>NC_135236.1:416666461-416970211 GCF_051348905.1 Ranitomeya variabilis | reverse complement strand
GCGGCTCTGCGCTGTGTACTGCGTGGCTCTGCGCTTTATACTGCGCGGCTCTGCGCTGTGTACTGCGCGGCTCTGCGCTGTGTACTGCACGGCTCTGCGCTTTATACTGCGCGGCTCTGCGCTGTGTACTGCACGGCTCTGCGCTGTGTACTGCGCGGCTCTGCGCTGTGTACTGCGCGGCTCTGCGCTGTGTACTGCACGGCTCTGCGCTTTATACTGCGCGGCTCTGCGCTGTGTACTGCACGGCTCTGTGCTGTGTACTGCGCGGCTCTGCGCTGTGTACTGCGCGGCTCTGCGCTGTGTACTGTGCGGCTCTGCGCTTTATACTGCGCGGCTCTGCGCTGTGTACTGCGCGGCTCTGCGCTGTGTACTGCGCGGCTCTGCGCTGTGTACTGCACGGCTCTGCACTGTATACTGCGTGGCTGTGCAATATACTACGTGGACATGCATTATCTAGAATACCCGATGAGTTAGAATCGGGCCACAGTCTAATAATCATAAGACTACGGATAGTGGTTTGGAATTGTGCTGTACTGTCACTTTAAGAGCTGATATTATCTGACAAAACTTGTGACCTGGTGAGCTGATGTAGACTTCATAGGCGTTGGCATAGTAACTGTGTCTGACTGCGCATATCAATGAGCTAATCAGCCAGGTGGCAGTTATTTTTAGAAATTGCCTCAGAATCCAGCCCATTATAAACGTATAGGAAAATTTCTCCATTGAAACGCATTGAAAGACTTTTTTCAAACACAAATTGCGCAAAAACTACAAATCCGATCGACACGAAAAATACTTAGCACACCTCTCAGGAACGCTGGCTTCGAAATGACACCTCACTGGAGTCTGTGAGTTTAGCGGTTCGGGCCGCATTACGTGCGGACTGAATAATAAGAATAAGAAGAAGTTTACCACGGTGGAATAACAGTATAGTGCTTTGTTCCAAAGCACTATAACTAGATGGGTATTTCCTGAAGGAACTACATAGTGCTTTGGAATGGTGCCCGGGCTGCCCCTGCAAGACTTTCACACTTGGGTGCCCCTCAGGCGGTCCGATTTGGTGGGTTGGGTCAATCTGGGTCTGATTTTGTGGGCGGGGTAAATCTAGGTCCGATTCGGTGGGCGGGGTCACTTTTGGTCCGATTCTGTGGGCGCGGCCACTCTGGGTCTGATTCGGTGGGCGGAGCAACTCTGGGTCCGATTTGGTGGGCGGGGCACCTTAGGGACCAATTTGGTGGGTGGGGTCACTCGGTCCGATTTGGTGGGCTGGGCACCTCAGGGTCTGATTTGGTGGGCTGGGCACCTCAGGGTCCGATTTGGTGGGTGGGGTCACTCTGGGTCCGATTTGGTGGGCGGGGTCACTCTGGGCCCGATTTGGTGGAAGGGGTCACTCTGGGTCCGATTTGGTGGAAGGGGTCACTCTGGGTCTGATTTGGTGGAAGGGGTCACTCTGGGTCCGATTTGGTGGGCGGAGCCACTCTGGGTCCGATTTGGTGGGCGGGGTCACTCTGGGTCTGATTTAGGGGGCGGGGTCACTCTGGGTCCGATTTGGTGGGCCGGGCCCCTCGGGGTCCGATTTGGTGGGCCGGGCCTCTCGGGTTCCGAATTGGTGAGCGGGGTAATCTACTATCTAATTATCTAAGGGCACTTCCGTCTTTCTGTCTCACAACACCGCTACGTCATCATCTCGTGAGACCGCAATGCACTCTTGGGACCGGAGCGCGCAACAAGCATCGGGTACCGGCCACTCCAGGTGCAACAAGCATCGTGTACCGGCCGCTCTAGGAGGTGCAACAACCATCACATACCGGCCGCTCCAGGAAGTGAGTATGTAACTTTTTTATTTTAATTCTTTTTTTTTTTTAACAGGGATATGCAGTATACTATGTGACTGGACAATATACTACGTGACTGGGCAGTATAACTACGTGGCTCTGCGCTGTATACTGCGTGGCTCTGTGCTGTATACTGCGTGGCTCTGCGCTGTATACTACGCGGCTCTGCGCTGTATACTACGCGGCTCTGCGCTGTATACTGCGTGGCTCTGCGCTGTGTACTGCGCGGCTCTGCGCTGTGTACTGCACGGCTCTGCGCTGTGTACTGCGCGGCTCTGCGCTATATACTGCGTGGCTCTTCGCTGTATACTACGCGGCTCTGCGCTGTGTACTGCGCGGCTCTGCGCTGTGTACTGCGCGTGTCCGTGCTGTGTACTGCGCGTGTCTGCGCTGTATACTGCGGGGCTCTGTACTGTATACTGCGGGGCTCTGCGCTGTATACTACGCGGCTCAGCGCTGTATACTGCGCGGCTCTGCGCTGCATACTGCGTGGCTCAGCGCTGTATACTGCGCGGCTCTGCGCTGCATACTGCGTGGCTCTACGCTGCGTACTGCGCGGCTCTGCGCTGTATACTGGGTGGCTCTGCGCTGTGTACTGCGCGGCTCTGTGCTGTGCACTGTGCGGCTCTGCACTGTGTACTGCGCGGCTCTGCGCTGTGTACTGCGCGGCTCTGCGCTTTATACTGTGCGGCTCTGCGCTCTGTACTGCGCGGCTCTGCGCTGTGTACTGCGCAGCTCTGCGCTGTATACTGCGCGGCTCTGCGCTGTGTACTGCGCGGCTCTGCGCTGTGTACTGCGCGGCTCTG
Source organism: Ranitomeya variabilis (assembly GCF_051348905.1). NCBI lineage: Eukaryota > Metazoa > Chordata > Amphibia > Anura > Dendrobatidae > Ranitomeya > Ranitomeya variabilis. The sequence continues at coordinate 416,967,570 of NC_135236.1, read as the reverse complement.
CGCTGTGTACTGCTCGGCTCTGCGCTGTGTACTGCGCGGCTCTGCGCTGTGTACTGCGCGGCTCTGCGCTATGTACTGCGCGGCTCTGCGCTGTGTACTGCACGGCTCTGCGCGGTATACTGCGCGGCTCTGCGCTGTGTACTGCACGGCTCTGCGCTGTGTACTGCGCGGCTCTGCGCTGTGTACTGCGCGGCTCTGCGCTTTATACTGCGCGGCTCTGCGCTTTATACTGCGCGGCTCTGTGCTGTGTACTGCGCGGCTCTGCGCTGTGTACTGCGCGGCTCTGCGCTGTGTACTGCACGGCTCTGCGCTGTGTACTGCACGGCTCTGCGCTGTGTACTGCGCGGCTCTGCGCTGTGTACTGCACGGCTCTGCGCTTTAAACTGCGCGGCTCTGCGCTGTGTACTGCACGGCTCTGCGCTGTGTACTGCGCGGCTCTGCGCTGTGTACTGCGCGGCTCTGCGCTTTATACTGCGCGGCTCTGCGCTGTGTACTGCGCGGCTCTGCGCTGTGTACTGCACGGCTCTGCGCTTTATACTGCGCGGCTCTGCGCTGTGTACTGCACGGCTCTGCGCTGTGTACTGCGCGGCTCTGCGCTGTGTACTGCACGGCTCTGCGCTTTATACTGCGCGGCTCTGCGCTGTGTACTGCACGGCTCTGCGCTGTGTACTGCGCGGCTCTGCGCTGTGTACTGCGCGGCTCTGCGCTTTATACTGCGCGGCTCTGCGCTGTGTACTGCGCGGCTGTGCGCTGTGTACTGCGCGGCTCTGCGCTGTGTACTGCACGGCTCTGCACTGTATACTGCGTGGCTGTGCAATATACTACGTGGACATGCATATTCTAGAATACCCGATGAGTTAGAATCGGGCCACAGTCTAATAATCATAAGACTACGGATAGTGGTTTGGAATTGTGCTGTACTGTCACTTTAAGAGCTGATATTATCTGACAAAACTTGTGACCTGGTGAGCTGATGTAGATTTCATAGGCGTTGGCATAGTAACTGTGTCTGACTGCGCATATCAATGAGCTAATCAGCCAGGTGGCAGTTATTTTTAGAAATTGCCTCAGAAACCAGCCCATTATAAACGTATAGGAAAATTTCTCCATTGAAACGCATTGAAAGACTTTTTTCAAACACAAATTGCGCAAAAACTACAAATCCGATCGACACGAAAAATACTTAGCACACCTCTCAGGAACGCTGGCTTCGAAATGACACCTCACTGGAGTCTGTGAGTTTAGCGGTTCGGGCCGCATTACGTGCGGACTGAATAATAAGAATAAGAAGAAGTTTACCACGGTGGAATAACAGTATAGTGCTTTGTTCCAAAGCACTATAATAAGAATAATAAGAAGAAGTTATCCACGGTGGAATAACAGTATAGTGCTTTGTTCCAAAGCACTATAATAACTAGATGGGTATTTCCTGAAGGAACTACAGATAGTGCTTTGGAATGGTGCCCGGGCTGCCCCTGCAAGACTTTCACACTTGGGTGCCCCTCAGGCGCTGGTTTGGTAGTTGTAGCCCCTCAGGGATGAGGCCACTCCGGGTCCGATTTGGTGGGCGGGGTCACTCTGGGTCCGATTTGGTGGCCCAGGTCACTCTGGGTCCCATTTGGTGGGCCGGCTCACTCTGGGTCCGATTTGGTGGGCCGGCTCACTCTGGGTCCGATTTGGTGGGCCGGCTCACTCTGGGTCCGATTTGGTGGGCCGGCTCACTTTGGGTCCGATTTGGTGGGCCGGCTCACTCTGGGTCCGATTTGGTGGGCCGGGTCACTCTGGGTCCGATTTGGTGGCCCGGGTCACTCTGGGTCCGATTTGGTGGCCCGGGTCACTCTGGGTCCGATTTGCTGGCCCGGGTCACTCTGGGTCCGATTTGGTGGCCCGGGTCACTCTGGGTCCGATTTGGTGGCCCGGGTCACTCTGGGTCCGATTTGGTGGGCCGGGTCACTCTGACTGACAGCAGGACAAGGGAATGGCTGATAACAAAGAGAAATAGACTGATAGCAGGACGGGGATTGGCTGATAACAGAGAGAAATAGACTGACAGCAGGACAGGGGAATGGCTGATAACAGAGAAATAGACTGACAGCAGGATGGGGGAATGGCTGATAACAGAGAATAGACTGACAGCAGGACAGGGGAATGGCTGATAACTGAGAGAAATAGACTGACAGCAGTACGGGGAATGGCTGATAACAGAGAGAATAATTGCGGGAAAAAAGCCTAATAAGAATAAATAGACTGACAGCAGGACAGGGGAATGGCTGATAACCGAGAGTAGCTGATATTATCTGACTGACAAAACCTGTTTCCTAGTGGGCTCGTAGGCATTGGCATAGTAACTGCGTCTGACTGCGCATATCAATGAGCTAATCAGCCAGGTGGCAGTTTTGAAATTGCCTCAGAAATCAGGCCATTATACCATATGAGGAAATTTCCCTATTGAAATGCATTGAGCAATGCTTTCCAATGGGGGGAAAACAATTTTCAAACGCAAATTGCGCCAAAACTACAAATCCGATCGACACGAAAAATACTTAGCACACCTCTCGTGGACGCTGGCTTCGAAATGACACCTCACTGGAGTCTGTGCGTTTAGCGGTTCGGGCCGCATTAATTGCGGAAAAAAGCCTAATAATAATAATAATAACTAGATAGGTATTTCCTGAAGGAACTACAGAGAGTGCTTTGGAATGGTGCCCGGGTTGCCCCAGCAAGACTTTCGCACTTGGGTGCCCCTCAGGCGCTGTTTTGTTAACTGTAGCCACTCTGGGTCCGATTTGGCGGGCGGCGCCACTCTGGGTCCGATTTGGTGGGCGGCGCCACTCCGGGTCCGATTTGGCGGGCGGCGCCACTCCGGGTCCGATTTGGCGGGCGGCGCCACTCCGGGTCCGATTTGGCGGGCGGCGCCACTCCGGGTCCGATTTGGCGGGCGGCGCCACTCCGGGTCCGATTTGGCGGGCGGCGCCACTCCGGGTCCGATTTGGCGGGCGGCGCCACTCTGGGTCCGATTTGGCGGGCGGGGCCCCTCGGGGTCCGATTTTTTGGGCGGGGCCCCTCGGGGTCTGATTTTTTGGGCGGGGTCCGATTTGGTGGGCCGGGTCACTCTGGGTCCGATTTGGTGGCCCGGGTCACTCTGGGGCCGATTTGGTGGGCCAGGCCACTCTGGGTCCGATTTGGTGGCCCGGGCCACTCTGGGTCTGATTTGGTGGCCCGGGTCACTCTGGGTCCGATTTGGTGGCCCGGGTCACTCTGGGTCCGATTTGGTGGCCCGGGTCACTCTGGGTCCGATTTGGTGGGCCGGTTCACTCTGGGTCCGGTTTGGTGGGCCGGGTCACTCTGGGTCCGATTTGGTGGGCCGGGTCACTCTGGGTCCGATTTGGTGGGCCGGGTCACTCTGGGTCTGATTTGGTGGGCCGGGTCACTCTGGGTCCGATTTGGTGGGCCGGGTCACTCTGACTGACAGCAGGATAAGGGAATAGCTGATAACAGAGAATAGACTGACAGCAGGACAAGGGCATGGCTGATAACAGAGAGAATAGACTGACAGCAGGACAGGGGAATTGCTGATAACAAAGAGAAATAGACTGACAGCAGGACGAGGAATGGCTGATAACAGAGAGAATAGACTGACAGCAGGACAGGGGAATGGCTGATAACAGAGAAAAATAGACTGACAGCAGGACGGGGAATGGCTGATAACAGAGAGAATAGACTGACAGCAGGACAGGGGAATTGCTGATAACAAAGAGAAATAGACTGACAGCAGGACGAGGAATGGCTGATAACAGAGAGAATAGACTGACAGCAGTACGGGGAATGGCTGATAACAGAGAGAAATAGACTGACAGCAGGACGGGGAATGGCTGATAACAGAGAGAATAGACTGACAGCAGGACGGGGAATGGCTGATAACAGAGAGAATAGACTGACAGCAGGACAGGGGAATGGCTGATAACAGAGAGAAATAGACTGACAGCAGTACGGGGAATGGCTGATAACAGAGAGAAGTAGATGGGTATTTCCTGAAGGAACTACAGATAGTGCTTTGGAATGGTGCCCGGGTTGCCCCAGCAAGACTTTCACACTTGGGTGCCCCTCAGGCGCTGGTTTGGTAGTTGTAGCCACTCTGGGTCCGATTTGGTGGGTGGGGCCCCTCAGGGGCCGATTTGGTGGGCGCTGTATACTGCGCGGCTCTGCGCTGTATGCTGCGCGGCTCTGCGCTGTATGCTGCGGGGCTCTGCGCTGTATACTGCGGGGCTCTGCGCTGTATACTGCGGGGCTCTGCGCTGTATGCTGCGGGGCTCTGCGCTGTATACTGTAATAATAATAAGACTACAGATAGTGCTTTGAAATTGTGCTGTGCTGTCACTTTAAGAGCTGATATTATCTGACAAAACTGTGACCTGGTGGAGTTGGTAGGCGTTGGCATAGTAACTGTGTCTGACTGCGCATATCAATGAGCTAATCAGCCAGGTGGCATTTGGCAGTTAAGTTATTTTTAGAAATTGCCTCAGAAACCAGCCCATTTTAAACGTATAGGAACATTTCCCTATTGAAATGCATTGAAACAATGCTTTCCAATGGGGGGAAAACAATTTTGAAACGCAAATTGCGCCAAAACTACAAATCCGATCGACACGAAAAATACTTAGCACACCTCTCGTGGACGCTGGCTTCGAAATGACACCTCACTGGAGTCTGTGCGTTTAGCGGTTCGGGCCGCATTAATTGCGGAAAAAAGCCTAATAATAATAATAATAACTAGATGGGCATTTCCTGAAGGAAATACATGGTGCTTGAACAGCGCTGCCAGCTGCCAATGAACCTCAGGAGCAAGTCTGGCATGCAGGGCCCTGCCCCTGGGAATCCAATTTGGCCCCTTGGTAGCCACTTTGATGTGCGGGGCCCCTTGTTAGCAACTTTGGCCCCTTGGTAGCCATTTTGGCATGCAGGAATCCTTGGTAGCCACTTTGGAGCACACAGTCTCTCGGTAGCCACTTTGGCCACATCCTCTTATATACAGACATCACTCCTCTATACAGACACCACTCCTATATACAGATACAACTCCTACATACAGACATCCCTCTATATACAGACACCACTACCATATACAGAGATCCCTCTATATTCAGATACCACTCCTATATACAGACATCCCTCTATATACAGACACCACTACAATATAGAAGACATCCTTCTATATACAGACACCACTCCTATATACAGACATCCCACTATATACAGACATCCCCCTATATACAGACACCACTCCTATATACAGACATCTCTCCTATATACAGACATCCCTCTATATACAGACATCTCTCCCTTATACAGACATCCCCCTATATACAGACACCACTTCTATATAAAGACATCCCTCTATATACAGACACCACTCCTATATACAGACACCACTCTTATATGCAGGCACCTCTCCTATATACAGATATCCCTCTATATACAGACACCTCTCCTATATACAGACATCCCTCTATATACAGACACCACTTCTATATACAGACATCCCTTTTTATACAGACAGCACTCCTATATACAGACATCCCTCTTTATACAGACACCACTCCTATATACAGACATCCCTCTATATACAGACACCACTCCTATATACAGACATCCCCTATATACAGACACCACTCCTATATACAGACATCCCTCTATATACAGACACCACTCCTATACACAGACATCCCTCTATATACAGACACCACTCCTATGTACAGACATCCCTCTATATACAGACACCACTCCTATATACAGACATCCCTCTATATACAGACACCACTCCTATATACAGACATCCCCTATATAAAGACACCACTCTTATATACAGACATCCCTCTGTATACAGACACCACTCCTATATACAGACATCCCTCTATATACAGACACCACTCCTATATACAGACATCCCTCTATATACAGACATATCTCCTATATTCAGACATCCCCCTATATAGAGACACCACTCCTATAAACAGACATCCCTCTATATACAGACAACACTCCTATATACAGACATCCCTCTATATACAGACACCACTCCTATATACAGACATCCCTCTATATACAGACACCACTCCTATATACAGACATCCCTCTATATACAGACACCACTACTATATACAGACATCCCCCTATATACAGACACCACTCCTATATACAGACATACCCCTATATACAGACACCACTCCTATACACAGACATCCCTATATATACAGACATCTCTCCTATATTCAGACATCCCCCTATATACAGACACCACTCCTATATACAGACATCCCACTATATACAGACACCACTCCTATATACAGACATCCCTCTATATACAGACATCTCTCCTATATACAGACATCCCTCTATATACAGACACCACTCCTATATACAGACATCCCCCTATATACAGACACCACTCCTATATACAGACATCCCCCTATATACAGACACCACTCCTATATACAGACATCCCTCTATATACAGGCACCACTCCTATATACAGACATCCCTCTATATACAGATACCACTCCTATATACAGACATCCCTCTATATACAGACACCACTCCTATATACAGAAATCCCCCTATATACAGACACCACTCCTATATACAGATATTCCCCTATATACAGACACCACTCCTATACACAGACATCCCTATATATGCAGACATCTCTCCTATATTCAGACATCCCCCTATATACAGACACCACTCCTATATACAGACATCCCTCTATATACAGACACCACTCCTATATACAGACATCCCTCTATATACAGACACCACTCCTATATTCAGACATCCCCCTATATACAGACACCACTCCTATATACAGACATCCCTCTATATACAGACACCACTCCTATATACAGACATCCCACTATATACAGACACCACTCCTATATACAGACATCCCTCTATATACAGACATCTCTCCTATATACAGACATCCCTCTATATACAGACACCACTCCTATATACAGACATCCCCCTATATACAGACACCACTCCAATATACAGACATCCCCCTATATACAGACACCACTCCTATATACAGACATCCCTCTATATACAGGCACCACTCCTATATACAGACATCCCTCTATATACAGACACCACTCCTATATACAGACATCCCTCTATATACAGACACCACTCCTATATACAGAAATCCCCCTATATACAGACACCACTCCTATATACAGATATCCCCCTATATACAGACACCACTCCTATACACAGACATCCCTATATATACAGACATCTCTCCTATATTCAGACATCCCCCTATATACAGACACCACTCCTATATACAGACATCCCTCTATATACAGACACCACTCCTATATACAGACATCCCTCTATATACAGACATCTCTCCTATATACAGACATCCCTCTATATACAGACACCACTCCTATATACAAACATCCCCCTATATACAGACACCACTCCTATATACAGACATCCCCCTATATACACACACCACTCCAATATACAGACATCCCTCTGTATACAGGCACCACTCCTATATACAGACATCCCTCTATATACAGACACCGCTCCTATGTACAGACATCCCTCTATATACAGACACCACTCCTATATACAGAAATCCCCCTATATACAGACACCACTCCTATATACAGATATCCCCCTATATACAGACACCACTCCTATACACAGATATCCCTATATATACAGACATCTCTCCTATATTAAGACATCCCCCTATATACAGACACCACTCCTATATACAGACATCCCTCTATATACAGACACCACTCCTATATACAGACATCCCTCTATATACAGACATCTCTCCTATATACAGACATCCCTCTATATACAGACACCACTCCTATATACAAACATCCCCCTATATACAGACACCACTCCTATATACAGACATCCCCCTATATACAGACACCACTCCTATATACAGACATCCCTCTGTATACAGACACCACTCCTATATACAGACATCCCCCTATATACAGACACCACTCCTATATACAGACATCCCTCTATATACAGACACCACTCCTATATACAGACATCCCTCTATATACAGACACCACTCCTATATACAGACTTCCCTCTATATACAGACACCACTCCTATATACAGACATCCCCCTATATACAGACACCACTCCTATATACAGACATCCCTCTATATACAGACACCATTCCTATATACAGACATCCCTCTGTATACAGACACCACTCCTTTATACAGACATCCCTCTATATACAGACACCACTCCTATATACAGACATCCCTCTATATACAGACATCTCTCCTATATACAGACATCTCTCTATATACAGACACCACTCTTATATACAGACATCCCTCTATATACAGACATCTCTCCTAAATACAGACATCCCTCTATATACAGACACCACTGCTATATACAGAAATCCTCCTATATACAAAAACCACTCCTATATACAGACATCCCCTTATATACAGACACCACTCCTATATACAGACATCCCTATATATACAGACATATCTCCTATATTCAGACATCCCCCTATATACAGACACCACTCCTATATACAGACATCCCTCTATATACAGACACCACTCCTATATACAGACATCCCTCTATATACAGACATCTCTCCTATATACAGACATCCCTCTATATACAGACACCACTCCTATAAACAGACATCCCCCTATATACAGACACCACTCCTATATACAGACATCCCCCTATATACAGACACCACTCCTATATACAGACATCCCTCTGTATACAGACACCACTCCTATATACAGACATCCCTCTATATACAGACACGACTCCTATATACAGACTTCCCTCTATATACAGACACCACTCCTATATACAGACATCCCTCTATATACAGACACCACTCCTATATATAGACATCCCTCTATATACAGACATCTCTCCTATATAGAGACATCCCCCTATATACAGACACCACTCCTATATACAGACAACACTCTATATACAGACACCACTCCTATATACAGACATCCCTCTGTATACAGACACCACTCCTATATACAGACATCCCCCTATATACAGACACCACTCCTATATACAGACATCCCTCTGTATACAGACACCACTCCTATATACAGACATCCCTCTATATACAGACACCACTCCTATATTCAGACTTCCCTCTATATACAGACACCACTCCTATATACAGACATCCCCCTATATACAGACACCACTCCTATATACAGACATCCCTCTATATACAGACACCATTCCTATATACAGACATCCCTCTGTATACAGACACCTCTCCTTTATACAGACATCCCTCTATATACAGACACCACTCCTATATACAGACATCCCTCTATATACAGACATCTCTCCTATATACAGACATCTCTCTATATACAGACACCACTCTTATATACAGACATCCCTCTATATACAGACATCTCTCCTAAATACAGACATCCCTCTATATACAGACACCACTGCTACATACAGAAATCCTCCTATATACAGAAACCACTCCTATATACAGACATCCCCTTATATACAGACACCACTCCTATATACAGACATCCCTATATATACAGACATATCTCCTATATTCAGACATCCCCCTATATACAGACACCACTCCTATATACAGACACCACTCCTATATACAGACATTCCCCTATATACAGACACCACTCCTATATACAGACATCCCTCTATATACAGACACCACTCTTATATACAGACATCCCTCTATATACAGACACCACTCCTATATACAGACATCCCTCTATATACAGACACCATTCCTATATATAGACATCCCCTATATAGAGACACCACTCCTATATACAGACATCCCTCTATATACAGACACCACTCCTATATACAGACATCCCTCTATATACAGACACCACTCCTATATACAGACATCCCTCTATATACAGACACCACTCCTATATACAGACATCCCCCTATATACAGACACCACTCCTATATACAGACATCCCCATATATACAGACACCACTCCTATATACAGACATCCCCCTATATACAGACACCACTCCTATACACAGATATCCCTATATATACAGACATCTCTCCTATATTCAAACATCCCCCTATATACAGACACCACTCCTATATACAGACTTCCCTCTATATACAGACACCACCCCTATATACAGACATCCCTCTATATACAGACATCTCTCCTATATACAGACATCCCTCTATATACAGACACCACTCCTATATGCAGACATCCCCCTATATACAGACACCACTCCTATATACAGACATCCCCCTCTATACAGACACCACTCCTATATACAGACATCCCTCTATATACAGACACCACTCCTATATACAGACATCCCTCTATATACAGACACCACTCCTATATACAGACATCCCTCTATATACAGACACCACTCCTATATACAGAAATCCCCCTATATACAGACACCACTCCTATATACAGATATCCCCCTATATACAGACACCACTCCTATACACAGACATCCCTATATATACAGACATCTCTCCTATATTCAGACATCCCCCTATATACAGACACCACTCCTATATACAGACATCCCTCTATATACAGACACCACTCCTATATACAGACATCCCTCTATATACAGACATATCTCCTATATACAGACATCCCTCTATATACAGACACCACTCCTATATACAGACACCACTCCTATATACAGACATCCCCCTATATACAGACACCACTCCTATATACAGACATCCCTCTGTATACAGACACCACTCCTATATACAGACATCCCCCTATATACAGACACCACTCCTATATACAGACATCTCTCTGTATACAGACACCACTCCTATATACAGACATCCCCCTATATACAGACACCACTCCTATATACAGACATCCCTCTATATACAGACACCATTCCTATATACAGACATCCCTCTGTATACAGACACCACTCCTTTATACAGACATCCCTCTATATACAGACACCACTCCTATATACAGACATCCCTCTATATACAGACATCTCTCCTATATACAGACATCACTCTATTTACAGACACCACTCCTATATACAGACATCCCTCTATATACAGACATCTCTCCTTTATACAGATATCCCTCTATATACAGACACCACTCCTATATACAGACATCCCCCTATATACAGACACCACTCTTATATACAGACATCCCTCTATATACAGACACCACTCCTATATACAGACATCCCTCTATATACAGACACCACTCCTATATACAGACATCCCTCTATATACAGACACCACTCTTATATACAGACATCCCTCTATATACAGACACCACTCCTATATACAGACATCCCCCTATATACAGACATCACTCCTATATACAGACATCCCTCTATATACAGACACCACTCCTATATACAGACATCCCTCTATATACAGACACCACTCCTATATACAGACAATCCCCTATATACAGACACCACTCCTATATACAGACATTCCCCTATATACAGACACCACTCCTATATACAGACATCCCCCTATATACAGACTCCTATATACAGGTCAGAGTTGTGGGTCACTTACTTTTCACACACGGGGCCGGGGGGCACTTACTTTTCACACACGGGGCCGGGGGGCACTTACTTTTCACACAGGGGGCCGGGGGGCACTTACTTTTCTCACACGGGGCGGAACTTACTTTTCACACACGGGGCCGGGGGGCACTTACTTTTCACACACGGGGCCGGGGGGCACTTACTTTTCACACACGGGGCCGGGGGCGCACTTACTTTTGCACACGGGGCCGGGGGCGCACTTACTTTTGCACACGGGGCCGGGGGCGCACTTACTGTTGCACACGGGGCCGGGGGCGCACTTACTTTTGCACACGGGGCCGGGGGCGCACTTACTTTTGCACACGGGGCCGGGGGCGCACTTACTTTTGCACACGGGGCCGGGGGCGCACTTACTTTTGCACACGGGGCCGGGGGCGCACTTACTTTTGCACACGGGGCCGGGGGCGCACTTACTTTTGCACACGGGGCCGGGGGCGCACTTACTTTTGCACACGGGGCCGGGGGCGCTCTTACTTTTGCACACGGGGCCGGGGGCGCACTTACTTTTGCTCACGGGGCCGGGGGCGCACTTACTTTTGCACACGGGGCTGGGGGCGCACTTACTTTTGCACACGGGGCCGGGGGCGCACTTACTTTTGCACATGGGGCCGGGGGCGCACTTACTTTTGCACACGGGGCCGGGGGCGCACTTACTTTTGCACACGGGGCCGGGGGCGCACTTACTTTTCACAAACGGGGCAGGGGGGGCACTTACTTTTCACACACGGGGCCGGGGGGGCACTTACTTTTGACACACGGGGCCGGGGGGGCACTTACTTTTCACACACGGGGCCGGGGGGCACTTACTTTTCACACACGGGGCCGGGGGGCACTTACTTTTCACACACGGGACGAGAGGGTGTCATAGTCACTTTATTCTGATGTTTGACTTTGATAAATGATCATGTCCTAAAATGGACACCGTACATTTGCATAGCTGCCATCTTTGGAAGGTCAAGTTCGGGGTAATGGAAAGTTCGCCATTATTTCCTATGGGAAATTTTTTTAAAAAAATGCGATTTAAATAAAATCTACATATCGGATCGACTATAAAAGTCATAGCACACCTGTCCCCACCGAGGCCTTTGAAACGCCGCCTGAACGGGGTCTCTGCGCCGAGCGGTTCGGGCCGCATTAATTGCGGAAAACGCGGAGAAGAAGAAGAATAAAATATAAGAAATCGGATTACAATATGTTGCTTGAACCTAGGAGGGTTCAAGCACCATAATAACTAGATAGGTATTTCCTGAAGGAACTACAGATAGTGCTTTGGAATGGTGCCCGGGTTGCCCCAGCAAGACTTTCGCACTTGGGTGCCCCTCAGGCGCTGTTTTGTTAACTGTAGCCACTCTGGGTCCGATTTGGCGGGCGGCGCCACTCTGGGTCCGATTTGGCGGGCGGCGCCACTCTGGGTCCGATTTGGCGGGCGGCGCCACTCTGGGTCCGATTTGGCGGGCGGCGCCACTCCGGGTCCGATTTGGCGGGCGGCGCCACTCCGGGTCCGATTTGGCGGGCGGCGCCACTCCGGGTCCGATTTGGCGGGCGGCGCCACTCCGGGTCCGATTTGGTGGGCGGCGCCACTCCGGGTCCGATTTGGCGGGCGGCGCCACTCTGGGTCCGATTTGGCGGGCGGGGCCCCCCGGGGTCCGATTTTTTGGGCGGGGCCCCTCGGGGTCTGATTTTTTGGGCGGGGTCCGATTTGGTGGGCCGGGTCACTCTGGGTCCGATTTGGTGGCCCGGGTCACTCTGGGGCCGATTTGGTGGGCCGGGCCACTCTGGGGCCGATTTGGTGGCCCGGGCCACTCTGGGTCCGATTTGGTGGCCCGGGTCACTCTGGGTCCGATTTGGTGGCCCGGGTCACTCTGGGTCCGATTTGGTGGCCCGGGTCACTCTGGGTCCGATTTGGTGGGCCGGTTCACTCTGGGTCCGGTTTGGTGGGCCGGGTCACTCTGGGTCCGATTTGGTGGGCCGGGTCACTCTGGGTCCGATTTGGTGGGCCGGGTCACTCTGGGTCCGATTTGGTGGGCCGGGTCACTCTGGGTCTGATTTGGTGGGCCGGGTCACTCTGGGTCCGATTTGGTGGGCCGGGTCACTCTGACTGACAGCAGGATAAGGGAATAGCTGATAACAGAGAATAGACTGACAGCAGGACAAGGGAATGGCTGATAACAGAGAGAATAGACTGACAGCAGGACAGGGGAATGGCTGATAACAGAGAAAAATAGACTGACAGCAGTACGGGGAATGGCTGATAACCGAGAGAAATAGACTGACAGCAGGACGGGGAATGGCTGATAACAGAGAGAATAGACTGACAGCAGGACAGGGGAATGGCTGATAACAGAGAGAATAGACTGACAGCAGGACGGGGAATGGCTGATAACAGAGAGAATAGACTGACAGCAGGACAGGGGAATGGCTGATAACAGAGAGAAATAGACTGACAGCAGTACGGGGAATGGCTGATAACAGAGAGAAGTAGATGGGTATTTCCTGAAGGAACTACAGATAGTGCTTTGGAATGGTGCCCGGGTTGCCCCAGCAAGACTTTCACACTTGGGTGCCCCTCAGGCGCTGGTTTGGTAGTTGTAGCCACTCTGGGTCCGATTTGGTGGGTGGGGCCCCTCAGGGGCCGATTTGGTGGGCGCTGTATACTGCGCGGCTCTGCGCTGTATGCTGCGCGGCTCTGCGCTGTATGCTGCGGGGCTCTGCGCTGTATACTGCGGGGCTCTGCGCTGTATACTGCGGGGCTCTGCGCTGTATGCTGCGGGGCTCTGCGCTGTATACTGTAATAATAATAAGACTACAGATAGTGCTTTGAAATTGTGCTGTGCTGTCACTTTAAGAGCTGATATTATCTGACAAAACTGTGACCTGGTGGAGTTGGTAGGCGTTGGCATAGTAACTGTGTCTGACTGCGCATATCAATGAGCTAATCAGCCAGGTGGCATTTGGCAGTTAAGTTATTTTTAGAAATTGCCTCAGAAACCAGCCCATTTTAAACGTATAGGAACATTTCCCTATTGAAATGCATTGAAACAATGCTTTCCAATGAGGGGGAAACAATTTTCAAATGCAAATTGCACCAAAACTACAAATCCGATCGACATGAAAATAACTTAGCACACCTCTCGTGGACGCTGGCTTCGAAATGACACCTCACTGGAGTCTGTGCGTTCAGCGGTTCGGGCCGCATTAACTGCGAAAAAAAGCCTAATAATAATAATAATTACTAGATGGGTATTTCCTGAAGGAACTACAGATAGTGCTTTGGAATGCTGCCCGGGTTGCCCCAGCAAGACTTTCACACTTGGGTGCCCCTCAGGCGCTGGTTTGGTAGTTGTAGCCACTCTGGGTCCGATTTGGCGGGCGGCGCCACTCTGGGTCCGATTTGGCGGGCGGCGCCACTCTGGGTCCGATTTAGCGGGCGGCGCCACTCTGGGTCCGATTTGGCGGGCGGCGCCACTCTGGGTCCGATTTGGCGGGCGGCGCCACTCTGGGTCCGATTTGGCGGGCGGCGCCACTCTGGGTGCGATTTGGCGGGCGGCGCCACTCTGGGTGCGATTTGGCGGGCGGCGCCACTCTGGGTCCGATTTGGCGGGCGGCGCCACTCTGGGTCCGATTTGGCGGGCGGCGCCACTCTGGGTCCGATTTGGCGGGCGGCGCCACTCTGGGTGCGATTTGGCGGGCGGCGCCACTCTGGGTCCGATTTGGCGGGCGGCGCCACTCTGGGTGCGATTTGGCGGGCGGCGCCACTCTGGGTGCGATTTGGCGGGCGGCGCCACTCTGGGTCCGATTTGGCGGGCGGCGCCACTCTGGGTCCGATTTGGCGGGCGGCGCCACTCTGGGTCCGATTTGGCGGGCGGGGCAATAATTATAATATGACTACAGATAGTGCTTTTGAATTGTGCTGTGCTATCACTTTAAGAGCTGATATTATCTGACAAAATCTGTGTGCTGGGCTCATGTAGGCATTGGCATAGTAACTGTGCCTGACTGCGCATATCAATGAGCTAATCAGCCAGCTGGCAGTTGGCAGTTATTTTTAGAAATTGCCTCAGAAACCAGCCCATTATAAACGTATAGGAAAATTTCCCTATCGAAATGCATTGAAACAATGCTTTCCAATGAGGGGAAAACAATTTTCAAACGCAAATTGCGCCAAAACTACAAATCCGATCGACATGAAAAATACTTAGCACACCTCTCGTGGATGCTGGCTTCGAAATGACACCTCACTGGAGTCTGTGCGTTCAGCGGTTCGGGCCGTATTAACTGCGAAAAAAAGCCTAATAATAATAATAATAATAACTAGATGGGTATTTCCTGAAGGAACTACAGATAGTGCTTTGGAAATGGTGCCCGGGCTGCCCCTGCAAGACTTTCACACTTGGGTGCCCCTCAGGCGCTGGTTTGGTAGTTGTAGCCCTCAGGGTTGAGGCTTGGTGGGCCGGGTCACTCTGGGTCCGATTTGGTGGGCCGGGTCACTCTGGGTCCCATTTGGTGGGCCGGGTCACTCTGGGTCCCATTTGGTGGGCCGGGTCACTCTGGGTCCCATTTGGTGGGCCGGGTCACTCTGGGTCCCATTTGGTGGGCCGGGTCACTCTGGGTCCCATTTGGTGGGCCGGGTCACTCTGGGTCCCATTTGGTGGGCCGGGTCACTCTGGGTCCCATTTGGTGGGCCGGGTCACTCTGGGTCCCATTTGGTGGGCCGGGTCACTCTGGGTCCCATTTGGTGGGCCGGGTCACTCTGGGTCCCATTTGGAGGCCCGGGTCACTCTGGGTCCCATTTGGTGGCCCGGGTCACTCTGGGTCCGATTTGGTGGCCCGGGTCACTCTGGGTCCCATTTGGTGGGCCGGGTCACTCTGGGTCCCATTTGGTGGGCCGGGTCACTCTGGGTCCCATTTGGTGGGCCGGGTCACTCTGGGTCCCATTTGGTGGGCCGGGTCACTCTGGGTCCCATTTGGTGGGCCGGGTCACTCTGGGTCCCATTTGGTGGGCCGGGTCACTCTGGGTCCCATTTGGTGGGCCGGGTCACTCTGGGTCCCATTTGGTGGGCCGGGTCACTCTGGGTCCCATTTGGTGGGCCGGGTCACTCTGGGTCCCATTTGGTGGGCCGGGTCACTCTGGGTCCCATTTGGTGGCCCGGGTCACTCTGGTCCCGATTTGGTGGCCCGGGTCACTCTGGGCCCGATTTGGTCAAACCGGGTCACTCTGGGCCCGATTTGGCGGGCGGCGCCACTCTGGGTCCGATTTGGCGGGCGGCGCCACTCTGGGTCCGATTTGGCGGGCGGCGCCACTCTGGGTCCGATTTGGCGGGCGGCACCACTCTGGGTCCGATTTGGCGGGCGGCGCCACTCTGGGTCCGATTTGGCGGGCGGCGCCACTCTGGGTCCGATTTGGCGGGCGGCGCCACTCTGGGTCCGATTTGGCGGGCGGCGCCACTCTGGGTCCGATTTGGCGGGCGGCGCCACTCTGGGTCCGATTTGGCGGGCGGCGCCACTCTGGGTCCGATTTGGCGGGCGGCGCCACTCTGGGTCCGATTTGGCGGGCGGCGCCACTCTGTGTCCGATTTGGCGGGCGGCGCCACTCTGGGTCCGATTTGGCGGGCGGCGCCACTCTGGGTCCGATTTGGCGGGCGGCGCCACTCTGGGTCCGATTTGGCGGGCGGCGCCACTCTGGGTCCGATTTGGCGGGCGGCGCCACTCTGGGTCCGATTTGGCGGGCGGCGCCACTCTGGGTCCGATTTGGCGGGCGGCGCCACTCTGGGTCCGATTTGGCTGGCGGCGCCACTCTGGGTCCGATTTGGTGGGCGGCGCCACTCTGGGTCCGATTTGGCGGGCGGCGCCACTCTGGGTCCGATTTGGCGGGCGGCGCCACTCTGGGTCCGATTTGGCGGGCGGCGCCACTCTGGGTTCGATTTGGCGGGCGGCGCCACTCTGGGTTCGATTTGGCGGGCGGCGCCACTCTGGGTCCGATTTGGCGGGCGGCGCCACTCTGGGTCCGATTTGGCCGAACGGCGCCACTCTGGGTCCGATTTGGCGGGCGGCGCCACTCTGGGTCCGATTTGGCGGGCGGCGCCACTCTGGGTCCGATTTGGCGGGCGGCGCCACTCTGGGTCCGATTTGGCGGGCGGCGCCACTCTGGGTCCGATTTGGCGGGCTGGGTCCGATTTGGTGAGCGGGGCAATAATTATAATAAGACTATATATAGTGCTTTGAAATTGTGCTGTGCTATCACTTTAAGAGCTGATATTATCTGCCAAAACTGTCCTGCTAGGGTCATGTACAGTTCGCAGGCGTTGGCATAGTAACTGGGCCTGACTGAGCATATCAATGAGCTAATCAGCCAGGTGGCAGGTACATTTCAAATTGCCTCAGAAACCCGGCCATTATAACCTATGTGAAAATTTCCCTATTGAAAAGCATTACAATGAGGGGAAAAAACATTTTCAAACGCAAATTGCGCCAAAACTACAAATCCGATCGACACGAAAAATACTTAGCACACCTCTTGGGGACGCTGGCTTCGAAATGACACCTCACTGGAGTCTGTGAGTGAAGCGGTTCGGGCCGCATTACGTGCGGACTGAATAATAATAAGAATAAGAATAAGAAGAAGAAGTTATCCACGGTGGAATAACAGTATAGTGCTTTGTTCCAAAGCACTATAACTAGATGGGTATTTCCTGAAGGAACTACAGATAGTGCTTTGGAATGGTGCCCGGGCTGCCCCTGCAAGACTTTCACACTTGGGTGCCCCTCAGGCGCTGGTTTGGTAGTTGTAGCCCCTCAGGGTTGAGGCCACTCTGGGTCCGATTTGGTGGGCCGGGTCACTCTGGGTCCGATTTGGTGGGCCGGGTCACTCTGGGTCCGATTTGGTGGGCCGGGTCACTCTGGGTCCGATTTGGTGGGCCGGGTCACTCTGGGTCCGATTTGGTGGGCCGGGTCACTCTGGGTCCGATTTGGTGGGCCGGGTGACTCTGGGTCCGATTTGGTGGCCCGGGTCACTCTGGGTCCGATTTGGTGGCCCGGGTCACTCTGGGTCCGATTTGGTGGCCCGGGTCACTCTGGGTCCGATTTGGTGGCCCGGGTCACTCTGGGTCCGATTTGGTGGCCCGGGTCACTCTGGGTCCGATTTGGTGGCCCGGGTCACTCTGGGTCCGATTTGGTGGCCCGGGTCACTCTGGGTCCGATTTGGTGGCCCGGGTCACTCTGGGTCCGATTTGGTGGCCCGGGTCACTCTGGGTCCGATTTGGTGGCCCGGGTCTCTCTGGGTCCGATTTGGTGGCCCGGGTCACTCTGGGTCCGATTTGGTGGCCCGGGTCACTCTGGGTCCGATTTGGTGGCCCGGGTCACTCTGGGTCCGATTTGGTGGCCCGGGTCACTCTGGGTCCGATTTGGTGGCCCGGGTCACTCTGGGTCCGATTTGGTGGCCCGGGTCACTCTGGGTCCGATTTGGTGGCCAGGGTCACTCTGGGTCCGATTTGGTGGGCCGGGTCACTCTGGGTCCGATTTGGTGGGCCGGGTCACTCTGGGTCCGATTTGGTGGGCCGGGTCACTCTGGGTCCGATTTGGTGGGCCGGGTCACTCTGGGTCTGATTTGGTGGCCCGGGTCACTCTGGGTCCGATTTGGTGGCCCGGGTCACTCTGGGTCCGATTTGGTGGCCCGGGTCACTCTGGGTCCGATTTGGTGGCCCGGGTCACTCTGGGTCCGATTTGGTGGCCCGGGTCACTCTGGGTCCGATTTGGTGGCCCGGGTCACTCTGGGTCCGATTTGGTGGCCCGGGTCACTCTGGGTCCGATTTGGTGGCCCGGGTCACTCTGGGTCCGATTTGGTGGCCCGGGTCACTCTGGGTCCGATTTGGTGGCCCGGGTCACTCTGGGTCCGATTTGGTGGCCCGGGTCACTCTGGGTCCGATTTGGTGGCCAGGGTCACTCTGGGTCCGATTTGGTGGGCCGGGTCACTCTGGGTCCGATTTGGTGGGCCGGGTCACTCTGGGTCCGATTTGGTGGGCCGGGTCACTCTGGGTCTGATTTGGTGGCCCGGGTCACTCTGGGTCCGATTTGGTGGCCCGGGTCACTCTGGGTCCGATTTGGTGGCCCGGGTCACTCTGGGTCCGATTTGGTGGCCCGGGTCACTCTGGGTCCGATTTGGTGGCCCGGGTCACTCTGGGTCCGATTTGGTGGCCCGGGTCACTCTGGGTCCGATTTGGTGGCCCGGGTCACTCTGGGTCCGATTTGGTGGCCCGGGTCACTCTGGGTCCGATTTGGTGGCCCGGGTCACTCTGGGTCCGATTTGGTGGCCCGGGTCACTCTGGGTCCGATTTGGTGGCCCGGGTCACTCTGGGTCCGATTTGGTGGCCCGGGTCACTCTGGGTCCGATTTGGTGGCCCGGGTCACTCTGGGTCCGATTTGGTGGCCCGGGTCACTCTGGGTCCGATTTGGTGGCTCGGGTCACTCTGCGTCCGATTTGGTGGCCCGGGTCACTCTGGGTCCGATTTGGTGGCCCGGGTCACTCTGGGTCCGATTTGGTGGCCCGGGTCACTCTGTGTCCGATTTGGTGGGCCGGGTCACTCTGGGTCCGATTTGGCGGGCCGGGTCACTCTGGGTCCGATTTGGCGGGCCGGGTCACTCTGGGTCCGATTTGGCGGGCCGGGTCACTCTGGGTCCGATTTGGCGGGCCGGGTCACTCTGGGTCCGATTTGGCGGGCCGGGTCACTCTGGGTCCGATTTGGCGGGCCGGGTCACTCTGGGTCCGATTTGGCGGGCCGGGTCACTCTGGGTCCGATTTGGCGGGCCGGGTCACTCTGGGTCCGATTTGGTGGCCCGGGTCACTCTGGGTCCGATTTGGTGGCCCGGGTCACTCTGGGTCCGATTTGGTGGCCCGGGTCACTCTGGGTCCGATTTGGTGGCCCGGGGCACTCTGGGTCCGATTTGGTGGCCCGGGGCACTCTGGGTCCGATTTGGTGGCCCGGGTCACTCTGGGTCCGATTTGGTGGCCCGGGTCACTCTGGGTCCGATTTGGTGGCCCGGGTCACTCTGGGTCCGATTTGGTGGCCCGGGTCACTCTGACTGACAGCAGGACGGGGGAATGGCTGATAACAGAGAGAAATAGACTGACAGCAGGACGGGGGAATGGCTGATAACAGAGAGAAATAGACTGACAGCAGGATGGGGGAATGGCTGATAACAGAGAGAATAGACTGACAGCAGGATGGGGGAATGGCTGATAACAGAGAATAGACTGATAGCAGGATGGGGAATGGCTGATAACAGAGAATAGACTGACAGCAGGACAGGGGAATGGCTGATAACAGAGAGAAATAGACTGACAGCAGTACGGGGAATGGCTGATAACAGAGAGAATAATTGCGGGAAAAAAGCCTAATAAGAATAAATAGACTGACAGCAGGACAGGGGAATGGCTGATAACAGAGAGGAGCTGATATTATCTGACTGACAAAACCTGTTTCCTAGTGGGCTCGTAGGCGTTGGCATAGTAACTGCGTCTGACTGCGCATATCAATGAGCTAATCAGCCAGGTGGCAGTTTTGAAATTGCCTCAGAAACCAGGCCATTATACCATATGAGGAAATTTCCCTATTGAAATGCATTGAGCAATGCTTTCCAATGGGGGGAAAACAATTTTTAAACGCAAATTGCGCCAAAACTACAAATCCGATCGACACGAAAAATACTTAGCACACCTCTCGTGGACGCTGGCTTCGAAATGACACCTCACTGGAGTCTGTACGTTTAGCGGTTTGGGCCGCATTAATTGCGGAAAAAAGCCTAATAATAATAACTAGATGGGTATTTCCTGAAGGAACTACAGATAGTGCTTTGGAATGGTGCCCGGGCTGCCCCTGCAAGACTTTGACACTTGGGTGTCCCTCAGGCGGTCCGATTTGGTGGGTTGGGTCAATCTGGGTCTGATTTTGTGGGCGGGGTAAATCTAGGTCCGATTCGGTGGGCGGGGTCACTTTTGGTCCGATTCTGTGGGCACGGCCACTCTGGGTCCGATTAGGTGGGCGGAGCCACTCTGGGTCCGATTTGGTGGGCGGGGCACCTTAGGGACCAATTTGGTGGGTGGGGTCACTCGGTCCGATTTGGTGGGCTGGGCACCTCAGGGTCTGATTTGGTGGGCTGGGCACCTCAGGGTCCGATTTGGTGGGTGGGGTCACTCTGGGTCCGATTTGGTGGGCGGGGTCACTCTGGGCCCGATTTGGTGGAAGGGGTCACTCTGGGCCCGATTTGGTGGAAGGGGTCACTCTGGGTCTGATTTGGTGGAAGGGGTCACTCTGGGTCCGATTTGGTGGGCGGAGCCACTCTGGGTCCGATTTGGTGGGCGGGGTCACTCTGGGTCCGATTTAGGGGGCGGGGTCACTCTGGGTCCGATTTGGTGGGCCGGGCCCCTCGGGGTCCGATTTGGTGGGCCGGGCCTCTCGGGTTCCGAATTGGTGAGCGGGGTAATCTACTATATAATTGTCTAAGGGCACTTCCGTCTTTCTGTCTCACAACACCGCTACGTCATCATCTCGTGAGACCGCAATGCACTCTTGGGACCGGAGCGCGCAACAAGCATCGGGTACCGGCCACTCCAGGTGCAACAAGCATCGCGTACCGGCCGCTCTAGGAGGTGCAACAACCATCAGATACCGGCCGCTCCAGGAGGTGAGTATGTAACTTTTTTATTTTAATTCTTTTTTTTTTTTTAACAGGGATATGCAGTATACTATGTGACTGGACAATATACTACGTGACTGGGCAGTATAACTACGTGGCTCTGCGCTGTTTACTGCGTGGCTCTGCGCTTTATACTGCGTGGCTCTGCGCTGTATACTACGCGGCTCTGCGCTGTATACTACGCGGCTCTGCGCTGTATACTGCGTGGCTCTGCGCTGTGTACTGCGCGGCTCTGCGCTGTGTACTGCGTGGCTCTGCGCTGCGTACTGCACGGCTCTGCGCTGTGTACTGCGCGGCTCTGCGCTGTGTACTGCGCGGCTCTGCACTGTGTACTGCGCGTTCTGCGCTGTATACTGCGCGGCTCTGCGCTGTATACTGCGCGGCTCTGCGCTTTGTACTGCGCGGCTCTGCGCTATATACTGCGTGGCTCTTCGCTGTATACTACGCGGCTCTGCGCTGTGTACTGCGCGGCTCTGCGCTGTGTACTGCGCGTGTCCGTGCTGTGTACTGCGCGTGTCTGCGCTGTATACTGCGCGGCTCTGCGCTGTGTACTGCGCGGCTCTGCACTGTGTACTGCACGGCTCTGCGCTGTATACTGCGGGGCTCTGCACTGTATACTGCGGGGCTCTGCGCTGTATACTACGCGGCTCTGCGCTGTATACTGCGCGGCTCTGCGCTGCATACTGCGTGGCTCTACGCTGTGTACTGCGCAGCTCTGCGCTGTATACTGCGCGGCTCTGCGCTGTATACTGCGCGGCTCTGTGCTGTGTACTGCGCGGCTCTGCGCTGTGTACTGCGCGGCTCTGCGCTTTATACTGTGCGGCTCTGCGCTGTGTACTGCGCGGCTCTGCGCTGTGTACTGCGCGGCTCTCCGCTTTATACTGCGCGGCTCTGCGCTGTGTACTGCGCGGCTCTGCGCTGTGTACTGCGCGGCTCTGCGCTGTGTACTGCGCGGCTCTGCGCTGTGTACTGCGCGGCTCTGCGCTGTGTACTGCGCGGCTCTGCGCTTTATTCTGCGCGGCTTTGCGCTGTGCACTGCATGGCTCTGCGCTGTGTACTGCGTGGCTCTGCGCTGTGTACTGCGCGGCTCTGCGCTGTGTACTGCGTGGCTCTGCGCTGCGTACTGCACGGCTCTGCGCTGTGTACTGCGCGGCTCTGCGCTGTGTACTGCGTGGCTCTGCACTGTGTACTGCGCGTTCTGCGCTGTATACTGCGCGGCTCTGCGCTGTATACTGCGCGGCTCTGCGCTTTGTACTGCGCGGCTCTGCGCTATATACTGCGTGGCTCTTCGCTGTATACTACGCGGCTCTGCGCTGTGTACTGCGCGGCTCTGCGCTGTGTACTGCGCGTGTCCGTGCTGTGTACTGCGCGTGTCTGCGCTGTATACTGCGCGGCTCTGCGCTGTGTACTGCGCGGCTCTGCACTGTGTACTGCACGGCTCTGCGCTGTATACTGCGGGGCTCTGCACTGTATACTGCGGGGCTCTGCGCTGTATACTACGCGGCTCTGCGCTGTATACTGCGCGGCTCTGCGCTGCATACTGCGTGGCTCTACGCTGTGTACTGCGCGGCTCTGTGCTGTGTACTGCGCGGCTCTGCGCTGTGTACTGCGCGGCTCTGCGCTTTATACTGTGCGGCTCTGCGCTGTGTACTGCGCGGCTCTGCGCTGTGTACTGCGCGGCTCTCCGCTTTATACTGCGCGGCTCTGCGCTGTGTACTGCGCGGCTCTGCGCTGTGTACTGCGCGGCTCTGCGCTGTGTACTGCGCGGCTCTGCGCTGTGTACTGCGCGGCTCTGCGCTGTGTACTGCGCGGCTCTGCGCTTTATTCTGCGCGGCTTTGCGCTGTGCACTGCATGGCTCTGCGCTGTGTACTGCGCGGCTCTGCGCTGTGTACTGCGTGGCTCTGCGCTGTGTACTGCGCGGCTCTGCGCTGTGTACTGCGCGGCTCTGCGCTTTATACTGCGCGGCTTTGCGCTGTGTACTGCATGGCTCTGCGCTGTATACTGCGCGGCTCTGCGCTGTGTACTGCGTGGCTCTGCGCTGTGTACTGCGCGGCTCTGCGCTGTGTACTGCGCGGCTCTGCGCTTTATACTGCGCGGCTTTGCGCTGTGTACTGCATGGCTCTGCGCTGTGTACTGCGCGGCTCTGCGCTGTGTACTGCGTGGCTCTGCGCTGTGTACTGCGCGGCTCTGCGCTGTGTACTGCGCGGCTCTGCGCTTTATACTGCGTGGCTTTGCGCTGTGTACTGCATGGCTCTGCGCTGTATACTGCGCGGCTCTGCGCTGTGTACTGCGTGGCTCTGCGCTGTGTACTGCGCGGCTCTGCGATGTGTACTGCGCGGCTCTGCGCTGTGTACTGCACGGCTCTGCGCTTTGTACTGCGCGGCTCTGCGCTGTGTACTGCACGGCTCTGCGCTGTGTACTGCGCGGCTCTGCGCTTTATACTGCGCGGCTCTGCGCTGTGTACTGCGCGGCTCTGCGCTGTGTACTGCACGGCTCTGCGCTTTATACTGCGCGGCTCTGCGCTGTGTACTGCGCGGCTCTGCGCTGTGTACTGCGCGGCTCTGCGCTGTGTACTGCGCGGCTCTGCGCTGTGTACTGCGCGGCTCTGCGCTGTGTACTGCGCGGTTCTGCGCTGTGTACTGCGCGGCTCTGCGCTGTGTACTGCGCGGCTCTGCGCTTTGTACTGCGCGGCTCTGCGCTTTGTACTGCGCGGCTCTGCGCTGTGTACTGCGCGGCTCTGCGCTGTGTACTGCGCGGCTCTGCGCTGTGTACTGCGCGGCTCGGCACTGTATACTGCGTGGCTGTGCAATATACTTCGTGGACATGCATATTCTAGAATACCCGATGAGTTAGAATCGGGCCACAGTCTAATAATCATAAGACTACAGATAGTGGTTTGGAATTGTGCTGTACTGTCACTTTAAGAGCTGATATTATCTGACAAAACTTGTGACCTGGTGAGCTGATGTAGATTTCATAGGCGTTGGCATAGTAACTGTGTCTGACTGCGCATATCAATGAGCTAATCAGCCAGGTGGCAGTTATTTTTAGAAATTGCCTCAGAAAACAGCCCATTATAAACGTATGGGGAAATTTCTCTATTGAAACGCATTGAAAGACTTTTTTCAAACACAAATTGCGCAAAAACTACAAATCCGATCGGCACGAAAAATACTTAGCACACCTCTCAGGAACGCTGGCTTCGAAATGACACCTCACTGGAGTCTGTGAGTTTAGCGGTTCGGGCCGCATTACGTGCGGACTGAATAATAAGAATAAGAAGAAGTTTACCACGGTGGAATAACAGTATAGTGCTTTGTTCCAAAGCACTATAATAATAAGTTATCCACGATGGAATAACAGTATAGTGCTTTGTTCCAAAGCACTATAATAAGTTAACCACGTTCGGATTACAATATAGTGCTTTGTTCCAAAGCACTATAATAAGAAGTTTACCACGGTGGAATAACAGTATAGTGCTTTGTTCCAAAGCACTATAAGAATAAGAAGAAGTTTACCACGATGGAATAACAGTATAGTGCTTTGTTCCAAAGCACTATAACTAGATGGGTATTTCCTGAAGGAACTACAGATAGTGCTTTGGAATGGTGCCTGGGTTGCCCCAGCAAGACTTTCACACTTGGGTGCCCCTCAGGCGCTGTTTTGGTAGTTGTAGCCACTCTGGGTCCGATTTGGCGGGCGGCGCCACTCTGGGTCCGATTTGGCAGGCGGCGCCACTCCGGGTCCGATTTGGCGGGCGGCGCCACTCCGGGTCCGATTTGGCGGGCGGCGCCACTCCGGGTCCGATTTGGTGGGCGGTGCCACTCCGGGTCCGATTTGGCGGGCGGCGCAACTCTGGCGGGCGGTGCCACTCCGGGTCCGATTTGGCGGGCGGCGCCACTCCGGTTCCGATTTGGCGAGCGGCGCCACTCTGGGTCCGATTTGGCGGGCGGCGCCACTCCGGGTCCGATTTGGCAGGCGGCGCCACTCCGGGTCCGATTTGGCGGGCGGCGCCACTCCGGGTCCGATTTGGCGGGCGGCGCCACTCCGGGTCCGATTTGGCGGGCGGCGCCACTCTGGGTCCGATTTGGCGGGCGGCGCCACTCTGGGTCCGATTTGGCGGGCGGCGCCACTCCGGGTCCGATTTGGCGGGTGGCGCCACTCCGGGTCCGATTTGGCGGGCGGCGCCACTCTGGGTCCGATTTGGCGGGCGGCGCCACTCAGGGTCCGATTTGGCGGGCGGCGCCACTCTGGGTCCGATTTGGCGGGCGGCACCACTCTGGGTCCGATTTTGTGAGCGGGGCAATAATTATAATAAGACTACAGATAGTGCTTTGAAATTGTGCTGTGCTATCACTTTAAGAGCTGATATCTGGCAAAACTGTGCTGGTGTGGTCATGTACAGTTCGCAGGCGTTGGCATAGTAACTGGGCCTGACTGCGCATATCAATGAGCTAATCAGCCAGGTGGCAGTTATTTTTAGAAATTGCCTCAGAAATCAGGCTCATTATAAAAAATTTCCCTATTGAAACGCATTGAGACACTTTTTTCAAACGCAAATTGCGCCAAAACTACAAATCCGATCGACACGAAAAATACTTAGCACACCTCTCAGGAACGCTGGCTTCGAAATGACACCTCACTGGAGTCTGTGAGTTTAGCGGTTCGGGCCGCATTACGTGCGGACTGAATAATAATAAGAACTAGATGGGTATTTCCTGAAGGAACTACAGATAGTGCTTTGGAATGGTGCCCGGGCTGCCCCTGCAAGACTTTCACACTTGGGTGCCCCTCAGGCGCTGGTTTGGTAGTTGTAGCCCTCAGGGTTGAGGCTTGGTGGGCCGGGTCACTCTGGGTCCGATTTGGTGGGCCGGGTCACTCTGGGTCCCATTTGGTGGGCCGGGTCACTCTGGGTCCCATTTGGTGGGCCGGGTCACTCTGGGTCCCATTTGGTGGGCCGGGTCACTCTGGGTCCCATTTGGTGGGCCGGGTCACTCTGGGTCCCATTTGGTGGGCCGGGTCACTCTGGGTCCCATTTGGTGGGCCGGGTCACTCTGGGTCCCATTTGGTGGGCCGGGTCACTCTGGGTCCCATTTGGTGGGCCGGGTCACTCTGGGTCCCATTTGGTGGCCCGGGTCACTCTGGGTCCCATTTGGTGGCCCGGGTCACTC
This sequence comes from Ranitomeya variabilis, assembly GCF_051348905.1. NCBI lineage: Eukaryota > Metazoa > Chordata > Amphibia > Anura > Dendrobatidae > Ranitomeya > Ranitomeya variabilis. Next base: position 416,940,059 of record NC_135236.1, on the reverse strand, counting down.
TGGGTCCCATTTGGTGGCCCGGGTCACTCTGGGTCCCATTTGGTGGCCCGGGTCACTCTGGGTCCCATTTGGTGGGCCGGGTCACTCTGGGTCCCATTTGGTGGGCCGGGTCACTCTGGGTCCCATTTGGTGGGCCGGGTCACTCTGGGTCCCATTTGGTGGGCCGGGTCACTCTGGGTCCCATTTGGTGGGCCGGGTCACTCTGGGTCCCATTTGGTGGGCCGGGTCACTCTGGGTCCCATTTGGTGGGCCGGGTCACTCTGGGTCCCATTTGGTGGGCCGGGTCACTCTGGTCCCGATTTGGTGGCCCGGGTCACTCTGGGCCCGATTTGGTCAACCCGGGTCACTCTGGGCCCGATTTGGCGGGCGGCGCCACTCTGGGTCCGATTTGGCGGGCGGCGCCACTCTGGGTCCGATTTGGCGGGCGGCGCCACTCTGGGTCCGATTTGGCGGGCGGCGCCACTCTGGGTCCGATTTGGCGGGCGGCGCCACTCTGGGTCCGATTTGGCGGGCGGCGCCACTCTGGGTCCGATTTGGCGGGCGGCGCCACTCTGGGTCCGATTTGGCGGGCGGCGCCACTCTGGGTCCGATTTGGCGGGCGGCGCCACTCTGGGTCCGATTTGGCGGGCGGCGCCACTCTGGGTCCGATTTGGCGAACGGCGCCACTCTGGGTCCGATTTGGCGGGCGGCGCCACTCTGGGTCCGATTTGGCGGGCGGCGCCACTCTGGGTCCGATTTGGCGGGCGGCGCCACTCTGGGTCCGATTTGGCGGGCGGCGCCACTCTGGGTCCGATTTGGCGGGCGGCGCCACTCTGGGTCCGATTTGGCGGGCGGCGCCACTCTGGGTCCGATTTGGCGGGCGGCGCCACTCTGGGTCCGATTTGGCGGGCGGCGCCACTCTGGGTTCGATTTGGCGGGCGGCGCCACTCTGGGTTCGATTTGGCGGGCGGCGCCACTCTGGGTCCGATTTGGCCGAACGGCGCCACTCTGGGTCCGATTTGGCGGGCGGCGCTACTCTGGGTCCGATTTGGCGGGCGGCGCCACTCTGGGTCCGATTTGGCGGGCGGCGCCACTCTGGGTCCGATTTGGCGGGCTGGGTCCGATTTGGTGAGCGGGGCAATAATTATAATAAGACTATAGATAGTGCTTTGAAATTGTGCTGTGCTATCACTTTAACCCCTTAATCCCATATGACGTACTATACCGTCGAGGTGGGGTAGGCCTTAATTCCCGGTGACGGTATAGTACGTCATACGCGATCGGCCGCGCTCACGGGGGGGAGCGCGGCCGATCGCGGCTGGGTGTCGGCTGCATATCGCAGCTGACATCCGGCACTATGTGCCAGGAGCGGTCACGGACCGCCCCCGGCACATTAACCCCCGGCACACCGCGATCAAACATGATCGCGGTGTACCGGCGGTACAGGGAAGCATCGCGCAGGGAGGGGGCTCCCTGCGTGCTTCCCTGAGACGATCGGTACAAGGTGATGTACTCACCTCGTACCGAACGTCTTCTCCCTGCAGGCCCCGGATCCAAAATGGCCGAGGGGCTGTATCCGGGTCCTGCAGGGAGCACTTCCGGGTCGGAGCAGGCTGCAGATGAAAGCTGCAGCCTGCTCCGATGAAAGTATGATCGCAGATATGATAGAGTGCTGTGCACACTATCAGATCTGCGATCTGTGATGTCCCCCCCTGGGACAAAGTAAAAAAGTTAAAAAAAAAATTTCCACATGTGTAAAAAAAAATAAAAAAAAATTCCTAAATAAATAATAATAAAAAAAAAAATATTATTCCCATAAATACATTTCTTTATCTAAAAAAAACAAACAAAAACAATAAAAGTACACATATTTAGTATCGCCGCGTCCGTAACGACCCAACCTATAAAACTGGCCCACTAGTTAACCCCTTCAGTAAACACCGTAAGAGAAAAAAAAAAAAAAACGAGGCAAAAAACAACGCTTTATTACCATACCGCCGAACAAAAAGTGGAATAACACGCGATCAAAAAGACAGATATAAATAACCATGTTACCGCTGAAAACGTCATCTTGTCCTGCAAAAAACGAGCCGCCATACAGCATCATCAGCAAAAAAATTAAAAAGTTATAGTCCTCAGAATAAAGCGATGCCAAAATAATTATTTTTTCTATAAAATAGTTTTTATCGTATAAAAGCGTCAAAACATAAAAAAATGATATAAATGAGGTATCGCTGTAATCGTACTGACCCGACGAATAAAACTGCTTTATCAATTTTACCAAGCGCAGAACGGTATAAACGCCTCTCCCAAAAGAAATTCATGAATAGCTGGTTTTTGGTTATTCTGCCTCACAAAAATCGGACTAAAAAGTGATAAAAAATGGTCACGTGTCCGAAAATGTTACCAATAAAAACGTCAACTCGTCCCGCAAAAAACAAGACCTCACATGACTCTGTGGACCAAAATGTGGAAAAATTATAGGTCTCAAAATGTGGAGACGCAAAAACTTTTTTGCTATAAAAAGCGTCTTTTAGTCTGGTTTCACACTTGCGTTTTTATCTGCATGCGTTTTTTAAAAAAACCGCATGTGTGAAAAAATGCATGTAAACGCGGTAAAACGCATGCGTTTTTATAGAAAAACACAAGAAAACAAGAAAAAAACAAAAAACCCTAACCCTACCCCTAACCTGAAATACGTGGCACTGAAATACGTGGCACTGAAATATACGTTTATATACGTATATACGTATATAAGTGCCACGATATTTCAGTGGCCACGTATTTAAGTGCCACGTATTTACGTGCCACGTATTTACGTGCCACGTATTTACGTGCCACGTATTTACGTGCCACGTATTTACGTGCCACGTATTTTTCAGTGCCTGAAATACGTGGCACTGAAATACGTGGCACTGAAATACGTGGCACTGAAATACGTGGCACTGAAATACGTGGCACTGAAATATTGTGGCACTGAAATATAGTGGCACTTAAATACGTGGCACTTAAATACGTGGCACTTAAATACGTGGCACTTATATACGTGGCACTTATATACGTGGCACTTATATACGTGGCACTTATATACGTGGCACTTATGTACGTGGCACTTATATACGTGGCACTTATGACTGTCAGAAAATGTTCAGTAAACGGTTAGGGGTAGGGTTTCAGGTAGAATTGGGGAGTTTCCACTGTTCAGGCACATCAGGGGCTCTCCAAACGCGACATGGCGTCCAATCTCAATTCCAGCCAATTCTGCGTTGAAAAAGTAAAACAGTGCTCCTTCCCTTCCGAGCTCTCCCGTGCGTCCAAAAAGGGGTTTACCCCAACATATGGGGTATCAGCGTACTAGGGACAAATTGAACAACAACTTCTGGGGTCCAAGTTCTCTTGTTATCCTTGGGAAAATAAAAATTTGGGGGGCTAAAAATAATTTTTGTGGGAAAAAAAATATGTTTTATTTTCACGGCTCTGCGTTGTAAACTGTAGTGAAACACTTGGGGGTTCAAAGTTCTCACAACACATCTAGATAAGTTCCTTGGGAGGTCTAGTTTCCAATATGGGGGGGTTTGTACTATTTGGGTACATCAGGGGCTCTGCAAATGCAACGTGACGCCTGCAGACCAATCCATTTAAGTCTGCATTCCAAATGGCGCTCCTTCCCTTCCGAGCTCTGTCATGCGCCCAAACAGTGGTTCCCCCCCACATAGGGGGTATCAGCGTACTCAGGACAAATTGGACAACAACTTTTAGGGTCCAATTTATCCTGATACCCTTGTGAAAATACAAAACTGGGGGCTAAAAAATCATTTTTGTGAAAAAGAAAAATAATTTTTATTTTCACGGCTCTGCGTTATAAACTGTAGTGAAACACTTGGGGGTTCAAAGTTCTCACAACACATCTAGATAAGTTCCTTGGGGGGTCTAGTTTCCAATATGGGGTCACTTGTGGGGGGTTTGTACTGTTTGGGTACATCAGGGGCTCTGCAAATGCAACGTGACGCCTGCAGACCAATCCATTTAAGTCTGAATTCCAAATGGCGCTCCTTCCCTTCCGAGCTCTGTCATGCGCCCAAACAGTGGTTCCCCCCCACATAGGGGGTATCAGCGTACTCAGGACAAATTGGACAACAACTTTTAGGGTCCAATTTATCCTGATACCCTTGTGAAAATACAAAACTGGGGGCTAAATTTCATTTTTGTGAAAAAAAAAAAAATTATTTTCACGGCTCTGCGTTATAAACTGTAGTGAAACACTTGGGGGTTCAAAGTTCTCACAACACATCTAGATAAGTTCCTTGGGGGGTCTAGTTTCCAATATGGGGTCACTTGTGGGGGGTTTGTACTGTTTAGGTACATCAGGGGCTCTGCAAATGCAACATGACGCCTGCAGACCAATCCATTTAAGTCTGCATTCCAAATGGCGCTCCTTCCCTTCCGAGCTCTGTCATGCGCCCAAACAGTGGTCCCTCCCCACAAATGGGGCATCAGCGTACTCCAGACAAATTGGACAACAACTTTTGGGGTCCAATTTATCCTGATACCCTTGTGAAAATACAAAACTGGGGGCTAAAAAATCATTTTTGTGAAAAAAAAAAATAATTTTTATTTTCACGGCTCTGCGTTATAAACTGTAGTGAAACACTTGGGGGTTCAAAGCTCTCAAAACACATCTAGATAAGTTCCTTAGGGGGTCTACTTTCCAAAATGGTGTCACTTGTGGGGGGGTTTAATGTTTAGGCACATCAGGGGCTCTCCAAACGCAACATGGCATCCCATCTTAATTCCAGTCAATTTTGCATTGAAAAGTAAAATAGCGCTTCTTCCCTTCTGAGCTCTGCTATGCGCCCAAACAATGGTTTACACCCACATATGGGGTATCGTCGTACTCAGGACAAATTGCACAACAACTTTTGTGGTCTAATTTCTTCTCTTACCCTTGGGGAAATAAAAAAATGGGGGTGAAAAGATCATTTTTGTGAAAAAATATTTTTTATTTTTACGGCTCTGCATTATAAACTTCTGTGAAGCACTTGTTGGGTCAAAGTGCTCACCACACATCTAGATGAGTTCCTTAGGGGGTCTACTTTCCAAAATGGTGTCACTCGTGGGGGGTTTCAATGTTTAGGCACATCAGGGGCTCTCCAAACGCAACATGGCGTCCCATCTCAATTCCAGTCAATTTTGCATTGAAAAGTCAAATGGCGCTCCTTCCCTTCTGAGCTCTGCCCTGCGCCCAAACAATGGTTTACACCCACATATGGGGTATCAGTGTACTCAGGACAAATTGCACAACAATTTTTGGGGTCCAATTTCTTCTCTTACCCTTGGGAAAATAAAAAATTGGGGGTGAAAAGATCATTTTTGTGAAAAAATATGATTTTTTATTTTTACGGCTCTGCATTATAAACTTCTGTAAAGCACTTGTTGGGTCAAAGTGCTCACCACACATCTAGATAAGTTCCTTAGGGGGTCTACTTTCCAAAATGGTGTCACTTGTTAGGGGTTTCAATGTTTAGGCACATCAAGGGCTCTCTAAATGCAACATGGCGTCCCATCTCAATTCCAGTCAATTTTGCATTGAAAAGTCAAATGGCGCTCCTTCCCTTCCGAGCTCTGCCCTGCGCCCAAACAATGGTTTACACCCACATATGGGGTATCAGCGTACTCAGGACAAATTGCACAACAATTTTTGGGGTCCAATTTCTTCTCTCACCCTTGGGAAAATAAAAAATTGGGGGTGAAAAGATAATTTTTGTGAAAAAATATGATTTTTTATTTTTACGGCTCTGCATTATAAACTTCTGTAAAGCACTTGTTGGGTCAAAGTGCTCACCACACATCTAGATAAGTTCCTTAGGGGGTCTACTTTCCAAAATGGTGTCACTTGTGGGGGGTTTCAATGTTTAGGCACATCAGGGGCTCTCCAAATGCAACATGGCGTCCCATCTCAATTCCAGTCAATTTTGCATTGAAAAGTCAAATGGCGCTCCTTTGCTTCCAAGCTCTGCCATGCGCCCAAACTGTGGTTTACCCCCACATATGGGGTATCAGCGTACTCAGGACAAATTGTACAACAACTTTTGGGGTCTATTTTCTCCTGTTACCCTTGGTAAAATAAAACAAATTGGAGCTGAAATAAATTTTGTGTGAAAAAAAGTTAAATGTTCATTTTTATTTAAACATTCCAAAAATTCCTGTGAAACACCTGAAGGGTTAATAAACTTCTTGAAAGTGGTTTTGAGTACCTTGAGGGGTGCAGTTTTTAGAATGGTGTCACACTTGGGTATTTTCTATCATATAGACCCGTCGAAATGACTTCAAATGAGATGTGGTCCCTAAAAAAAAATGGTGTTGTAAAAATGAGAAATTGCTGGTCAACTTTTAACCCTTATAACTCCGTCACAAAAAAAAATTTTGGTTCCAAAATTGTGCTGATGTAAAGTAGACATGTGGGAAATGTTATTTATTAAGTATTTTGTGTGACATATGTCTGTGATTTAAGGGCATAAAAATTCAAAGTTGGAAAATTGCGAAATTTTCAAAATTTTCGCCAAATATTCGTTTTTTTCACAAATAAACGCAAGTTATATCGAAGAAATTTTACCACTAACATGAAGTACAATATGTCACGAGAAAACAATGTCAGAATCGCCAAGATCCGTTGAAGCGTTCCAGAGTTATAACCTCATAAAGGGACAGTGGTCAGAATTGTAAAAATTGGCCCGGTCATTAACGTGCAAACCACCCTCGGGGCTTAAGGGGTTAAGAGCTGATATTATCTGCCAAAACTGTCCTGCTAGGGTCATGTACAGTTCGCAGGCGTTGGCATAGTAACTGGGCCTGACTGAGCATATCAATGAGCTAATCAGCCAGGTGGCAGGTACATTTCAAATTGCCTCAGAAACCCGGCCATTATAACCTATGTGAAAATTTCCCTATTGAAAAGCATTACAATGAGGGGAAAAAACATTTTCAAACGCAAATTGCGCCAAAACTACAAATCCGATCGACACGAAAAATACTTAGCACACCTCTTGGGGACGCTGGCTTCGAAATGACACCTCACTGGAGTCTGTGAGTGAAGCGGTTCGGGCCGCATTACGTGCGGACTGAATAATAATAACTAGATGGGTATTTCCTGAAGGAACTACAGATAGTGCTTTGGAATGGTGCCCGGGCTGCCCCTGCAAGACTTTCACACTTGGGTGCCCCTCAGGCGGTCCGATTTGGTGGGTTGGGTCAATCTGGGTCTGATTTTGTGGGCGGGGTAAATCTAGGTCCGATTCGGTGGGCGGGGTCACTTTTGGTCCGATTCTGTGGGCGCGGCCACTCTGGGTCCGATTCGGTGGGCGGAGCCACTCTGGGTCCGATTTGGTGGGCGGGGCACCTTAGGGACCAATTTGGTGGGTGGGGTCACTCGGTCCGATTTGGTGGGCTGGGCACCTCAGGGTCTGATTTGGTGGGCTGGGCACCTCAGGGTCCGATTTGGTGGGTGGGGTCACTCTGGGTCCGATTTGGTGGGCAGGGTCACTCTGGGACCGATTTGGTGGAAGGGGTCACTCTGGGTCCGATTTGGTGGAAGGGGTCACTCGGTCTGATTTGGTGGAAGGGGTCACTCTGGGTCCGATTTGGTGGGCGGAGCCACTCTGGGTCCGATTTGGTGGGCGGGGTCACTCTGGGTCTGATTTAGGGGGCGGGGTCACTCTGGGTCCGATTTGGTGGGCCGGGCCCCTCGGGGTCCGATTTGGTGGGCCGGGCCTCTCGGGTTCCGAATTGGTGAGCGGGGTAATCTACTATCTAATTATCTAAGGGCACTTCCGTCTTTCTGTCTCACAACACCGCTACGTCATCATCTCGTGAGACCGCAATGCACTCTTGGGACCGGAGCGCGCAACAAGCATCGGGTACCGGCCACTCCAGGTGCAACAAGCATCGTGTACCGGCCGCTCTAGGAGGTGCAACAACCATCAGATACCGGCCGCTCCAGGAGGTGAGTATGTAACTTTTTTATTTTAATTCTTTTTTTTTTTAACAGGGATATGCAGTATACTATGTGACTGGACAATATACTACGTGACTGGGCAGTATAACTACGTGGCTCTGCGCTGTATACTGCGTGGCTCTGTGCTGTATACTGCGTGGCTCTGCGCTGTATACTACGCGGCTCTGCGCTGTATACTACGCGGCTCTGCGCTGTATACTGCGTGGCTCTGCGCTGTGTACTGCGCGGCTCTGCGCTGTGTACTGCACGGCTCTGCGCTGTGTACTGCGCGGCTCTGCACTGTGTACTGCGCGTTCTGCGCTGTATACTGCGCGGCTCTGCGCTGTATACTGCGCAGCTCTGCGCTTTGTACTGTGCGGCTCTGCGCTATATACTGCGTGGCTCTTCGCTGTATACTACGCGGCTCTGCGCTGTGTACTGCGCGGCTCTGCGCTGTGTACTGCGCGTGTCCGTGCTGTGTACTGCGCGTGTCTGCGCTGTATACTGCGGGGCTCTGCACTGTATACTGCGGGGCTCTGCGCTGTATACTACGCGGCTCAGCGCTGTATACTGCGCGGCTCTGCGCTGCATACTGCGTGGCTCTACGCTGCGTACTGCGCGGCTCTGCGCTGTATACTGGGTGGCTCTGCGCTGTGTACTGCGCGGCTCTGTGCTGTGTACTGTGCGGCTCTGCACTGTGTACTGCGCGGCTCTGCGCTGTGTACTGCGCGGCTCTGCGCTGTGTACTGCGTGGCTCTGCGCTGTGTACTGCGTGGCTCTGCGCTGTGTACTGCGCGGCTCTGCGCTGTGTACTGCGCGGCTCTGCGCTCTGTACTGCGCGGCTCTGCGCTCTGTACTGCGCGGCTCTGCGCTGTGTACTGCGCGGCTCTGCGCTGTGTACTGCGCGGCTCTGCGCTGTGTACTGCGCGGCTCTGCGCTGTGTACTGCGCGGCTCTGCGCTGTGTACTGCGCGGCTCTGCGCTGTGTACTGCGCGGCTCTGCGCTGTGTACTGCGCGGCTCTGCGCTGTGTACTGCACGGCTCTGCGCTGTCTACTGCGCGGCTCTGCGCTGTGTACTGCTCGGCTCTGCGCTGTGTACTGCGCGGCTCTCCGCTTTATACTGCGCGGCTCTGCGCTTTATACTGCGCGGCTTTGCGCTGTGTACTGCATGGCTCTGCGCTGTGTACTGCGCGGCTCTGCGCTGTGTACTGCACGGCTCTGCGCTGTGTACTGCACGGCTCTGCGCTTTATACTGCGCGGCTCTGCGCTGTGTACTGCACGGCTCTGCGCTGTGTACTGCGTGGCTCTGCGCTGTGTACTGCACGGCTCTGCGCTTTATACTGCGCGGCTCTGCGCTATGTACTGCACGGCTCTGCGCTGTGTACTGCGCGGCTCTGCGCTGTGTACTGCGCGGCTCTGCGCTTTATACTGCGCGGCTCTGCGCTGTGTACTGCGCGGCTCTGCGCTGTGTACTGCGCGGCTCTGCGCTGTGTACTGCACGGCTCTGCGCTTTATACTGCGCGGCTCTGCGCTGTGTACTGCACGGCTCTGCGCTGTGTACTGCGCGGCTCTGCGCTGTGTACTGCACGGCTCTGCGCTGTGTACTGCGCGGCTCTGCGCTGTGTACTGCGCGGCTCTGCGCTTTATACTGCGCGGCTCTGCGCTGTGTACTGCGCGGCTCTGCGCTGTGTACTGCACGGCTCTGCGCTTTATACTGCGCGGCTCTGCGCTGTGTACTGCACGGCTCTGCGCTGTGTACTGCGCGGCTCTGCGCTGTGTACTGCACGGCTCTGCGCTTTATACTGCGCGGCTCTGTGCTGTGTACTGCACGGCTCTGCGCTGTGTACTGCGCGGCTCTGCGCTGTGTACTGCGCGGCTCTGCGCTTTATACTGCGCGGCTCTGCGCTGTGTACTGCGCGGCTCTGCGCTGTGTACTGCGCGGCTCTGCGCTGTATACTGCGTGGCTGTGCAATATACTTCGTGGACATGCATATTCTAGAATACCCGATGAGTTAGAATCGGGCCACAGTCTAATAATCATAAGACTACGGATAGTGGTTTGGAATTGTGCTGTACTGTCACTTTAAGAGCTGATATTATCTGACAAAACTTGTGACCTGGTGAGCTGATGTAGATTTCATAGGAGTTGGCATAGTAACTGTGTCTGACTGCGCATATCAATGAGCTAATCAGCCAGGTGGCAGTTATTTTTAGAAATTGCCTCAGAAACCAGCCCATTATAAACGTATAGGAAAATTTCTCCATTGAAACGCATTGAAAGACTTTTCAAACACAAATTGCGCAAAAACTACAAATCCGATCGACACGAAAAATACTTAGCACACCTCTCAGGAACGCTGGCTTCGAAATGACACCTCACTGGAGTCTGTGAGTTTAGCGGTTCGGGCCGCATTACGTGCGGACTGAATAATAAGAATAAGAAGAAGTTTACCACGGTGGAATAACAGTATAGTGCTTTGTTCCAAAGCACTATAATAAGAAGAAGAAGAAGTTATCCACGGTGGAATAACAGTATAGTGCTTTGTTCCAAAGCACTATAATAATAAGTTTACCACGGTGGAATAACAGTATAGTGCTTTGTTCCAAAGCACTATAATAAGAAGAAGTTTACCACGGTGGAATAACAGTATAGTGCTTTGTTCCAAAGCACTATAATAAATACCCCCACAGCTTCCCATACATTGAATGATGACGTCGGCTTCCCCACAGACAGTATGATATACCCTCATCCTCCAACACACAATATAATGTCCCCACAGCCTCCCACAAACAGTATGTTGGGCCCCACTGTTTTCCTATACACATTAGGGTGCCCCCAACTTCCACACACAGTATCATGTCCCTGTAAGCAGGTGAACTAAGGGGAAATAAGTATTTGATCCCTTGCTGATTTTGTAAGTTTGCCCACTGACAAAGACATAAACAGTCTATAATTGTAAGGGCAGGTTAATTTTAACATTCAGAGAATATAAAAAATCCAGAAAATCACATTGTATTATACATTTATTTGCATTTTGCAGTGAGAAATAAGTATCTGATCCCTCTGGCAAACAAGACTTAATACTTGGTGGCAAAGCCCTTGGTGGAAAGCACAGCAGTCAGACTTTATTTGTAGTTGATGATGTGGTTTGCGCAGATGTCAAGATGATTTTGGGTCCACTTCTCTTTGCAGATCATCTCTAAATCATTAAGATTTTTAGGCTGTCGCTTGGCAACTCAGAGCTTCAACTCCCTCCATAAGTTTTCTATGGGATTAAGGTCTGGAGACTGGTAGGCCACTCCATGACCTTAATGTGCTTCTTTTCAATGTAGACTGTTTGATTGTATTTTTCAAATCCTTAATCTTTCAATTCAAAGCTGTCTTGGAAAATGTGTCCTCAGCTGACATGTTTCTCTTTTTATTGCCTTGGCTGTATGTTTTGGGTGATTGTCTTGCTGGAAGACCCAGCCACGACCCATTTTTAATGTCCTGTTGGAGGGAAGGAGGTACTCAGGATTTTACAGTACATGGCTCCATCCATTCTCCCATTGATGCGGTGAAGAGAAACACCCCCAAAACATAATGTTTCCACCTCCATGCTTGACACTGGGGATGGTTTTCTTTGGGTTATAGGCAGCATTTATCTTCCTCCAAACACTGCGAGTTGAGTTAATGCCAAAGACCTCAATTTTTCTCTCATCTGACCGCACCTTCTCAGAGCACCTTCTCCCAATCACTCACAAAATCATCCAGGTATTCATTGGCAAACTTCAGATGTGCCTGCACATGTGCCTTCCTGAGCAGGGGGACCTTGCGGGCACTGCAGGATTTTAAACCTTTACGGTGTAATGTGTTACCAATGGTTTTCTTGGTGACTGTGGTCCCAGCTGCCTTGAGATCATTAACAAGTTCCCCCCATGTAGTTTTATGCTGATCTCCCACCTTCCTCATGATCAAGGATACCCCATGAGGTGAGATTTTGCATGGTTATTAGAAAAACATATCAATATCCTGGGAATCTGAATAAACTTGTTGAACATATATCCCCTTAAAACAAACAATTTTATTATAAATTTTTAAAAATACACCACCCAGTGCTGTTTTAGGCAAAAAAAAGCCTAAAGAAATATTTAAAAAACCAAGGTCTAGCGCATACCCTGCAATAACCTCTTCTGTCACCTGCCTGGCTGTGGAGGTTGGCACCCTGATAACGATTTTTTGGCGCCCCCACTCACCATGGACTAACCCTCTCTGCCCTGAATCACCCTATACTGAAGGTGTGAAAACAATATGCATAAGAACAGAGATGAAAAAAGCAAAAAAATGGTCAAAAAAACAGAAAAAACACAATAGAAAAAATATAGCAAAACCAGAGGCAAAAGCAGGATATTAGCTATAGCCTATGTGAACTCCAGCCCCTTTTATAAATATTTGCTAAACACCAATGATTGGCAATGGGTATGCTATCAGATATGCCACATAGAATTTATTGGCATCAATCATACCAGCCTATACCACACATGCTCATAATACTGCAGATTGTCTAGCATACAAATATGCCCGTATATAAGACCAAAACCTGCAGTTAGTATCAAACACCGCCCAAATAGATAACCAGGGCCAAGTAATAGTCTCTCAGTGGTATAAGTAGGATTGTGGTTTACTTATCATAATATATTGCACCTCGCCTCATAGCCTTAGCATAGATAACTGCATTCAGCATAGATAACTGCAATTATACCATATACACTTTTGTAGTATGGACTATCTAGCCACAGATACACCCGCTCAAAAGGGGTTGCCCCCATATATAAATAGGGCTAACAGCTGCAACAATAATCATGCAGAGCCCTTACAGAGCCAGGGCTGTCCAGTTAAACAATGGTATAAGCAGAATGGTGTGTTAACTTATCATGGTATACTGTGCCTCGCCTCAACGCGTTTCCCCGTGGTTCGGTTCATCAGGAGGCCCATCAGAGGGTTCTCAAATGTTAGATGCCATAGATGAGTAGCATGACCAGCGGTTCATACGGGTGGAATTAAATACCCCCGTTCATACACATGCTCCAATCAGCATTGCCACCAAAAATCATGGCCAAAAAAAACCTGAGTGATGAACTATTTACCTGCCAGACCCAAATGAATAAATGTATGCACTGTATAGTATAGTTCATTTTTGCTCAGGGACTTTTATGGATCTGTGTGTACGTGGCGATACTATACAGTGCATATGTGTGACTATTACGGACACCATGGCTCAGTACCTTGTGCATTAGCCGTTTATTTTTCCTGGTGTCTGCATTGTTAGGTGCGCCTGGAGCACTTCCGGTCATGCGCAGTTACATGGACCGCAAGTTACAATGAAATCGGACATGGTGTCCGGGATATGATTTGCGGACACCATGGCTCAGTACCTTGTGTATCAGCCGTTTGTTTCCGGGCGTCTGCATTGTCAGGGGCGCTTATAACACTTAACCACCTGGTGACGTCAAAAATCATGGCCAAAAAAAACCTGAGTGATGAACTATTTACCTGCCAGACCCAAATGAATAAATGTACAGATATGCCATGCCTCACCGGCGTCCATGTACCGCTATCACGCAAATGCGGAAGCAGTACTGACGTCACCAGGTGGTTGCTGCCGGTTAGAGGCCAGTGCGCATGCGCATTAATAGGCACAAACTGGTTGCTATTGCGTTTCAATGTAGCTTGCGGTCCGCATGGACGCGCATGACCGGAAGTGTTATATTTTGCATGGTGCCCCAGATCGATGTCGATCGACAGTCATTTAGTATTTCTTCCATTTTCTTACTATTGCACCAACAGTTGTCTCCTTCTCACCCAGCAAATTACTTATGGTTTTGTAGCCCATTCCAGCTTTGTGCAGGTCTATGATCTTGTCCCTGACATCCTTATAAAGCTCTTTGGTCTTGTCCATGTTGTAGAGGTTAGTCTGCTGACTGACTGAGTCTGTGGACAGGAGTCTTTTATAAAGGTAACTATGTAAGCCAGCTGTCTTTAATGCAGGTAACGAGTTGATTAGGAGCGTCTAACTGGTCTGTAGGAGCCAGAACTCTTAATGGTTGGTAGGAGATCGAATACTTATTTCTCACTGCGAAATACAAATAAATTTATATAATTTATACAATGTGACATTCTGGATTTTATTTTCGATATTTCATCTCTCAATGCTAAAATTAACCTACCCTTACAATTATAGACTATTCATGTCTTTGTCGGTGGGCAAACTTACAAAATCAGCAAGGCGTCAAATAATTATTTCCCCCATTGTATATGCAAAAGCGGAGACACCAGGCGGATCAACAATCTACTTTTATTTGCTTATCAGAATAATATGAATAAAAGATTGTTACGAGAGGCAAATTATACAGATATAGTATTCACCGAATCAGTGGCAAAAACACAGGTGCTTCTCACAAAATTAAAAGATCATCAAAAAGTTAATTTATTATAGTTCTTAAATGCAAAAAGTGAAACTCCTTATATAGTAATTACAAACAGAGTGATCTATTTCAAGTGTTTTTCTGTTAATGTTGATGATTATGGCTTACAGCCAATGAAAACCCAAAAGTCATCTCAGTAAATTAGAATACTTTATAACACCAGCTTGAAAAATGATTTTAAAATCGGAAATGTTAGCCTACTGAAATGTATGTTCAGTAAATGCACTCAATAATTGGTCAGGTCTCCTTTTGCATCAATTACTGCATCAATGCGGCGTGGCATGGAGGCGATCAGCCTGTGGCACTGCTGAGGTGTTATGGAAGCCGAGGTTGCTGTGATAGCAGCCTTCAGCTTATCTGCATTGTTGGGTCTGGTGTGTCTCATGTTCCTCTTGACAATACCCCATATATTCTCTATGTGGTAAAGGTCAGGCGAATTTGCTGGCCAATCAAGCACAGTGATCCTGTTGTTTTTAAACCAGGTATTAGTACTTTCGGCAGTGTGGACAGGTGCCAAGTGCTACTGGAGAATGAAATTTCCATCTCCAAAATTCTTGTCAGCAGAGGGAAGCATGAGGTGGTTTAAGATTTCCTGGTAGACAGCTGTGCTGACTTTGGTCTTGCTAAAACACAATGGACCTACACCAGCAGATGACATGGCTCCCCAAACCATCATTGATTGTGGAAACTTCACACTAGACCTCAAGCAGCTTGGATTGTGTGTCTCTCCACTCTTCCTCCAGACTCTGGGACCTTGATTTCCAAATGAAATGCAAAATTTACTTTAATCTGAAAACCACACTTTGGACCATTGAGCAACATTCCATTTCTTTTTTTCATTGACCCAGGTAAGACCCTTCTGAAGTTGTCTATTGGTCATGAGTAAAAGGAATGCGACACTTGTAGCCCATGTCCTGGATACGTCTGTGCGTGATGGCTCTTGAAGCAAGCAGCAGCAGTCTCTCCCAAATTTTTGAATGGTCTTTTCTTAACAATCCTTACAAGGCTGCGGTTATCCCAGTTGCTTGTGCACCTTTGTCTACCACACTTTTTCCTAGCCAGCCATCTTTTTTAGCAATGACCTTTTGTGGCTTACCCTCCTAGTGGAGTGTCAATGACTGCCTTCTGGACATCTGTCAAGTCAGGTCTTTCACATGATTGTGGAGCCTACTGAAACCGACTGAGGGTACGTGTCCACGTTCAGGATGGCCGGCGGTTTGGACGGAGTGGCAAACCCACTCCGCCCAAAGCTCCGCCCCCTTCTGTAGACTCGATGATGCCGGATGTATTCATTGCACACATCCGGCATCATCGCACCCCACACATAGGGCCCTGTGTTTTACCTTGAGGCGGTGCAGCGTCGCCGCAAGGTAAACAGACATGCTGCGATCTTAAAAGACGCGCCGCATGTCTGGAATCGCAGGGCCGCCGAGTGCGTATGACCACGCATAGTGGAGACGGGATTTCATAAAATCCCCTCCACTATGCTGTAACATCTGGACGCTGCGTGTTTGACGCTGCGGCTCTACGCAGCGTCAAACACGCAGCGTTTCCTGAACGTGGAAACATACCCTAAGGGACCTTTTTAAACACTTAAGAAGCCTTTGCATGTGTTTTTTGTTAATTTTTCTAATTTGCTGAGATAATGACTTTCGGGTTTTCATTGCTCTAAGCCATAATCATCAACATTAAGGCTGGAGTCACACTGCTGTATTTTTCGTGCGATAATCGCATCTCACTGCATGGACTGGCCAGCACCTCTCCTGCTCTGAGCATGACAGCATGATGGATTACTATGCAGCTGTGAAGCTCAGGTCAGGAGAGCAGTCAGCCAGTACAAGTTTTACGATGCGATTCTCGCAGGAGAAATACGGCAGTGTGACTCCAGCCTTACAGAAATAAACACTTGTGTAGTCGCCATCTTTACTTGGGGCCCACTGCACCATGAGAGTGCATTTGATTTGAGGCCTAGACAGGTAAGCACCTTTGCCTGTTTTTCTGTGGTGTTTTTTCTAGAATAGTGGAGGTTTTTTCCTCCTTTTTTTCCTCCTGTTGTGGTTTTTGCTGTTAGACTAGGACTGGCAAGGGTGAGGACCCGTGACGTGGGTTGCCAGCTTATGTATTGTGGCCATAATATTAACTAATACCTTACATTTTTCGATATGTTCTTGTGCACTTTTTTTACTTTTACTTTTTGAGGTGTAGTTGGGCCCTGATGGCTTTGTAAGTTGTGGCCTCTGTTCACACAGGACGCATTACAGTTAGCACTGGTCAGCCCACCACATGGCGTTACTAATAGGCTTGGATCCAGTTGCTGTGCATACTCTGTGTGAACATTGCTGCAGATTATTATTTGCACTGGTGTGCCCAGCGGCCAATCCCTGATTGTAGGCTGGCTGTCTCATTTGGTATTACCACACCTGTGTAGTCGCCATCTTTACTTGGGGCCCACTGCACCATGAGAGTGCATTTGATTTGAGGCCTAGACAGGTAAGCACCTTTGCCTGTTTTTCTGTGGTGTTTTTTCTATGATGGATTACTATGCAGCTGTGAAGCTCAGGTCAGGAGAGCCGTCAGCCAGTACAGGTTTTACGATGCGATTCTCGCAGGAGAAATACGGCAGTGTGACTCCAGCCTTACAGAAATAAACACTTGAAATAGATCACTCTGTTTGTAATGCCTCTTTATAATGAGTTTCACTTTTTGTATTGAAGAACTGAAATAAATTCACTTTTTGATAATATTCTAATTTTGTGAGAAGCAGTTGAAGAGAGCCCAGTACAGACCCCTGTGGTGTCCCACTTTTAGCTTTGACCGAATTAGTGTATTCTAGTAATAACCACCTTTTTTTTCTTAGCACTCAGTCAGTTGTTAACCCATTTGAACAGATTTTCCCATAGTTCCTTTTACTCTCATTTTATGTATTGACCTTTTATGTGGTACCATGTCAAGCACCTTTGAAAACCCCTGATGTAGTTTAAGAGAAGTGCTACCTCTCTCTAAAGCTACTTTCACACTAGCGTCGTTTGGAATACATCGCAATGCGTCGTTTAGGAGAAAAAAACGCATCCTGCAAAGTTGTCTGCAGGATGTGTTTTTTACCCATAGACTTACATTAGCGACGCATTGCGACGTATGGCCACACGTCGCATCCGTCGTGCGACGGATGCATCGTGTTTTGGCAGACCGTCGGCACAAAAAAATCGTTACATGTAACTTTTTTTGTGCGTTGTGTCCGCCATGCGCGGTTGGAACTCCGCCCCCTCCTCCCCGGACATTACAATGGGGCAGCGGATGCGTTGAAAAACTGCATCCGCTGCCCCCTTTGTGCTACTTAACACACTGTCCGTCAGGCCGACTGTTTGCGACGGCCCGTACCGACGGACTAGTGTGAAAGTAGCCTAAGGAAACAAGCCAAGTATGGAGTGGCAATTACCCGTAGGAGAAAAGCATCCACATGAGTTTTCTTCCAGAACAAAGACAACTCAAAAATGGTCTGCTCCACACTGATGAGGGGCAAGCACCTCTTATTTGTGACTAACACTTTTAGATGTATTTTACAAGTGCTATTAAAGTAGATTTCCTTTTATAATTTGTAAATGTTTCATCTTGCTTGGGATTATAATAAACTTAGCATTAGGCCACATTCAGTATTTTGTCAGTATTTGTAAGCCTAAACGAGGAGTGGGTGATAAATACAGAAGTGGTGATGTGTTTCTATTAGGCTATGTGCACACGTTGCGGATCCGCAGCGTTTTTGGACGCACGGAATTGCATCAAATCCGCAGTGTAGTGCACAAGCAATGTTAGTCAATGTGAAATTCAGAATTGGTGTGCACAAGCTGCGGAAAAATACACACGGATTTGCAGCGTTTTATTTTCCGCAGCATGTCAATTCTTTTTGCGGATCTGCAGCATTTCTGCACCCATTGACTTCCATTGAGTCAGTCAAATCCGCAACAAAACTGCAGGTGTAAAAAGATTTGCGGTTTTGCTGCGGAGTTGAGTGCAAGAAATGCTACAGAAAAGGAGAAGGAAGAGTGTGTGGGCGGAGACTGTGCATGTCTGCTGGGGTCTGTGTGTATGTGTGTGTGCGGGTCTGTGTGTCCCTGTGTGCAGGTGTCTGTGGGTGTCTGTGTGTCTCTGTATGTGTCCCTGTGTGTGTTCGGGTGACTGTCTCTGTGCGCGGTGTCTGTCTCTGTGCGGGTGTGTGCAAGTCTGTGTGTGGGTGTCTGCGTGTCTCCATGTGTGTGCGGTCTGTTAGCCAGGCATCGTCTGATGGGACTACAACTCCCATCCGGCTATGTCTGCTGTCATATATAACAGTGACAGCATTAGCCGATGATGGGACAGTAGTCCCATCAGACGATGCCTGTGTGCAATTGTAAAAAAACAAACATACAGTACATACTCACCAATCACCTAGTCCCCGACACCCTCATTCTCCTGTAATAAAAATAAAATAATAAACCAAACTATACTTACCTTTCCACCGTAGTCCCTTTAATAATGAATGTCCCACAACAATCTCTTGTGTAGAACATTCACATCGGGAGATGTCACTTTTCTACAAGGCCCTCCAGCATGCACTGATGGGAGGTAATCCTCTGCTGTGTATCCCGCCGCCGCCGTCAGAGAGGTCACCTGGGTTCATGCTTTCACCAGTAACGCTGTGTGAGAAAAATTTCACGCAGCGATGCCGTAAAGTGAGAGCACGATCTCCGGTAACCCCTTCAGTGATGCACTGCAGGAGCCTCCTGTCAGTGCATCGCGGGAGGCCTATAGAGCAGTCACATCTCCCGATGTTACTGTTCTACAGGGGAGATCGTCGTGGGACACTCATTATTAAATGGAGAGTCATATTGCACAAAAGTTACTAAATAATATTTCCCACATGTCTACTTTACATCAGCACAGTTTTTGAAACAATTTTTTTGTTAGGAAGTCATAAGGGTTAAAAGTTGACCAGCGATTTCTCATTTTTACAACAAAATTTACAAAACCATTTTCTTTAGGGACCATATCACATTCGAAGTGTCTTTGAGGGGCCTATATGAGAGAAAATACCCAAAAGTGACACCATTCTAAAAACTGTACCCCTCAAGGTACTGAAAAACACATTCAGGAAGTTTATTAACCTTTCAGGTGCTTCACAGTTATTTTTGGAATGTGGATGGAAATAATAAACATTTACCTTTTTTTTTTTTTTTTTTTTTTTTCCACAAAGATTTTCCTTTAGACCTAATTTTTTTTTTTTTTTCTTTCTCAAGGGTTACAGGAGAAAATAGACCATACAAAATGTTGTGCAATTTCCCCTGAGCATGCCGATACCCCATATGTGGGGGAAATCTACTGTTTGAGCACACGGCAGGGCTCAGAAGGGAAGGAGCGCCATTTCACTTTTTGAATGCAAAATTTGCTAGAATAATTAGTGGACGCCATGTCATGTTTGGAGAGCCCCTGATGTGCCTAAACAGTGGAAACCCCCAACAAGTGACCCAATTTTGGAAAATAGACCCCTTAGGGAACTTATCTTTGTGTATTGAGCACCCGGAGCCCACAAGTGCTTCACAGAAGTTTATAACGTTAGGCCGGAAAAATAAAAAAAGTCACATTTATCCAACAAATAGTTTATGTTGACAACAAATTTTGTATTTTCACAAGGGAAAATTGAAAAAATGGACTCCAAAGTTTATTTTGCTATTTCTCCTGAGATCACGGATACCGCATATGTGGTCGAAAACTACTTTTGTGGCACAGTGCAAAGCTCAGAATGGAAGTAGCGCCATATTACAGAGCAGATTTTGCTACACTTGTTTGAGTGTGCCATGTTACATTGGCAGAGCCCCTGAGGTGCCAGAACAGCAGAACCCACCATAAGTGACCCCATTTTACAAACTAAACCTCTCATTGAATTCATCTAGGGGTGCAGTGATTATATTGACACCACAGGTGTGTCACAGACTTTTTATACCATTGGCAGTGAAGAAAAAATAATTTTCATTTTTTCCACCAGATTGTGTGTTAGCCCCAAGTTTTACATTTTCATACTGCGAAATGGGTAAAAATGGCACCAAAATTTGTCGCACAATTTCTGCTGAATGTAGAAATACCCCATATGTGGCTGTACAGTACTGCTTCGCCATATGGAACAACTCCTGGAGCGCAAATTTTCCTAGACTAGGTTGCGGATTCGATATAAAGAGCCCCTAAGTGCTAGAAAAGCAGAATCCCCCCTCAAGTGACAAAATTTGGGGAATTTATCTACAGGTGTAGTGACAATTTTGACTCCATGGGTGTTTTCCAGAAACAAGCAGCAGTGGATGTTGCGGAGTGAAAATTACAAACTGGTGTTGCAATGACCAGTATATTATTCACAGCCCGTGCTTCTGGAGACACGCACCTGTAAATTAGGCAGGCTCTGATCACTACAGAAATGCCAAACATGTGGGCGCTAAATGTTGTTTAGGCACACTGGGGCTCAGAAGGGAGAGGGGCATTTGGATTTGGGAACTGAGAATTTGCTGAATTTCTTTTGGGGGGTAAGGAGCTATTTAGCTTTTCCAGATCCTTTGTGCTACCAGTATCGTGGAAGCCCCTATATTTCTATTAACGATGACAGATCTGAGTGGGGACTTGCGTTTTTTGTGGATTAAGTGAAAGCTTTAACTGGGAACATTTTACATAACTTTTGGGACCACATTTATCTGGCGTTGACCACTTACTTTGGGCTTTCCATCTAAATCTCTGCGTGACGTGATTCAGATGAACCCCCCGAGGGATCCATTCACTATAGTGAGGCAACAGATTTACTCTGGAATCGGTCTGGCCTCTGTTCAGTGGTGTCGTTTTCGGAAGTGCACAAAACTGTGGCCGACGGCACTTTTATGCAATCCTAAAAAGACGAACACCACCGCTGGATCACAGGTCTTAGGCGTGCCTCCATCTGCCTCATTATAGGGAATCTTCCTCTGGGGATTCTGTCTGAATCCCGTTTTTCAGAGATTTACACGAAAAACCCCGGTGTGAGCGCAGGATTAATGTACGCTGAGCCTTACTTCGGTCTTTGGGAGGGAGAATGAAAAAATCAACAGCATGTGAAGAATTTTATTTACTTTATTATGCCGTTTTTCGTGCGGTATAAGTGATTAGGCGACTTTATTCTTTGTGTCGGTACGATAACGGCGATACCAGATTTATAGCGAGTTTTTATGATTGGCAGCTGTCACACACTAAAAGATGCTTTTTATTGCGAAAACTGTTTTTTGCATCATCATATATTATATCTATATATCTTATAGCTCTCCATATTTCGACCAACAGAGTCATGTGAGCGCCTGTTCTTTGTGGGATGAGCTGACGTTTTTATTAGTACCATTTTCGTGCACATGACTTTTTTTGGTCGCTTTCTATTCTCATTTTTTGGAGACAGAATAAACAAAACCAGCAATTCAGGAATTGCTTTTTTATACCGTTCTGCATATGGTAAAATTGATCAGGCCATTTTATTCTTCCGGTCAGTACGATTACAGCGATACCTCATATATATTTTTTTTATATTTTGGCGCTTTTGCGCAATAAAAACTTTTATGGAAAAAATTATTTTTGCATCGCTTTATTCTGAGAGCTATAACTTTTTTATTATTCTGCTGATGGAGCTGTATGGCAGGTTGTTTTTGCGGGACAAGATGACGTTTTCAGCAGTACCATTATTATTTACATCCATCTTTTTGATTGCGTTTTATTGCACTTTTTTGTTAATTGGCTTGATAAAGCATTGGTTTTTGCCTCGTTTATTTTACGGTGTTCACTGAAGGGGTTAACTAATAGGAGAGTTTTATAGAGGGGGTAGTTATGGATGCGGCGATACCAAATATGTTTTTATTCTTGATTTTTTTTTTTTATTTACATAAATATATTTACTGAAAAAAATATATATATATATATATATATATATATATATATATATCTTTTCTTTAGGGATTTAAAAAAAAAATATATTTACTTTTTTATTTTTTTTTATTTACTTTTTACATTATCCCAGGATGGGACATCACTGTATAGTGTCAGATCACTGATCTGATACTCTGCACTGCAGAATTTCACATTAGGATCTGACAGGCAGGGGAAGGAGGCATGTCAATGCCTTCTCTCAGCGGGTGCTCACAAGCCACCTTTCCTGCAGGACCTGGAAGGATCCCGTGGCCATCTTGGGGTCGCATCTCGTTGTCCTGATGGAAGTGCACAGGGAACTCATTCCCTGTGCGATGCTCCTCTATGCTGCTGACACTACTGAGAGCGACATACAGGAATTATACACGGCACTCGAGGCTCCTGGGTGGTGCTCAAGTAAGGTTTCCAACCCGTCAATAAATTAATAAAAAACTTGGCACTCAAGAGTTCTTTTTGAAAAATGAAGAAATAATTGTTCGTTTATTGGTGCAACCAGTTCAGTAATTGATGATGTATAAACGTTTTCGGTCACAAGACCTTCATCAGAAACATCATATATGAAACTGGAAGCAGGGCTGCAATAATGTATAGGCACAAAAGGCCTGCGTACAGGTGTTACCGGGCAGATGAACCTGGAGGCTCCTGGGGAGACTGTGAGGTGGGGCGCACTGTGGAAGCAAGGTCCCGCTGTAAAGGACTAGCGCTTATGTATCCAGGTCCAGGGAACGCTGTGTAGCTGGAAGAACCAGAAGACGCTCTTCTGGTTCTTCCAGCTACACAGCGTTCCCTGGACCTGGATACATAAGCGCTAGTCCTTTACAGCGGGACCTTGCTTCCACAGTGCGCCCCACCTCACAGTCTCCCCAGGAGCCTCCAGGTTCATCTGCCCGGTAACACCTGTACGCAGGCCTTTTGTGCCTATACATTATTGCAGCCCTGCTTCCAGTTTCATATATGATGTTTCTGATGAAGGTCTTGTGACCGAAAACGTTTATACATCATCAATTACTGAACTGGTTGCACCAATAAACGAACAATTATTTCTTCATTTTTCAAAAAGAACTCTTGAGTGCCAAGTTTTTTATTAATTTTTTAAACTACTGAGAGCGACATCAGAGGGGTTAAATGCCCGCGGTTGGTGATAGCACTGATCATGGGCATTGCAGCGGGGTGTCAGCTCTTCCACAGAGCTGACACCCACATGCGAACGCCGCAGTGATCAGCCTGAGGCCTCATGATCGCCGCAGTGCACATTTTCCCGCTGTTTCTGGGAACACAACTCCCGCAGAGCAGTAAATTTATGGCGCATGTTGGGAAGGGCTTAATATCACATTTATAGATGGATTTTCTTTTAACTTGGTTTTGTGGTTTTATTATACTTTGCTTTTTTATTATAATACTTTAGCAAAACTCTACTAGTATATTACTTACATTTTTGCATAAAATGTTTTATAAATCAAAACAGTTGTACTTTTCATCAAATTGTACAATAAGAAATTGAAATATAAAAAACACAGACATGACAACTCTTTACCTTACCTAAAGTTCCTAAATAATATTAAATATATTTTTTTATGCGAAATAAAAATTAGCCCAGTATCCAGGATAGCTGAGTGTCACAGACAATCACTGCAGTCTTCTGATCTTTCTTTGCGATTATTGAGATATCCGTTTCAGGAATTAATAACCTTGTTAAGAAAATGTGTATATTGGTATTTAAGGCTTCCATTGCCTGTCTTTCTCTGCTGGTATTTCATTGTAAATTGCAAGGTTTGACTCAACAACTACTACCCATCGCCATTTTTGCTTGTCTTTTACTATATATGTTTTGGAAACCAATTTTATCTTCGTGATGATATAGTTAAACAGCAATGCTACCTTTTCTAAAGACAAACGTTTCTGCAATTATCTACTGGCTAAAACAGTACAAAATATATTTTTCTTTCTACTTTATGATCAGCAGAGGGCGGTATTGTGCTATCCTACTTCAGCAGGTAACATTTTAAATCTAAACTACATATTATACTTTTGTATTCATTTTTCGTTGTACATTTTAGCTTGAAAATCACTCTTATTATAGAAATTTTCCAAATAAAGAATATATACAAAAAAATCACTCTAGCAGAAGAAAGAAATAACATTTTTATAGAATAAAACCTATACAGTGGTATGTAAAAATTCGCTCACCCCTCATCAGAATTACTGTAAGGCTATGTGCACACAGTGCATTTTTGATGCGTTTTCACTGTTTTTTTCCCATGTGGAATTGGGATAAAAACGCTATGGAATCCTTATGCAAACTTATTCAATGACAATCCTGAAGTGTTGTGCCCATGATCAGCAAATTTCCATGCGTATTTGCAGTGCGTTTTTTTCTGCAGTATGTCCGTGCTTTATACGTTTCTGCAGTGTTTCTGCACCCATTGGGGGTATGTCAACACTTTCAGTATTAGGCAGCGCATTGGACACTGCACATATACGCTGCGTCCAAAGCGCTGCCGGATTTTCAATGCAGGTGATTCCACATGTGTTCATTGAACTGTGCGTTATCACCAATACATTGTATGGGTGAAATGTTTCTTGTGGAGACTCGCGTCTCTGCAAGAAAAATAGACATGCTGCGGTCTGGAAAGATGCGCCAAATGTGCGTCTCCGCAGGTAAGCCGTGGGCATGGGGTTTCTAGAAATCCCATCCACTATGCTGCAACATCTGGCTGCTGCGGTTTGGACACTGCAGATGTAGACAGTGTCCAACCCGCAACGTTTACTGACCGTGGGAACATACCCATTGACTTCAATTGAGTCAGTCATATCCGCAGCAAAAACGCAGGTATAAAAATGTTTGCGGATTTGCTGAGTTTTTGTTTTGCGTTTTACCAGCTTCCTATGGAGTTTCCCACGCTGTCATCTGTGTTACATCAAGGGAAACATCGACGTGGTGGTTCTTATTTGTGGTAACGCTAAAGCCGGTAAGACCATCTGTCAGAGGGCTGCAGGGTAACGCTGTCAGATGTCAGCGTGACCCTGCAGCTGTGACTGTCACCAGCGGTAACTTACTGCCATACTGTCGGTCAGAGCGCTACGAGATAATGCTG
This sequence comes from Ranitomeya variabilis, assembly GCF_051348905.1. Taxonomy (NCBI): domain Eukaryota; kingdom Metazoa; phylum Chordata; class Amphibia; order Anura; family Dendrobatidae; genus Ranitomeya; species Ranitomeya variabilis. The sequence goes on along the minus strand of NC_135236.1, from coordinate 416,914,577 downwards.
TCAGTTGTCAGCGTAATCCAACAGTTGACTGTGACCCGCTGTAAAAAGCTTACCGCAGGTCAGCATGTGTGGGCCGATGAGAATACTGCTCCCATAGGGCTATGTCTGCTGTTACTGATAACTGTGACCAGTAGGTGCAGATGATGGGAGACGTAGTTTCATCTGCTGATGCCTGTGCTCACAGTTTTTTTTAAAAAGTTAAATTACATACATATTCAAATAAATACAAAAACCCATTATATTCACCTAATGCCCAAACCCCGATGCCCTCGTCTCCTAGAAATAATGTAAGATGATAAACCAACATATACTCACCTGCCCACCATAGTCCATGTAATCCCGAGTGTCTCACGGCGATCTCACATGTAGAACAGTCACATGGGGAGATGTGACCGCTTTACCCAGCCCGGCGATACACTGACAGGAGTGTCATGATCTCTGCAGGCAGAGATCATAGCAAGCCTATAGAGGGACAAGCTCTCGGAAGATGGAACTATACTGACCATGAACTAAGCCTGCCGCGCAACTAGAAATAGCCAGGTAGCATTTCCTATTTATCGCTAGATGCCCAGCTCTGGCCTAAGACCTAAATAGCTAGCAGAGGGAAATATAAGACCTGGCTCACCTCTAGAGAAATATTCCAAAGAAGACAGTAGCCCCCCACATATAATGACGGTGAGTTCAGATGAAACAACAAACGCAGCAGGAAAATAGTCTTAGCAAATTTGAGGTCCGCTTACTAGATAGCAGAAGACAGATAGTATACTTTCATGGTCAGCAGAAAAACACTAACAAAACACCATCCAGAGATTACCTTAAACTCTGGCATTAACTCATAACGCCAGAGTAGCAATCCCTGATCAACGAGAGCTTTCCAGACACAGTAACAAAACTTCAGCTGTGAACTGGAACAAATAGGGAAAACAAAACATGGACAAAAGTCCAACTTATCTAGTAGTTGTCTAGAAGCAGGAACAAGCACTGAGAGGCATCAGATAACATTGTTGACCGGCAAGAAACCACCAGAGAAATGAGCTTAAATAGCGACACCCACTACTGATGGAACCAGGTGAAACAGGAAAGAGGATGACAAGTCCAATTCCACAAGCGGCCACCGGGGGAGCCCAGAATCCAAATTCACAACAGTACCCCCCCCTCAAGGAGGGGGCACCGAACCCTCACCAGATCCACCAGGGCGACCAGGATGAGCCCTATGGAAGGCACGAACAAGATCAGAAGCATGAACATCAGATGCATTGACCCAAGAATTATCCTCCTGGCCGTAACCCTTCCAGTTGACCAGATACTGGAGTTTCCGTCTGGAAACACGAGAGTCCAAAATTTTCTCCACAACGTACTCCAACTCACCCTCAACCAACACCGGAGCAGGAGGCTCAACTGAAGGTACAACAGGTACCTCATACCTGCGCAATAACGACCGATGAAAAACGTTATGAATGGAAAAGGACGCAGGGAGGTCCAAACGGAAAGAAACAGGATTAAGAATCTCCAATATTCTATAAGGGCCGATGAACCGAGGTTTAAACTTAGGAGAAGAGACCCTCATAGGGACAAAACGAGAAGACAACCACACTAAATCTCCAACACAAAGCCGAGAACCAACACGACGATGACGGTTGGCAAAACGCTGAGTCTTCTCCTGGGACAACTTCAAATTGTCCATAACCTGCCCCCAGATGTGATGCAATCTCTCCACCACCGCATCCACTCCAGGACAATCCGAGGATTCCACCTGACCGGAGGAAAATCGAGGGTGAAACCCCGAATTACAGAAAAACGGGGACACCAAGGTGGAAGAACTGGCCCGATTATTGAGGGCGAACTCTGCCAATGGCAAAAAAGCAACCCAATCATCCTGGTCAGCAGAGACAAAACACCTCAGATATGTCTCAAGGGTCTGATTAGTCCGCTCGGTCTGGCCATTAGTCTGAGGGTGAAAAGCAGATGAAAAAGACAAATCTATGCCCATCCTAGCACAGAATGCCCGCCAAAATCTAGACACAAATTGGGTACCTCTGTCAGAAACAATATTCTCAGGAATACCGTGCAATCGGACAACATTCTGAAAAAACAGAGGAACCAACTCAGAAGAAGAAGGCAACTTGGGCAGAGGAACCAAATGGACCATTTTAGAGAAACGGTCACAGACCACCCAGATGACAGACATCTTCTGGGAAACAGGCAGATCTGAAATAAAATCCATCGAGATGTGTGTCCAAGGCCTCTTAGGAATAGGCAAGGGCAACAGCAGTCCGCTAGCCCGAGAACTACAAGACTTGGCCCGAGCACAAACGTCACATGACTGCACAAAGACTCGCACATCTCGCGACAGGGAAGGCCACCAGAAGGATCTTGCCACCAAATCCCTGGTACCAAAAATTCCGGGATGACCTGCCAATGCAGAAGAATGTACCTCAGAGATGACTCTGCTGGTCCAATCATCCGGAACAAACAGTCTATCAGGCGGACAACGATCCGGTCTATCCGCCTGAAACTCTTGCAAGGACCGCCGCAGATCAGGAGAAACGGCCGACAAAATTACTCCCTCCCTAAGGATACCTGTGGGTTCAGAATTACCAGGAGAGTCCGGGTCAAAACTCCTAGAAAGGGCATCTGCCTTAACATTCTTAGAACCCGGTAGGTATGACACCACAAAATTAAAGCGAGAAAAAAATAAAGACCAGCGCGCCTGTCTAGGATTCAGGCGTCTGGCAGTCTCAAGATAAATCAAATTTTTGTGGTCAGTCAATACCACCACCTGATGCCTAGCCCCCTCGAGCCAATGGCGCCACTCCTCAAACGCCCACTTCATGGCCAAAAGCTCCCGATTCCCAACATCATAATTCCGCTCTGCGGGCGAAAATTTGCGAGAAAAGAAGGCACAAGGCCTAATGACGGAGCAGTCGGAACCTTTCTGCGACAACACTGCCCCAGCTCCGATCTCCGAAGCGTCAACCTCAACCTGAAAAGGCAGATTCACATCAGGCTGACGCAACACAGGGGCAGAGGCAAAACGGCGCTTAAGCTCCTGAAAGGCCTCTACAGCATGAGGGGACCAATTAGCAACATCAGCGCCTTGTCTGGTCAAATCAGTCAGTGGTTTAACGACATCCGAAAAACCAGCAATAAATCGGCGGTAAAAGTTGGCAAAGCCCAAAAATCTCTGAAGACCCTTAAGAGAGGAGGGCTGAGTCCAGTCACAAATAGCTTGCACCTTGACGGGATCCATCTCAATGGAAGAGGGAGAAAAAATATACCCCAAAAAGGAAATTTTCTGGACCCCAAAAACGCACTTAGACCCCTTCACGCATAAAGAATTAGACCGCAGAACCTGAAAAACTCTCCTGACCTGCTGGACATGAGAGTCCCAGTCATCAGAAAAAATCAGAATATCATCCAGATATATTATCATAAATTTATCCAGAAAATCGCGGAAAATATCATGCATAAAAGACTGGAAAACTGAAGGGGCATTAGAAAGACCAAAAGGCATGACCAAATACTCAAAGTGGCCCTCGGGCGTATTAAATGCGGTCTTCCACTCATCCCCCTGCCTGATCCGCACCAAATTATACGCCCCACGAAGATCAATTTTAGAGAACCACTTAGCACCCTCTATACGAGCAAACAAATCAGTAAGCAATGGCAATGGGTATTGATACTTAACAGTGATCTTATTCAGAAGCCGATAATCAATACATGGTCTCAAAGAGCCGTCTTTTTTTGAGACAAAGAAAAACCCAGCTCCCAAGGGAGAAGAAGATGGACGAATATGTCCCTTTTCCAAAGACTCCTTTATATATTCCCGCATAGCAGCATGTTCCGGCACAGACAAATTAAACAAACGACCCTTTGGATATTTACAACCCGGTATCAAATCTATGGCACAATCGCACTCACGGTGCGGAGGTAACGACCCAAGCTTGGGTTCGTCAAAGACGTCTTGATAATCAGAGAGGAACTCAGGGACTTCAGAGGGAATGGACGACGAAATAGAAACCAAAGGTACGTCCCCATGAATACCCTTACATCCCCAGCTCAACACAGACATTGCTCTCCAGTCCAAGACTGGGTTGTGAGACTGCAACCATGGCAATCCCAGTACCAAATCGTCATGTAAATTATACAGCACCAGGAAACGAATAATCTCCTGGTGATCCGGATTGATACGCATGGTTACTTGTGTCCAGTATTGTGGTTTATTATTAGCCAATGGGGTGGAGTCAATCCCCTTCAGAGGAATAAGAGTCTCCAAAGGCTCTAAATCAAAACCACAACGATTGGCAAAGGACCAATCCATAAGACTCAGAGCGGCGCCAGAGTCAACATAGGCGTCCGTGGCAATGGATGACAAAGAGCAAATCAGGGTTACAGACAAAATAAACTTAGACTGAATGGTGCCAATGGAAACAGACTTATCAAGCTTCTTTGTACGCCTAGAGCATGCTGATATAACATGAGTAGAATCCCCACAATAGAAACACAATCCATTCTTCCGTCTAAAATTCTGTCGCTCGCTCCTGGACAGAATTCTATCACACTGCATACTTTCTGGCGTCTTTTCCATAGACACCGCCAGATGGTGCACCGGTTTGCGCTCCCGCAGACGCCTATCAATCTGAATAGCCATTGTCATGGACTCATTCAGACCTGCAGGCAAAGGGAACCCCACCATAACATCCTTAACGGCATCAGAGAGACCTTCTCTGAAAGTTGCCGCCAAGGCGCACTCATTCCACTGAGTAAGCACAGACCATTTACGGAATTTTTGGCAGAAAACTTCAGCTTCGTCTTGCCCCTGAGATAGTGCCATCAAAGTTTTTTCTGCCTGAAGTTCCAAATGAGGTTCCTCATAAAGCAAGCCCAAGGCCAGAAAAAACGCATCCACATCGCGTAACGCAGGATCCCCTGCTGGCAATGAGAAGGCCCAATCTTGAGGGTCACCCCTGAGCAAGGAAATCACAATCCTAACCTGCTGAGCAGGGTCTCCAGCTGAACGAGACTTCAGGGACAAATAAAGCTTACAATTATTTCGGAAATTCTGGAAGCTAGCTCTATTCCCTGTGAAGAACTCCGGCAAAGGAATTCTCGGCTCAGATACCGGAGCATGTACCACAAAATCTTGTAAATTTTGTACTTTCGTGATGAGATTATTCAAACCCGCAGTTACACTCTGGAGATCCATTATTGTCAGGTGCACACAGAGCATACAGAGATTAGGAGGAAAAAAAAAAAAAAAAAAAAAAAAATTCCAGCAGACTTCTTATAACTCTCCTTTCTCAACCTGGGTCTTTAACACTTTATGGGCCGGTCAAACTGTCATGATCTCTGCAGGCAGAGATCATAGCAAGCCTATAGAGGGACAAGCTCTCGGAAGATGGAACTATACTGACCATGAACTAAGCCTGCCGCGCAACTAGAAATAGCCAGGTAGCATTTCCTATTTATCGCTAGATGCCCAGCTCTGGCCTAAGACCTAAATAGCTAGCAGAGGGAAATATAAGACCTGGCTCACCTCTAGAGAAATATTCCAAAGAAGACAGTAGCCCCCCACATATAATGACGGTGAGTTCAGATGAAACAACAAACGCAGCAGGAAAATAGTCTTAGCAAATTTGAGGTCCGCTTACTAGATAGCAGAAGACAGATAGTATACTTTCATGGTCAGCAGAAAAACACTAACAAAACACCATCCAGAGATTACCTTAAACTCTGGCATTAACTCATAACGCCAGAGTAGCAATCCCTGATCAACGAGAGCTTTCCAGACACAGTAACAAAACTTCAGCTGTGAACTGGAACAAATAGGGAAAACAAAACATGGACAAAAGTCCAACTTATCTAGTAGTTGTCTAGAAGCAGGAACAAGCACTGAGAGGCATCAGATAACATTGTTGACCGGCAAGAAACCACCAGAGAAATGAGCTTAAATAGCGACACCCACTACTGATGGAACCAGGTGAAACAGGAAAGAGGATGACAAGTCCAATTCCACAAGCGGCCACCGGGGGAGCCCAGAATCCAAATTCACAACACAGGAGGTAATCGCTCCTGCAGTGTATCACTGAGCTGCCGTGAGGATCCACCGGAGTTCATCAGCTCCGGTGCTCTCACTTAAGGCACCACTGCGGAGGGCTCTCCCATGTAGTGCCGTAAGGCAGATCACCGGAGCTGATCAGCTGATGAACTCCGGTGAACTCTCTCATGGCAGCTCAGTGATACACCGCGGTAGCAATTGCCTCCTGTCAGTGTATCGCCGGCTGTTTTTGAGAGCAGTCACATCACTGATGTAACTATTCTCAAAGTGATCAGGACATTATGGATTATCTTCTCTGCGGACAGGTGAGGAATATTGTGGTTTATTAGTTTATTTTTGTTGCAGGAGATGTTGGCTTCGTTGGATTACGCGTTCGGTAAGTATGGTTTAATTAAGATTCATTAAAGGACTCTGTCAATATTTAATCTAAAGGACTTTATTCTGGGTGTCTGTGTTTTTATACAAGATCACTATAGGGTTACTAATGGATAGATGTCTTATAGACGCTTCTCAATTGCTAACCTGTTGGCTTGATGTCACCTGACAATGCAAAGGTGACATCAACCCCACAAGTATGAACTCCGCTTGCCACCGCTACAGGGCAGGTGGGAAGAGTGGGGCTAAGTGCCAGAATTGGTGCCTCTAATAGATGTGCCTTTCCTGGGGTGGCTGAGAGCTGATGTATTTAGCCTGGGGGGCAATATCCATGTAGCTAGCTAAGAGTCTTTCAGTTCTTGTTTGAGGAATTTTCATCCATTCTTCCTTGAAAGATTTATCCAGTTCTGTGAGAATCCAGGATCGTCTTGCATGCACTAATATTTTGAGGTCTAACCACAGATTTTCAATGATGCTCAGATCAGGGGTCTGTGAGGGCCATTGTAAAACCTTTAGCTTGCACCTTGTAAGGTAGTCTATTGTGGATTGTGTTTAGGATCATTATTCATTTGTAAAAGCCCATCCTCTTTGGTGTTATGTAAGGATGCAGGAGAGGTTTTCTTCTGATGACTCTGCCATGAAGGTCACATTTGTGGATGTGTCTCTGAACAGTAGAACAATGTACCACAACCTCAGAGTCTGCTAAATCTTTCTGAAGGTCTTTTGCAGTCAAGTGAGGGTTCTTATTTGCATCTCTAGCAATCCTACAAGCTGCTCACTGAAATTTTGCTTGTAAACTAACCATTCCTTAATTACATTTCAAACTGAGGAAATGACAACTTGAAAACTCTTTGCTCTATTCTTATAACCTTCTCCTGCTTTGTGGGCCTCCACAATTTTCAGAAGAACCCAATGGCTGCTGTTTTTTGGCTCAAGGTTAGAGGAAGCTAGGTTTTTATAAAGCTGGGAAATTTGCATCCCCTGGCCCTAATGATGATAGTGAACTAGCCATAAGCCTAACAGGCTCAGTAAGGTCTGAAACCTTGGTCATTGTTATCTGACCACACAAATCTCTAAGGGGTTCAAACATTGGCATCGGCACATTTTCCTTTTTGTAATTTATAAAATGTTGATACAGCGGACCAAATGAGAGAGGATATATGACACATATGAGGAAACTTTGCATGAATACAAGACTCTGGATGGATACTGACTGAGAAATAACTACCGTAGTCACTCATTGTTTCAATGTCCTAAAGAGAAAGCTATTGTCATAACTTAAGCTGGATCAACTGCACTGCAGATTCTCTCCCCACATGAAGACCCGGAGGAACAACATGTGCAACCCTCTGAAAATCCTGATCCAATCCTGCAACTAAAGAGCTCTGCAGCTGATCTGAAACACAAGATCTTAGCTAAACTAAATACCATCAATGCTACTGCCTCAGTAATCGTGGAAATGGAAGAACAGAAGTATGTGCCCCCCTTGGAAAAGATGACTGGAGACAAAGATCAAGGTGACACAAAGGAAAGTCAGCCAACTAACAGAAATGCAGAAGGGTGTAAAGATCAAGAATAAGACAAAGCTGTACAAGTATAAAGGCCTGATTCCAACTGAAGCCCTAGAGACTGCTAAACGGAGGCTCACAGCTCTCGCGCTAGAGAAGCTGAGGTCAAGAAGATAAATGCCCTGTTCTCCAAAGAACCATTCAAGGTGTACTCTCAACTACAGAGTAACAGCAGAAAGGCAGAAGCTTCACCAATAGCAGAGACTGAACACTACTGGTGGAACATATGGGAGAAAGAAAAAAGCACAACACCAGTGCAATGGGGCTGCAAGATCTGGGAATGAAACACAGCAACCACCTAGAGCAAGAACCAGTCACCATTACAGAAGCAGATTAGAAAGATAAGCGCGTGCACAGCCTAATAGTGACGTGCCTGAGTAGGTTCCAATACCATAAAATGCAGTAAAAAACTCGGCACTCTAACTTAACTTTTGTTAGTGGTTTAATTGTGTCCACGTTAAACAGAAACGTTTCGGTCCTAACATTCGGACCTTCCTCAGTCACAGTAGTAAGATATGGTCGACACCAGGCAGACCCCCAGGATTGTGAAATCTCAGTAGATTCATGGGAGATGGTGGACACAGACTGTGTCTCAGGACTGTATAGAGATCCGGTGAGTGCCCTTAGAAGATCTGGAGCCTGTGTGTGTGGTCTGAAGGGATGCGGCATCCACCGTAAGTCACATGGCGTCGACCATATCTTACTACAGTGACTGAGGAAGGTCCGAATGTTAGGACCGAAATGTTTCTGTTTAAGTGGACACAATTAAACCACTAACAAAAGTTAAGTTAGAGTGCCGAGTTTTTTACCATTACAGAAGCAGACATCCAAGAGCGGGTCAAGAACATGAAGAGCTGGACAGCACCTGGCCTGTTATGGACCTGGTGGTTAGGAGCACCCGGAATGACCTGATGAGTAAACTCAAAATCGGGACTAGCTCTGGGGAAGTGGGAACCCTGCTGACCGCAAACCCTACTCCTATCACACACACTAGAAATAGCCGTGGAGCGTACCTAACTCTCCCTAGACGCCTCTTCACAGCCTAAGAGCTAACTACACCTAAAGATAGAAATAGAAGCCTTACCTTGCCTCAGAGAAATTCCCCAAAGGTAAAGGCAGACCCCCACATATATTGACTGTGAGTTAAGAGGAAAGTCACAAACACAGGAATGAAACAGGTTTTAGCAAAGGAGGCCAGATTTCACTAAATAGAGGATAGAAAAGGGAACTATGCGGTCAGCACAAAAGACTACAAAAAACCACGCAGAGTAAGCAAAAAGACTCCCCACACCGACTCACGGTGTGGAGGTGCCGCTCTGCACCCCCAGAGCTTCCAGCTAGCAAGGGAATATCATGATATCAAGCTGGACTAGAAATTAGCAGTACTAAGAAATATATTCAGGAAGCAGTAACAACAAATGAACTAGCAAAGACTTAGCTTCTGCTGGAGTAGAATGGTCCTCTGAGACATTGACAGCTGGCATGAAGTAACGATCTGAGTGGAGTTAAATAGGGAAGCCAGCATAGCAATAAACGAGAGCAGCTGATAAAGCCAGCCTCAGTGACCAGCAGTTCCGCTCGAAGCCACCAGAGGGAGTCCAAGAGCAGAACTAACCAAAGTACCATTCAAGGCCACAGGAGGGAGTCCGAGAACGGAATTCACAACAGTACCCCCCCTTGAGGAGGGGTCACCGAACCCTCACCAGGGCCCCCAGGCCGATCAGGACGAGCCAAATGAAAGGCACGAACTAAATCGGCAGCATGGACATCGGAGGCAACAACCCAGGAATTATCCTCCTGACCATAGCCCTTCCACTTAACCAGGTACTGAAGCTTCCGTCTCGAAATACGAGAATCCAAAATTTTTTCCACCACATACTCCAACTCCCCCTCAACCAACACCGGAGCAGGAGGATCAACGGAGGGAACCATAGGCGCCACGTACCTCCGCAACAACGACCTATGGAACACATTATGGATGGCAAAAGAAGCTGGAAGGACCAAACGAAATGACACAGGGTTGAGAATTTCAGAAATCTTATAAGGACCAATGAAACGAGGCTTAAACTTAGGAGAAGAAACCTTCATAGGAACATAACGAGAAGACAACCAAACCAAATCCCCAACACGAAGTCGGGGACCAACACAACGACGGCGGTTAGCGAAACGTTGAGCCTTCTCCTGGGACAACGTCAGATTGTCCACTACGTGAGTCCAAATTTGCTGCAACCTGTCCACCACAGAATCCACACCAGGACAGTCAGAAGGCTCAACCTGCCCCAAAGAAAAACGAGGATGAAAACCAGAATTGCAAAAAAAGGCGAAACCAAAGTAGCCGAACTAGCCCGATTATTAAGGGCGAACTCAGCCAATGGCAAGAAGGTCACCCAATCATCCTGATCAGCAGAAACAAAGCATCTCAGATAGGTTTCCAAAGTCTGGTTGGTTCGTTCGGTTTGGCCATTTGTTTGAGGATGGAATGCCGAAGAAAAAGACAAATCAATGCCCATCTTAGCACAAAAGGACCGCCAAAACCTAGAGATAAACTGGGAACCTCTGTCCGACACAATGTTCTCCGGAATGCCATGCAAACGAACCACATGTTGAAAAAATAATGGCACCAAATCAGAGAAGGAAGGTAATTTAGGCAAGGGTACCAAATGGACCATCTTAGAAAAGCGATCACAAACCACCCAGATGACAGACATCCTTTGAGAGACAGGAAGATCTGAAATAAAATCCATGGAAACATGCGTCCAAGGCCTTTTCGGGACTGGCAAGGGCAAAAGCAACCCACTGGCACGAGAACAGCAGGGCTTAGCCCGAGCACAACTCCCACAGGACTGCACAAAAGAACGCACATCCTGTGATAAGGAAGGCCACCAAAAGGACCTAGCCACCAAATCTCTGGTACCAAAAATCCCAGGATGACCAGCCAACACCGAGCAATGAACCTCAGAAATAACTCTGCTAGTCCATCTATCAGGGACAAACAGTTTCTCCGCTGGACAACGGTCAGGTCTATCAGCCTGAAACTCCTGCAGCACCCGCCGCAAATCAGGGGAGATGGCAGACAGAATTACCCCCTCTTTGAGAATACCAGCCGGCTCAGGGACTCCCGGAGAATCAGGCACAAAACTCCTAGAAAGGGCATCCGCCTTCACATTCTTAGAACCTGGAAGGTATGAGACCACAAAATCGAAACGGGAGAAAAACAGCGACCATCGAGCCTGTCTAGGATTCAACCGCTTGGCAGACTCGAGATAAGTCAGATTCTTGTGATCCGTCAAGACCACCACGCGGTGCTTGACTCCCTCAAGCCAATGTCGCCACTCCTCGAAAGCCCACTTCATAGCTAGCAGCTCCCGATTGCCAACATCATAATTACGCTCAGCAGGCGAAAACTTTCTAGAAAAGAAGGCACATGGCTTCATCACAGAGCCATCAGAACTTCTTTGAGACAAAACAGCCCCTGCTCCAATCTCAGAAGCATCAACCTCGACCTGAAAAGGGAGCGAAACATCTGACTGACGCAACACAGGGGCCGAAGAAAAACGACGTTTCAGCTCCTGAAAAGCCTCAAAGGCCGCAGAGGACCAATTCACCACATCAGCACCTTTCTTTGTCAAATCAGTCAAAGGTTTAACCACACTAGAAAAATTAGCGATGAAGCGATGGTAAAAATTAGCAAAGCCCAGGAATTTCTGGAGGCTCTTCACAGATGTAGGTTGAGTCCAATCATAAATGGCCTGAACTTTAACAGGATCCATCTCGATAGTAGAAGGGGAAAAAATGAAGCCCAAAAAGGAAACCTTCTGAACTCCGAAGAGACATTTAGACCCCTTCACAAACAAGGAATTAGCACGAAGGACCTGGAATACCATTCTGACCTGTTTCACATGAGACTCCCAATCATCTGAAAAGACCAAAATGTCATCCAAATATACAATCATGAATCTATCCAGATACTTTCGGAAGATGTCATGCATAAAGGACTGAAACACAGATGGAGCATTTGAAAGCCCGAATGGCATTACCAGGTACTCAAAATGGCCCTCGGGCGTATGAAATGCTGTTTTGCATTCATCGCCCTGTTAATACGCACAAGGTTATACGCCCCTCGAAGATCTATCTTGGTGAACCAACTAGCCCCCTTAATCCGAGCAAACAAATCAGACAGCAGAGGCAAAGGGTACTGAAATTTGACCGTGATTTTATTGAGAAGGCGGTAATCTATACAGGGTCTCAGAGAACCATCCTTCTTGGCCACAAAAAAGAACCCTGCTCCCAACGATGATGAAGACGGGCGAATATGCCCTTTCTCCAAGGACTCCTTTATATAACTCCGCATAGCGGCGTGCTCTGGCACAGATAAATTGAAAAGTCGGCCCTTAGGAAACTTACTACCAGGAATCAAATTTATAGCACAATCACAATCCCTATGAGGGGGTAGGACACTCGATTTGGGCTCATCAAATACATCCTGGTAATCCGACAGAAACTCAGGGACTTCAGAAGGAGTGGAAGCAGAAATTGACACCAACGGAACATCGCCATGTACCCCTTGACAACCCCAACTAGACACAGACCTTGATTTCCAATCCAATACTGGATTATGAACCTGTAGCCATGGCAAACCCAACACGACCACATCATGCAAATTATGCAACACCAAAAAGCGAATATCTTCCTGATGTGCAGGAGCCATGCACATGGTCAACTGAGTCCAGTACTGAGGTTTATTCTTGGCCAACGGCGTGGCATCAATTCCCCTTAATGGAATAGGATACTGCAAAGGCTCCAAGAAAAAACCACAGCGCCTGGCAAACTCCAAGTCCATCAAATTCAGGGCAGCGCCTGAATCCACAAATGCCATAACCGAGTAGGATGACAAAGAGCAAATCAGAGTAACAGACAAAAGAAATTTAGGCTGTACAGTACCAATGGTGACAGACCTAGCGAACCGCTTAGTGCGCTTAGGACAATCAGAGATAGCATGAGTGGGGTCACCACAGTAAAAACACAGCCTATTCTGACGTCTGTGTTCTTGCCATTCAGTTCTGGTCAAAGTTCTATCACATTGCATAGGCTCAGGCCTCTGCTCAGAGGACACCGCCAAACGGTGCACAATTTTGCGCTCGCGCAAACGCCGATCAATTTGGATGGCCAAGGACATTGATTCATTCAGACCAGCAGGCGTGGGGAATCCCACCATAACATCCTTAAGGGCTTCAGAAAGACCCTTTCTAAAAATTGCTGCCAGGGCACACTCATTCCATTGAGTAAGCACAGACCATTTTCTAAACTTCTGACAATATATCTCCGCTTCATCCTGACCCTGACACAAAGCTAGCAAGATTTTCTCTGCCTGATCCACTGAATTCGGTTCGTCATAAAGCAATCCAAGCGCCAGAAAAAACGCATCTACATTAAGCAATGCAGGATCTCCTGGCGCAAGGGAGAATGCCCAGTCTTGAGGGTCGCCACGCAACAAAGAAATAATAATTTTTACTTGCTGAATGGGGTCACCAGAGGAGCGGGGTTTCAAAGCAAGAAACAGTTTACAATTATTTTTGAAATTCAGAAACTTAGATCTATCCCCAGAAAACAAATCAGGAATTGGAATTCTAGGCTCTAACATCGGATTCTGAACTACATAATCTTGAATGCTTTGTACCCTTGCAGTGAGATGATCCACACAAGAGGACAGACCTTGAATATCCATATCTACACCTGAGTCTTGAACCACCCAGAGGTTAAGGGGAAAAGAGAGACAAAACACACTGCAAAGAAAAAAAAAATGGGTTCAGAACTTCTCTTATCCCTCTTTTGAGATGCATTAACACTTTATGGCCAGCTGTACTGTTATGGACCTGGTGGTTAGGAGCACCCGGAATGACCTGATGAGTAAACTCAAAATCGGGACTAGCTCTGGGGAAGTGGGAACTTTGCTGACCGCAAACCCTACTCCTATCACACACACTAGAAATAGCCGTGGAGCGTACCTAACTCTCCCTAGACGCCTCTTCACAGCCTAAGAGCTAACTACACCTAAAGATAGAAATAGAAGCCTTACCTTGCCTCAGAGAAATTCCCCAAAGGTAAAGGCAGACCCCCACATATATTGACTGTGAGTTAAGAGGAAAGTCACAAACACAGGAATGAAACAGGTTTTAGCAAAGGAGGCCAGATTTCACTAAATAGTCAGAGGATAGAAAAGGGAACTATGCGGTCAGCACAAAAGACTACAAAAAACCACGCAGAGTAAGCAAAAAGACTCCCCACACCGACTCATGGTGTGGAGGTGCCGCTCTGCACCCCCAGAGCTTCCAGCTAGCAAGGGAATATCATGATATCAAGCTGGACTAGAAATTAGCAGTACTAAGAAATATATTCAGGAAGCAGTAACAACAAATGAACTAGCAAAGACTTAGCTTCTGCTGGAGTAGACAGGTCCTCAGAGAAGTCCAAGAGAGATCTGAACCAATACTGAGACATTGACAGCTGGCATGCAGTAACGATCTGAGTGGAGTTAAATAGGGAAGCCAGCATAGCAATAAACGAGAGCAGCTGATAAAGCCAACCTCAGTGACCAGCAGTTCCGCTCGAAGCCACCAGAGGGAGTCCAAGAGCAGAACTAACCAAAGTACCATTCATGACCACAGGAGGGAGTCCGAGAACGGAATTCACAACACTGGCCCAGACATGATCCACATTTACTGCCTAAAGAAATTAAGCTGTACATGAATGCATGGCAAAGTAGATGAACCAACTGCTCGAAGCAGGCCACCACCCAACTTGGCTAACACAAGGAAGAACAGTGATGATTATGAAGGATCCTCACAAATGAACAGTTCCATCCAACTATCAGCCAATAACTTGCCTTACAGCAACATGGAAACTCCTGTCAGGCATCATAGCCACATCATAGCATCAAGCTACAGAACCATATGTACCAGTACATGAATCCAGCTCAGAAAGGCATTGGGCCTAACACTAGAGGCTTTAAGCACCAGCTCCTAGTAGATAGAGCAGTCGCTCAAGACTCGAGATCCAGACATCCAATCTCGGCACAGCCTGGACTGACTAAAGGAAAGCCTATGACTTAATGCCACACACATGGATCTGTGAATGCTTGGCTCTCTACAATGTCAACAGGAAATTAAGAAACTCAATGGGGCTATGGAGAACAACACTGGAAGTCAACTCAAGACAGCTAGCACAAGTGACCATCAAATGCGGCCAGTGTCAGACTGGGATGACAAGGGCCCACCAATAACATTGACTATGGGGGGGCCCACTTTTCACCTGCATGCAAATATTATACTACCTTCGTTCACAAATTTACCTATATCTCTATATAATAATAAACTGGTAAGTTTGGTTAATGAATGATGAAATGCTGCCTTTTTCTGTACAGAGTGAATTAAGTGAATTATTCCAAGTACTGTCCATACAGTAGGGTTGGGGGTCCAGATCTACACAGGGGCCCACTGGGGGATTCCCCTGTTACCCTGTGGGCTAGTCCGAGCCTAAATGCGGCATATACCAAGGTGATGCACTGTCCCCATTGCTGTTCTGCACAGGCTTGAACCCCTTCAGTCAGATAATTACAGAGTCTGGCTATGGATACAAGTTCAAGAGTGGAAGCACCATTAGCCACCTCCTCTACATGGATGACATCTGAAGTGAGGCCGGTTGGTAATAAAGAGGCAAGGTAGTCAAGACTGATGGAGTGGAGTTGCCAGCAGGGCACATAGCAGATGTACAGACATGCTACAAGTACATTGGCATCCCACAGTGATACAATAACCATGATGAGGAGGCAAGGAAAGCAGCAACATCCAAATAACATCAAAGGGTAAGACAGGTCCTGAAGAGCCAGCTAAATGGGAAGAATAAAAATCGGGCCATCAATACATATTCCCTGCTAGCTGTCAGATACCCTGCTGGCATAGTGTGCTGGCCCAAAGAAGAGCTGGAAGCTGCAGATGTGAAGACATAAAAGCTCACAATGCATGGCGGTCACCACCCTAAGTCTAACACCCAAAGATTGTATACCGACAGAAAGGTGGGTGGTCAAGGCTTGAAGCGCCGTGGTAAGGAAACCGCTGCATAGGATGTACCATCGACAAATAATGGAGGTGGCTGATATGGAGAAATCCTACCGATGGCTGGAAAAAGCTGGACTATGAGACAGCACAGAGGCACTAATCATAGCGGCGCAAGAGCAAGCACTAAGTACCAGATCCATAGAAGAAGGAAACTACCACACAAGACAAGACCCAAGGTGAAGACTGCAAAGAAACATCAGTCCAGTCCACAGTCCAACACATAGTGACAATGTAAAATGCAAGGGAACAGCATGTACCGAACACCACAACCAACTAGTTGGAATTGTATACAGGAACGTCTGCACAGCATATGTGCTAAGTCCAGGTGGAAGACCCACCCCAGAGAAAGTGGTGGAGAATGAAAGGGCTAAATTCCATTGGGACTTCTAGATCCAGACTGATAACCCGGTGTTGGCTAACCAACCAGACATTGTGATAGTAGACAAGGATCAGAAGACAGCAATGATAACATATGTGGCAGTGCCAAGTGACAGTAACATCAGAAAGAAGGAATATGAGAAGCTGGAGAAATATCAGGGCCTCAAAGGAGAACTGGAAAAGATGTGGAAGGTGAAGGCAACAGTGATTCCAGGGGTGATAGGAGTACTTGGAGCAGTGACCCCTAAGTTTGGAAAATGACTACAACAGATCCCACGACAACATTAAACTCTGTCCAGAAAAGCGCAATGCTTGGAACAACTAAGATCCTGCTCAGAACCCTCAAACTCCCAGGCCTCTGGTAGCGGACACGAGAATGAGAAAGGACAAAAAAAAGACTTCCCCCTCCCCCCATTAGGGGTGAGAAGGAAGTTTTTATATATACGCTGTGGAGAACGTTCTGCTGCCTGCAACATCCTTCAGCATGACCAGTTTGGCAGCGGGTCAGTAATGGTGTGGGGATGCATCTTTGAGGGTGTGCACAACCCTCCATGTGCCAGCCAGAGGTACCCTAACTGCCATTAGGTACCAGGATGAGATCCTCAGATCCATTGTGAGACCATATACAAGTGCAGTGGACCCTGAGTCCCTTCTGATGCATGACAATGCTAGGCCTCGTGGATAAAGTGTGGCAGCAATTCCTGCATGATGAAGGCATTGATGGACTGGCTTCCCTCTTCCCCAGACCTGAATTCAATCGGCCACATCTGATAAATCATGTCTCGTTCCCTCCACCAAAGCCATGTTTCCCCACAGACTGTTCAGGAGTTGACTGATGCTTTAATCCAGGTCTGGGAGGAGATCCCTCAGGAGAACATCCGCCATGTCATCAGGAGCATGCCCAGGCATTGTATGGAGGTCATACAAGTATGTGGAGGGCACAGCCTGTAATTTGATTTTCCACTTTGATTTTGAGTATCATTCCAAATCCGGACCTCCATGGTATATTAATATTGATTTACACTCACCGGCCACTTTATTAGGTACACCATGCTAGTAACGGGTTGGACCCCCTTTTGCCTTCAGAACTGCCTCAATTCTTGAGATGGCATAGATTCAACAAGGTGCTGGAAGCATTCCTCAGAGATTTTGGTCCATATTGACATGATGGCATCACACAGTTGCCGCAGATTTGTCGGCTGCACATCCCAAAGATGCTCCATACAAGGCAGGATGGATCCATGCTTTCATGTTGTTTACGCCAAATTCTGACCCTACCATCCGAATGTCGCAGCAGAAATCGAGACTCATCAGACCAAGCAACGTTTTTCCAATCTTCTACTGTCCAATTTCGATGAGCTTGTACAAATTGTAGCCTCAGTTTCCTGTTCTTAGCTGAAAGGAGTGGTACCCGGTGTGGTCTTCTGCTGCTGTAGCCCATCTGCCTCAAAGTTCGACGCACTGTGCGTTCAGAGATGCTCTTAGGCCTACCTTGGTTGTAACGGGTGGCGATTTGAGTCACTGTTGCCTTTCTATCAGCTCGAACCAGTCTGCCCATTCTCCTCTGACCTCTGGCATCAACAAGGCATTTCCGCCCACAGAACTGCCGCTCACTGAATTTTTTTTCTTTTTCGGACCATTCTCTGTAAACCCTAGAGATGGTTGTGCGTGAAAATCCCAGTAGATCAGCAGTTTCTGAAATACTCAGACCAGCCCTTCTGGCACCAACAACCATGCCACGTTCAAAGGCACTCAAATCACCTTTCTTCCCCATACTGATGCTCGGTTTGAACTGCAGGAGATTGTCTTGACCATGTCTACATGCCTAAATGCACTGAGTTGCCGCCATGTGATTGGCTGATTAGAAATTAAGTGTTAACAAGAAGTTGGACAGGTGTACCTAATAAAGTGGCCAGTGAGTGTACATTGATTTTATGTTTTATTGTTCTCAACTAGTGATGAGCGAGTGTACTCGTTGCTCGGGTTTTCTCGAGCACACTCGGGTGACCTCCGAGTATTTATGACTACTCGGAGATTTAGTTTTCATCACGGCAGCTGAATGATTTACAGCTATTAGCCTGCTTGATTACATGTTGGGATTCTCTAGCAACCAGGCAACCCCTACATGTACTCAGCCTGGCTAGTAGCTGTAAATCATTCAGCTGCCGCTATGAAAACTAAATCTCCGAGTAGTCATAAATACTCGGAGGTCACCTGATCGTGCTTGGGAAAACCCGAGCAACGAGTACACTCGCTCATCACTATTCTCAACACATTCCTCTATGTAATGAACAAAGATTTGCAACTGAAATATTTTATTCAGTGATATCTAGGATGTAGTTTTTGTGTTCCCTTTATTATTTTGAGCAGTCTATTTATCTATCCATCCCATATCTATCTGTCTGTCTGTCTATCTACACATTTCCCTCTGAAATACAAAGTAAATGTGTCATCTTTAACTTTGGGCCTTTTAGAGATCATTTCATCTTTATCTTGCTTAACTGTTCACAATGACAGTTATTTTGACCATGGGTGTCCAAACTTTTGCATGCCACTGTACATAATCATACATGACAGTTTAACAGCAGCAATGTGAATCCAAACAGGTCTGACTATGGTCAGGATTAGACATAAATATTTAGAAATTTGAATTTGGCAGCTTTGACTAAGTTTTCCAAAAGTTAAATTTTCAACAAATTAATTCACTGATCACTGAGCACAACACTTCAAAGCCTCTAATTGCCAGGAAAGATGTGTAACACACTCACATCTCCAAGCACTGTACTGAGTCTATTTCAAGCTATGTAACTCAAAAACAGCCTTAGTAATGTCAAAATTATCTCAACATACATGGCTTTGGGTAAATGGTTGGTAATCGGTGGTAACAAACATCCTGTTAAATAACAGCCTTTAAATTCGAGATTTTTTGTAGTGTTTAAAAAAAAAGATCTAAGGCTAGGTTCACATTGCGTTAGGGCAATCCGTTTAGCGCTAGCGGATTGCGCTAACGCAATGTTTTTTTCGGGGCCGCGTTTAGGGGTCGCGTTAACGTCCCCGCTCTCGCAGATCCCCGATCTGCGAGAGCGGGGAACGGACCTTGGGCGCGCCGCGGACGCTGCTTGCAGCGTCTCAAAAGAACGGCACATCGCTAGCGCGAGCCGAAAAAGGCACGCGCTAGCGATGCGCTGCAGGCGAAATTTACATTGCTGTCAATGGGTGCGCTAACGGACCCGTTGCACGGCGTTAATTGCGACATTTTCGCCGTGCAACGCTATCCGTTAGCGACCACCCACTAACGCAATGTGAACCTAGCCTTAGTCTTTTGTGATCAGTAGAAAATTGAATTTAATAGCAAACAGGTAACAACATCGATTTACAGGCGCTTCTCACAAAATTAGAATATCCTCAAAGTTAATTTATTTCAGTTCTTCAATATAAATAGTGAAACTCATATATTATATAGAGTCATTACAAACAGAGTGATCTATTTCAAGTTTTTATTTCTGTTAATGTTGATGATTATGGCTTACAGCCAATGAAAACCAAAAAGTCATCTCAGTAAATTAGAATTCTTTATGACATCAGCTTGAAAAATTATTTTAAAATCCGAAATATTGGCCTACTGAAATGTATGTTCAGTAAATGCACCCAATACTTGGTCGGGGCTCCTTTCGCATCAATTACTGCATCAATGCGGTGTGGCATGGAGGTGATCAGCCTGTGGCACTGCTGAGGGGTTAAGGAAGCCCAGGTTGCTTTGATAGCAGCCTTCAGCTAATCTGCACTGTTGGGTCTGGTGTCTCTCATCTTCCTCTTGACAATATCCAATAGATTCTCTATGGGGTTAAGGTCAGTTTGCTGGCCAATAGTGTTGAGCGATACCGTCCGATACTTGAAAGTATCGGTATCGGAAAGTATCGGCCGATACCGGCAAAGTATCGGATCTAATCCGATACCGATACCCGATACCAATACAAGTCAATGGGACTCATGTATCGGACGGTATTCCTGATGGTTCCCAGGGTCTGAAGGAGAGGAAACTCTCCTTCAGGCCCTGGGAACCATATTAATGTGTAAAATAAAGAATTAAAATAAAAAATATTGCTATACTCACCTCTCCGACGCAGCCTGCACCTTACCGAGGGAACCGGCAGCGTTGTTTGCTTAAAATTCGCGCTTTAACTTCCTTACGCGAAGTCCCGGCTTGTGATTGGTCGCGCGCCGCCCATGTGGCCGGGACGCAACCAATCACAGCAAGCCGTGACGTAATTTCAGGTCCTTCAGGATTTTAAAATTACGTTCCGGCGTTGTGATTGGTTGCGTCGCGGTCACATGGGCGACGCAACCAATCACAAGCCGTGACGTCACGGGAGGCTGGACACGCGCGCAAAATGCCAGCAATTCAGATTTTTTTTTTTTTTTTTGGGGGGGGGAGTTATGCCGTTCCGTTTGTGGTCAAATTGATAAGGCAGTCTTAGTCTTCTGGCCAGATATACAGCGATACCTCATTTATATCTTTTTTTGTGTTTTGGCGCTTTTATAAAATAAAAACTATTTTCTACAAAAAATAATTATTTTTGCATCTCTTTGTGAGAGCTATAACTTTTTTATTTGTCTGCTGATGGAGCTGTATGGTGGCTTGTTTTTTGCCGGACAAGATGACGTTTTTAGTGGTACCATGTTTATTTATAACCGACAGTTTGATCGCGTGTTATTCCACATTTTGTTGGCGGTGTGCTGATAAAGCATTGTTTTTTGCCTTGTGTTTTTTTTTTTTTTTTTTTTTTTTTTATGGTGTTCACTAAAGGGGTTAACTAGTTGGGCAGTTTTATAGGTTGGGTCATTGTGAACATGTACTTTTATTGTTAAATATTTACTTAGAGATGCAATGTCTTTATTTTTTCATTTATTTATTTTTTAAATATTTGTACAATTATTTAGTTTTTTTTTTTTTTTTTTTAGTTTTATCTTTTTTTAGTATTTTACTTTGTCCCACTATGGGACTATCATTTTTTGTAGGTTGATCACTTCTGATGAATGGAGATACAGTAGCATCACCATGCTACAGAAACTGTCAGCTCTGCACTGACAAACTTGCTAACCATGCACTGGGCATGATCAGCTTAGCAGGTTTGCTAGGTCTGGTGACCTGGATGTCGTCATGACAACATCGGGCCATCATGGCAACGATCGGGACCCCGCATCATGATGCCGGGTCTCTGATTTAAAGGCAGAGGGTCTCTCAGCAATCTGCCAGCTTCCAGAATCCTGTAATCGTGTTAGATCGCAGCACTGAAATGGAGGTTAAAATGCCGGAAGTGGGCTGTAACCACTCTTGGCAGTTAGTACCGGGTGTAGCTGTCAGAAAAAGCTGACAAAGGTGGCGACTGCCCACACACCCCCCGTGTGCGCTGACGATCGCTCAGATGTAATAATCTGTCCATGGTCAAATAGGCCCAGGGCACAGGGACAGATTATTATGTCTGATGTCAGAAAGGGGTTAAAGGAGTCGAGAGACCAGATCAGGGTAAAGGAGCCGAGACAGACCAGATCTGGGACAGCTGAGTTGAGTGAGCAGAACCAGGGCAGAGAGAAAGATGACTATGCCGCATTGGAGGGACATTCATGTGAGCCGTCGCTTCCAGTGTAGACATACAGTACAAAGTGGGGACCGGGGTCAAGCTTCGGGGAACGAAGGCAGCCAGTGTGAGGAGTTTACCAAGTAACTCACCAATCTGGGATTTGCGGCCTAGCATGTAGTATCATTGACTCCCGTTAGGGCCTGTGTGATATTTTGTGTTTCCTAGAGCGTGACAACAGTGATGGGCCCAGTAGTGTCAGTGACTCCCTTTAGCTTGTGATATTAGGACTAAGACATCACTGACAATAACCGTTATTAAATTGTAATAATAGAACAATAGATTATAAATAGCAGTGTCAATACCCTGTTCATCTGAATTACTGTATTCTTCTTGTAACATAACTTGTTTCGTTTTTACCGTTTGTGCCATCCCCTGATATTGTGCCGAAAGCACCCCTTTGACTGTGCTAATCGAATAAATAGTTGTTGGGTTAAGTACCACTGTCTCCTCACTGTCTGCATTTGCATCCGCGTACCTGTTAATATCTGTGTCACTGTGATGCATCTGGCCTGCACAAATACAACAGCATTTGCCCCTCAGTCACCCCCACAAGGCAGAGCCCACCCTTGTATGCATTCCGAGTGGAAAATTGATCAATCTTGTGGAAGTTTTGGAATTTGTTTTTACGGACAAACTTATAACTAAAATTAGGTACCCTTTTTGGCAACTAGTGTTGAGCTTTCTCCAATAATGGCCATAATTTCATCACATAACATCAAATGTGTCCAATATTTGGAGAGTATTTGCCTTAAAAATTCCAATAAACCCCAAAGCAAGTGATTAAATGTTTATCACTACTGCTGTTTATTCTTAGAGTAATTTAAATAAAGAGTCTCCTTCTCACAACTGACAGATCTCTTTAAAATCTCACCTGATGGTTCCTTGGCCATAACCTTTCTGTCTGAAGTGGTCAGGTAACTGTTCACAACTCATCAGAAGGAGATGTCATCAGAACAGTTACAATATAGCCTCAAGAACTGTCCAAAAGGAATTCCCCATATTAAAGCACAAGGACGATGAGTTTATGCCAAAAGCAGAGTGTCTCACAGACATTTTTTTTTAAGTTTTTACATTTCTTGACAATATTTTGGTCCAGAAAGTTAATATGGTCATAACTAAACATATAAGTATAAATCTTTAAACTGATGCCGTTCATCCAATCTACAGTATGGGTCATTTATATGGATACACCTAAATAAAATGGGAATGGTTGGTGATATCAACTTCCTGTTTGTGGCACATTACTATATGGGAGGGGGAAAACTCTTCAAGACCGGTGATGACCATGGTGGCCATTTTGAAGTCGGCCATTTTGGATTCAACTTTATTTTTTCCAAAGGGAAGGGGGTCATGTGACACATCAAACTTATTGAGAATTTCACAAGAAAAACAATGCTGTGCTTGTTTTTAATGTAACTTTATTCTTTCATGAGTTATTAACAAGTTTATGACCACTTATAAAATGTGTTCCAAGTGCTGCCCATTGTGTTGGGTTGTCAATGCAACTCTCTTCTCCCACTCTTGACACACTGAGAGCAACACCGCAGAAGAAATGCTAGCACAGGCTTCCAGTATCCGTTGTTTCAGATGCTGGGGCCATCTGAAAACAATTGTCTATGCTGTGAAGATACGAGATGTCCAGCATCTGAAACGATGGATATTGGAAGCCTGTGCTACTCAGAATACTTGAGTGGTTACCCCCACATATTACCATTTTTTTTCTCCTATACGTAATGGGTCTACAAATCCTTTTAACTGTATCAATCTTAGTACAAGTCCATCATCAAAAACAAAATGATTATGGTGAAGGATGAAGCTCAATCGATCAAGTTTATATAAATAGTAAATTAGTTTTCAGCTGCCCACTTTGGATTTCACTTGTCAAGAAAGTACAGAACAGCATTTAATCCTTTTTCCTAGGGAATAGATGTACACAGATAAAATGCACTCATTGGGTATAAAGAAAGCTTTCAACTTTTTAAAAGTTGATTCTCCAGTGTTCAGAATGAAATTAATTGATTTTTCAAAAGGTTATTATAATTTATTATCGATGCATTTGCCCAAATTCTCTGATAGTCCATCATTCCCACAGAGCATTGGGCGTCCAGGAAGTTTTGATCTATTTTTATGTAGCTTTGGCAAACAATATAAAGTGGGTATTTTGGCTGTGTTAACCCTCAATAAATCTAGTTCAATTTATTATTAAGACCTTTATCAAAAGCAAAGATAAAAGACCTATTTCAACAATTTATAATGTCATTCAATGAAGTATTTTCCAGTTGCATATAACAATTTTGACATAATTATCTTTTTTTTCTTTATGTAGATAATCTTCCTCTTTCCACAGGATGATGTTACCTCCTTTATCACTACTTTATTATCCCTGGTATGCTCGCACTTCTTTGAAATATCTTTCATCTATTCTTAGATTATCTTCATGAAGGCAATTACATTTATATCTTTTTGCATCACCTCCAAAAAGGTCCTATATATTAGAAGACATAGTCTTACTTTTCGCTTTTAAGTTGTTATACTCCACAATACTGAGAAGCGCCAATGAACCAAAATTAAGTCTGTGTCATCAACATTATCAGAAATTATGAAGAAATGGCTTATTTTTTTTAAACATGACAGAAATGCATTTTTGGAGGCATTTTGAGGGCAGCAAAGCATTTCATTTCTAGAATGTTGAATTATTTAGACCACCACACCCCACAGAAAGCCTAAAGGAGTCC
The DNA here is from genome assembly GCF_051348905.1 of Ranitomeya variabilis. Lineage (NCBI taxonomy): Eukaryota > Metazoa > Chordata > Amphibia > Anura > Dendrobatidae > Ranitomeya > Ranitomeya variabilis. Next base: position 416,889,707 of record NC_135236.1, on the reverse strand, counting down.
GGTATAAAATACATTAATAAGAGAATGTGAAACAATAGAGACATGTGTTTGTTCATAAAGTTCATAAGCCAGTATGCTATTTCCTATTTCACATATTTCACATTTTCCTTAGTTTTTAGCACAGACTAATGTAGTCATTGATCTATTTTTGTATTTGAATTTTTTTGGCTACAAATTATTTATATATATATATATATATATATATATACATTGTTCGGTCAGTTGATCTATTTACTATATACTATTTTCTGACTTGAACGTCCCGCCCTTCTCCAGGTTTTAATTACATCTCAACACAGTTGGTTCTGAGCCTCCTATATAAGTAGGCTTTACCCTGACATTAGCCACAAGTAAGTGTTCACATTAGGCATTCAGCTCAGAAACCATAGGTAAGTGTTCACACCAGACAGTCAGTGTAGTTACCCATTCGATCTGAGATTACCTTGACGTTTTGGTGAATGGGCTCACAACGTTTGCAAATCTTGTGCTATAAATCTCATGTGTTTGTTCATAAAGTTCATAAGCCAGTATGCTATTTCCTATTTCACATATTTCACATTTTCCTTAGTTTTTAGCACAGACTAATGTAGTCATTGATCTATTTTTGTATTTGAATTTTTTTGGCTACAAATTATTTATATATATATATATATATATATATATATATATATATATATATATATATATATATATACATTGTTCGGTCAGTTGATCTATTTACTATATACTATTTTCTGACTTGAACGTCCCGCCCTTCTCCAGGTTTTAATTACATCTCAACACAGTTGGTTCTGAGCCTCCTATATAAGTAGGCTTTACCCTGACATTAGTCACAAGTAAGTGTTCACATTAGGCATTCAGCTCAGAAACCATAGGTAAGTGTTCACACCAGACAGTCAGTGTAGTTACCCATTCGATCTGAGATTACCTTGACGTTTTGGTGAATGGGCTCACAACGTTTGCAAATCTTGTGCTATAAATCTCATGTGTTTGTTCATAAAGTTCATAAGCCAGTATGCTATTTCCTATTTCACATATTTCACATTTTCCTTAGTTTTTAGCACAGACTAATGTAGTCATTGATCTATTTTTGTAAACAATAGAGACAGTCACATAAAGTAGGACCAGTGACATACTGCTAATTGCGGCAGACCATGTGGCTGCTATGGGGCTCGTGAATCGGGGAGAGGGGATGGCCGAGCCATCCGCTCCCTCCTCGATCATTCTTCCTGTGCTCTCTGAGGTCAATACATCATGTTCACTGTGCAGAACTACAGAACACACGCTGCAGAGACCGGAGTAGGGGGAGAATGGGGAGAGGTGAGGCTTTAAAAAAAAAAAAAAAAAAAATGAGTATATTTGTGGGGGCCTTTATACTGTTTGGAGAGCTATGCGGGGTCCAATTATACCATTTGAAGAGCTTTGTGGTGCCAATTATACTGCATAGAGATGTTTGTGGGCCATTATACTGTATGGAGGCATGTGTAGGGGCCATCATATTGTGCGGAGGGCTCATACTGTTTTGGAGGACTGGGTAGGGCCATCATATTGTGTGTGGTGCACTGTAGGGGCCATCAATACTGTGTTGGGGTCGTACTATAGGGTCTTCATTATGCGTGTGTGGAGGAATTGAATGTATGGGGTATCTTCACTATGCTTTAACATTTACAGTGGTGAATTCCATCATGTTGCAATTTTTGCAAAACAGTCGGTGACCTAAGAACGGTTGAAGTGCCCACGCTATCTTCTTGTATTGAGTACAACCTTGTTCCATTGGATATATATATTTTTAAAAAAATATGTTGGACAATCAAATTGAGGGCATGTGCTGTGCAGCAAGCTTGTATCACTTTGCCTAACTGCATGTCATCCATTATGTTTCTGTCAATGTAGCTAATTACGTACCTCAGTTGTAGATTACTGGAACTAGGAGTTATCCAATGAATACAATGTTTGCCCTATTGCAGGTGGGAACAAGAAGATGTCCATTGATGAGGCTGTGGACTGAGGGCATAATGGTCAGCTGCTATGGAGGGATCACCACTAGTAAACAACAAGAGCGCTTTTGATCATGCATTGCCAACGTGCAAAAGATTTACATTATGGTGGACTACAACTTACAGATCAATGTCAGTTCTAAGTAGCAGACCACAATCTCTGCATGTTAAGGTATATAGCAGGGAAGGGTTAATTCAATTAATAATGGTAGCTTTTCTATTACAAAAGGCAGACGAACTCAGATAATACGGCATACATTATGATCAACTTGGACATGTTGGAGTTCGGTTTCCACACAAATGGACAACTGAGCGGAAGTTTTCAGGAGCACAAAAGGCTAACTGATGATGCAACAGTAGGAGAGGAGGAAGAATATGAAAAGCAGTAAATGAGGATGATGATGACAATGACCAGGAACAACATGTGGATGTGCAGCCAACAACTAAAGTTGCATTCTGTAGCGCTATAGCATGAAAACATGAAATATATGTAATTTGATGGCATTACTGCTCTAGGTAGCAGGAAAAATTGAGAATACTTAGCATATAAATTGGCCAATTCATGTATATCCAGGAGCCGCAACTGCTGGGTATACATGAATTGGCTAGTTTATGTGCTAGTATTTTCAAGTTTCATATTTTCTAGAGCTGTAGTGTAATTCAAATTTCATGTATTTCATGTTTTCATCCTATAGCGCTACATAGTGCTAATTTATTTGCTGGTTATATATGGAGATGGCTACTCTTAATTTGCACCTGTACACACCTGCTTTCTGTTTGGAAATGACAGTCAGTCTGTTTATTATTTGTCTCTATGATGATATGCTCTGGCTACCAGCAATATAATCACATGGAGAAAGAGCTTGAGTCTTACTCTTCTTGCTGGTCAGTTTTCTTTGCCCACTTGTGAGCCAGTGATGCTACTTCATCTGCTGACATTCCTTATCGATGTGTGCTAGGATGTCCACTGATTATTGCAAATGGGACTCTCCACCACCAGGAACTGTTGAGCCTCTTAGGGTACCTTCACACTGAACAACTTCACAATGATATCGCTAGCGATCCGTGACGTTGCAGCATCCTGGATAGCAATATCGTTGTGTCTGACACGCAGCAGCGATCAGGATCCTGCTGTGACATCGTTGGTCGGAGCTAGAAGGCCAGCACCTTATTTCGTCGCTGGATCTCCCGCAGACATCGTTGAATCGGCGTGTGTGACGCCGATTCAGCGATGTCTTCACTGGTAACCAGGGTAAACATCGGGTTACTAAGCGCAGGGCCGCGCTTAGTAACCCGATATTTACCCTGGTTACCAGTGTAAATGTAAAAAAAAACAAACACTACATACTCACCTTCTGATGTCTGTCGCGTCCCCTGGAGTTCTGCTTCCCTGCACTGTGTCAGCGCCGGCCGGCCGTAAAGCAGGGCACAGCGGTGACGTCACCGCTCTGCTTTAGGGCCGGCGCTTACAGTGCAGGGAAGCAGAACGCCGGGGGATGCGACAGACACCGGGATGTAAGTATGTAGTGTTTGTTTTTTTTTACATTTACACTGGTAACCAGGGTAAATATCGGGTTACTAAGCGCGGCCCTGCGCTTAGTAACCTGATGTTTACCCTGGTTACCCAGGGACTTCGGCATCGTTGGTCGCTGGAGAGCTGTCTGTGTGACAGCTCTCCAGCGACCACACAGCGACGCTGCAGCGATTGGCATCGTCTAGATCGCTGCAGCGTCGCTAAATGTGATGGTACCCTTACACCAACATAAGTTGATGCATCACATGTTCCCAAGCTGATCACAGAAGAAGCAGAACTTCACCCTGCAAATCTTTTGGCTGCACATTGGTTCCAGTTTTTAATGTTGACTCTACCTCCTTCCCCCTCCTCTTCACTCTGATCTGGCTCCCAATCATCAGCATTATCCATGACTTGGATCACAGTTTTCTCAGTGTGGGCAATGTCCTGAAATCACTTCTACAATACTTATAAACTCTAGATTTTCACTATCACTGCTAGTACCCCAGATCACAAAGCTAGCAACACCATTGAATTGTGTCCTCCATCAACTCCTGCCACATGTTATCTGATTATAAAAGCTGACTTAATTTCGTCCAATAAATCAACTAGAAGACGTAGTGAAATGTATTTTTTAGCTCTTTGGGATCTGTGGGTTAGGGGACTAGGGTGCTGAATGGACAGAGATGCCACTGTCATTAACAGAATTGAAACTCAAATTCAATTAAAAATATAACACTTAGGGCAGTGGCGGACACTGACAGCTTTGGGCCCCTGTGCAAGAAATGTGTCTGGGCCCCCCTCCCTGCCCAGCATCATACCTCCCAAGTTTTGAAGATGGGAAAGAGGGAAAAAGTGTGCGGCGCGCAACGCGCGCCGCGGCAAATTTTGGGCCATGCCTCTGGCCACACCCATTCATAACTAGTCACACCCATATCCACGTCCCAACCACATCCATTTAGCACTGCTGATCACACTGTTTTATAAAGAATAATTATAAACAAAAAAATATGGCCACACACTGCTCCATACTGTATATTGGCTGCACATGATGGTCCATACTGTATATTGACCGAACATGATGCTCCATACTGTATAATGACCGCACATGATGCTTCATACTGTATATTGACCGCACATGATGCTCCATACTGTATAATGACTGCACATGATGCTCCATACTGTATAATGGCCGCACATGATGCTCCATACTGTATAATGGCCGCACATGATGCTCCATAGTGTTTAAAAGTTTAAAATGGGGCCCCAAATGCTAGCATATTGCACATCATACAGAAGCATTTTGGTTGTATTTACCTGCGCTGATCTCAGGCCGCTAAACGAGTGTGATCGACAATACTGAAGTCATGGACGCTTGTTTCCCTGCCTCTTTCCACCATCTGAGAAAGAATGAAGGGGACTGAACGATCACTAATAGATCACTACAGATCACCATACAGCATCATGTTATCAGCAGCATATCTACAGTTTACACCAGGCGATGTGCTGCTGAGAACAAGGATTTTGCTTGTTTAGTATAATACACCCCATAGTCCTCCATATAGTATTATACACTTCCCATAGTCCTCCATATAGTATTATACACTTCCCATAGTCCTCCATATAGTATACAGCACTGACCACAGTAGTATACAGCAGAGCCCACAGTAGTGTACAGCACAGGCCACAGTAGTGTACAGCAGAGCCCACAGTAGTGTACAGCAGAGCCCACAGTAGTATACAGCAGAGCCCACAGTAGTATACAGCAGAGACCACAGTAGTATACAGCAGAGAGCACAGTAGTATACAGCAGAGACCACAGTAACAGCACAGGGCTCAGTAGTATACAGCACTGCCTACACAGTAGTATACAGCAGAGCCCACAGTAGTATACAGCAGAGCCCACAGTAACAGCACAGGGCTCAGTAGTATACAGCACTGCCCACAGTAGTATACAGCACAGCCCACAGTAACAGCACAGGGCTCAGTAGTATACAGCAGAGCCCACAGTAGTATACAGCAGAGCCCACAGTAACAGCACAGGGCTCAGTAGTATACAGTACTGCCCACAGTAGTATACAGCAGAGCCCACAGTAGTATACAGCAGAGCCCACAGTAGTATACAGCAGAGCCCACAGTAACAGCAGAGGGCTCAGTAGTATACAGCACTGCCCACAGTAGTATACAGCAGAGCCCACAGTAGTATAAAGCACAGCCCACAGTAACAGCACAGGGCTCAGTAGTATACAGCACTGCCCACAGTAGTATACAGCAGAACCCACAATAGTATACAGCATGCTCATCCCCCCTTCCTTCCCCTCCCCACCTAACCTCTCCTCTCCTGAGAATGGCCCCACAGTCCAGTAAAAAAAAACAAAAAACACAAGCTCCTCACCTCTCCACACGTGCCCGCGCTGCTCCCTGCTCCTGTGTTAGTGGCTGCCGCTGCTCTGCCTGGGACACAGTGAGTGCGCGTGCACCCGCTGTGTCAGAGGCAGAGCGGGGAATGATGGGAGGGGGGGCGTCGTCAGGTGACGCTCTCTCCTCCATCATTGCATTGAACTGTACCGGCAGACGCCGGTATAGTTCAATGCGGCGGGGGAGTCGGCGCTGGCGGCAGGCGGGCCCCCCTGCCTCACAGGGGCCCCATAGCGGCTGCGTGACTTGCCGCTAGCTGGGGGCCCCTGGGGGAGTGGGAGCCCCAGGCAGCTGCCTGGTCTGCCTGCCCCTAACGCCGGCCCTGCCTGCAAGGGCCCCCCTCCACCTCCGGGCCCCGGTGCGGCTGCACCGGTTGAACCGGCGGTAGGTCCGCCCCTGACTTAGGGTACTGTCACACTCTGCAACTTTCCAACGATCATGACCAGCGATACGACCTGGCCGTGATCGTTGGAAAGTCGTTGTGTGGTCGCTGGAGAGCTGTCACACAGACCGCTCTCCAGCGACCAACGATGCCGAAGGCCCCGGGTAACCAGGGTAAACATCGGGTTACTAAGCGCAGGGCCATCAAAGTTCATCAAAGACATTGCAGAGCGTAAGGCCAACTCAAGCTTCACCTGTGGAGAACCCACTGGCACAGCTTCATCCGCTCCCAAATATGAGAGCCCTCGTCAAATTGACAGAAAATATAGAGGCCCAGTATTGGTGAAAAAGACTGACGTTCTTCCCACAAAAGCATCGGTTCCTGACAAGGACGACAAGGGTGAAAGAGTCGAGAATCCAAACCGTCAGTGTCCCATCAACAAGAAGCCACATCCCCTGAAGAAATGTATCGGCTTCAGAAAGCAACCACTCCAAGAACGCAAGGTGCTTCTAAAGAAGTTTGGAGTATGCTTCAGATGTTGCGCTTCTACCGAACACCTTGCTAAGGACTGTAAATGTACAATCAAATGTATGGAGTGTGACAGCGAGGACCATGTACAAGCGCTCCATCCATCCCAGTTTAACCCTACAACTATGTCTTCTCCCACCACAAGCCATGGTGGGGAGAGTACAGGCCAAGCAGCAAGTCATCTCGCAGTGTCTTCATGCACAGAAGTCTGCGGAGAAGGTCTTAGGGACAAGTCTTGTGCAAATATTTGCCTGGTAAAGGTATATCCCAAGGGTCACCCAGAGAAGGCCGTGTATGTGTATAGCTTCCTGGATGATCAGAGCAACCGATCACTAGCAAGGTCAGAACTCTTTGATCTGTTCGATTTAAAGGGAAGCGCCTACCCCTATACCTTAGGCACTTGCAGCAGCATCGCAGAAGTCTTCGAAAGAAGGGTCAGTGGTCTCATGGTAACATCTCTTGAAAATACCATAGAAATGCCTCTACCCACACTTTTCGAGTGCAATCAGATACCGGCTAACAAGGAAGAGATCCCAACGCCGGAAGCCCCTCTTCATCACAGTCACCTGAAAACTATAGCCAGCAAGATTCCAGCTCTCGATCACAACACAGAAATCCTGATTCTACTTGGGAGAGACATTCTCCATTTACACAAGGTACACCAGCAAATCAATGACCCTCTCGACGCACCATTTGCTCAGTGCTACGACCTAGGCTGGGTGATCATAGGGAACGTCTGCGTAGACAAAATGAAGAGACCTAGGCACTATTTTCTCCCACTTGACAGTGCGAACACGGACTGTCCCTGGGACGGTGACCTTGGGTCAACTGTTCAATTCCAAAAGTGAAGACAAGTTGAAACCCACAAGAGAAGATAAAGAATTTATAAGGGTTATGGACAAAGAATTCATTCAAGACTACTCCAACAGCTGGGTGGCTCCATTACCCTTTCATTCTCCAAGGCCAAGATTGCCAAACAATCTTCAGCAATGTTCTCTTCTATAAATCACGCTTTAAAAAGAAAGCCAGAGATGGAAAGACATTTAATCGATTTCATGCAAAGCATCTTTGACAGAGATCATACAAAACCAGCACCACCACTGAAGGAAGGAGAAGAATGCTGGTACCTTCTATCTTTTGGGGTTTACCACCCTCGGAAACCTAACCAGATCAGGGTGGTATTTGACTCCAGTGCTCAGCACGAAGGCGTCTCCCTCAACAACTTGCTTCTTACTCGACCAAACATGAACAACATCCTCAAAGGAGTTTTGATTAGCTTCAGGCAAGAACCCGTGGCGATAATTGCCGACATCCAGCAGATGTTTCATAGTTTTTACTGTCTTCCTTCACAATGAAGCAATCTCAGATTCCTATAGCAAAAGGGCAACGATATCCATGATGAGGTAGTAGACTACTGGATGAAGGTACACATCTTTGGCAACAGCCCTTCATGAACTGTAGCGATCTATGGACAGAGACGGGTAGCCCAGGAAGAGAGAGAGAGAATATGGATGCGATGCTTATCAGTTTGTAGAGAAGAACTTCTACGCGGATGACGGGCTCAAGTCTTTATCCTTGAGTGAAGAGGCTATCAATCTGCTCTCCAGGACTCAGGAAATGCTCTCTTCATCAAATCCCAGGCTCCACAATATTGTCTCCAACAGTCAAGAAGTAATGGAAGCGTTTCCATCCGATGACTATGCCACGAGGTTAAGAGACCTCGATTTAGGTTTGACACCCCTCCCACGCAGTACAGCCTCAGTCTGCTATGGGATATTAAACAGGATGCATTCACCTTTTGAAGTGTGACCCTGCGACAAACCATTCACCAAACAAGGAGTCCTATCTGTCAAACAGTATCTATGATCCTCTTGGGTTTGTTGCACCCATCACCATTCAAGGCAAGATACTGCTAAGACAGCTCACTGCTGAAAATAACGATGCTCTGCTGCCATCCCAGAAACAACAAATATAGGAGGCCAGGAAAAAGTCACTGAAGGTCCTAGAACAACTCCAAGTCCCATGTTGTTATTCTGTAAAATCTTCTTCAGTGGCCGCCAGAAGAGAAGTCCACATTTTCTCCGAATGGGAACAACTTGCTATGCATTCGCTATGTTATGCATTGCATTCTGCTGTTGCTAGGGAGAATCCCTGCTCCTTGAAGTTTGTCCCTTTTTCTCTCCTGTAGTTGATGTAAGCCTTTGCTTCTCAATTCTTTCTCATTATCAGTTTGCTGTAGCCATTTTTGGATGTACATGTATACTTCTCTATTTGGATTACTCTTTCCACCTGCTGCATTGTGCTAAAATACAAGATTTCCGAGAAAATAAACTCTGTTTCTCCTGGACTCCTGGTAAGTAGACAGCTGCATTTCAGTTTCTGTATTATTGTGAATTTTATTTTGTATTTAAAAAAAACCCTTTACAAAAAGAAATTCAAAAGAAATGCATAGAGGTGTTACTTATGGCTTTTCAGTTTCATAAGCCAGGAAACACACTTTCTCAAACTATCCTTGATTTCAGAATATTTCTTCAGAAGGAAAAATAGGACTGTGAGTAAGGAGACTTAGGCTATGTGCACACGTTGCGGATTTAGATGAAGATCCACAGCGTTTTTGGACGCTCGGAATTGCATCAAATCCGCAGTGTAGTGCACAAGCAATGTTAATCAATGGGAAATTGAGAATTGTTGTGCACATGCTGTGAAATAAAAACGCACGGATTTGCATTTTATTTTCCGCAGCATGTCAATTCTTTTGGCGGATCTGCAGCGTTTCTGCACCCATTTGTTAGGGGTCGAGTTCCCGCCTCTGCACAGGGGGAATCTCGAACCATCTTCGCTGCGGTCTCCCATTCTTCTCCAGCCGCAGTGGAGCCGTCGGTCCCCTGATACTGTGCGGATGGTTACTGCTGCCTTTCCAGGCTCAGCCATTGTAGCCAGTACTGGTCAGTGGCGAGCAGACATCTCTGGGACTATGTCCTGCTTTTCCCCTTCTGAGCATGCCCAGGGTAAGACCTCTCATTGGAGGTCGGGGGTCACATGCTCAGGTACTGTGGCAGCTCCCATTGGTCCTCTAGGGAGGTCCTGAAGTTGCTGCAGCTATAAAAGGTTTGCTAGTATCAGCTTATGTTGTGAGCTTTAGCTACTCAGTGGTCTTGTCTGCTTGTTGTCAGGGTCTGGCTGAAATAAGCCACTAGAATACCGGCACCTCCGGTGAGGAGTTTGTATGGAGAATTCAGGGCTGGTGTAAAGCCATTAGAATTCCGGCTCCACCGGAGGTGTTTGTGTGCTTGCTACTCCCTGACCACTGATTGCTTTTGCTCTGTTAGGCAGCTGTGTTCCCCTGTGACGCTAACAGGGCACAGCGTTTTCCCTTCTGTTTGACTCTGTGAAGTGGCTATGAACATAGGGATGAATGACAATTCAATAAAGGAAAACCACCTATGCCAAAACATGGTATCCATCCACAGACAGCTGTTTCGGGGTATTTGCCCCTCATCAGTGTGGTTTTCCTTTATTGGATGCTGCCCTTCCCGTGGTTGTTCCTTCCCGGTGAAAGACCTGGCTATTCATTGCTTGCGTTGAGAAACATGTGATGGTGTCTCCGCGGCTTTTCTACATGCATTTGCATATTTCCCATAAGGGATGGGGGCAGTGTTCTGGATCACTGCGTTGAGAAACATGTGATGGTGTCTCCGCGGTGTTGGATGTTTTGATCTCCCCAAGGTCATTCATCCTTAGGTTCATAGCCTTTTCACTAGGCACTGCTCCTAATAGCCAGTTTCCTATTCCACACTGATGAGGGGCAAATACCCCGAAACAGCTGTCTGTGGATGGATACCATGTTTTGGCATAGGTGGTTTTCCTTTATTGGATGCTGCCCTTCCCGTGATTGTTCCTTCCCGGTGAAAGACCTGGCTATTCATTGCTTGCGTTGAGAAACACATGATGGTGTCTCCGCGGCTTTTCTGTGAAGTAACAGAGTTCGCTTCTACTACCATATTGTGCCACCATTTGCTAGCAGCAGGTTGGTCTCCTGCACGGTGGACCAAGGGCTGCGAACGCACCAATAATTATATCTAAATATACTCGGTGCGTTCCACCAGCCCTAACACACATTGACTTCCATTGTGTCAGGCCAATTCGCCGCAAAACCGCAGGTATAAAAAAGATCTGCAGTTTTGCTGCGGATGTGCCTGCGAGAAACACTGCAGATCAGGCTGGGGAGGAGTTCGTGGGCAGAGTGTGGATGGAGACTGTGTGTGTGCGTAGAAGTTGTGCCTGTCTTTGTGCAGGTGTTTGTGTGTGTCTGCGGGGGTGTGTATGTGCATGGGTCTGCGGGGCTGTGTGTGTGTGTGTGTGTGTGTGTGCAGAGCTGTGTGTCTGTGTGTAGGCAGGCATCGTCTGATGGGACTACTAGTCCCATTCGGCTATGCCTGCTACAGTGAGAGCTAGCTGGATGATGGGACAGTAGTAATCCCTTCATTGGGCTACGGTGCTCCAGTGTAAAAAAAAAAAAGACACATACACACATAAAGACATCTAGTACATACAACATACAGTATATACTCAACTTACAGCTAATCCCCGAAGCCCTCGATCACCTCACCTGTAAATATATTTATATATAAATATAAAGAATAATAAACCAACAGTATACTCCCTGATCCGATGTAATCCATTTAATAACGAGTGTCCAACGACGATCTCCCTTGGATAGCTGTATAGGCACGGATGATTGACCTCGGGGAGACCAAAACACCCAACACCGCGGAGACACCATCACGTGTTTCTCAATGCAAGCAGTGAATAGCCAGGCCTTTCCCCGGGAAGGAACAACCACGGGAAGGGCAGCATCCAATAAAGGAAAACATCCAATAAAGGAAAACCACCTATGCCAAGCATGGTATCCATCCACAGACAGCTGTTTCAGGGTTTTTGCCCCTCATCAGTGTGGAGTAGGAAACTGGCTATTTGGAGCAGTGCCTGGTAAAAAGGCTGTATAGGCGCGGATGATTGACCTCGGGGAGACCAAAACACCCAACACCGCGGAGACACCATCACGTGTTTCTCAACTCAGTGATCCAGAACACGGCCCCCATCCCTTATGGGAAATATGCAAATGCCTGTAGAGTAGCTGCAGAGACACCATCACGTGTTTCTCAACGCAAGCAGTGAATAGCCAGGCCTTTCCCCGGGAAGGAACAATAACGGGAAGGGCAGCATCCAATAAAGGAAAACATCCAATAAAGGAAAACCACCTATGCCAAGCATGGTATCCATCCACAGACAGCTGTTTCAGGGTTTTTGCCCCTCATCAGTGTGGAGTAGGAAACTGGCTATTAGGAGCAGTGCCTGGTAAAAAGGCTGTATAGGCACGGATGATTGACCTCGGGGAGACCAAAACACCCAACACCGCGGAGACACCATCACGTGTTTCTCAACGCAGTGATCCAGAACACTGCCCCCATCCCTTATGGGAAATATGCAAATGCCTGTAGAGTAGCTGCGGAGACACCATCACGTGTTACTCAATGCAAGCAGTGAATAGCCAGGCCTTTCATCAGAAGGAACAACCATGGGAAGGGCAGCATCCAATAAAGGAAAACATCCAATAAAGGAAAACCACCTATGCCAAGCATGGTATCCATCCACAGACTGTCACAAGGATACAAGGAGGGCGAGCGCTAATAACCCGGGCCCCTGCAATTTTCCTCAGACTAGGGTAACCCTGTCTGACCCTCTACCTGAAGTTTACACTGAAGGTGTGCATGTTCAGGCCTCCACCCTCACCCTGATTCCTGATTCAGCCCTAGACTGAATACCATCGCCCACCACCCAGTGAATGCAATAGACCAATACCCACAATTATAACAAACAAGGATAAAGGAAAATATACACCACGCCGCAGTCAATCAGGAATACACTATAAAGGTGCAGGGCAAAATAAATACAAATATAGGAAGGAGTAAATAAGACAAAGGAAAATACACCACCAGCAACAATTCTCCAACAACCAGCTCTCCACTCCGGACCGAGATAACTACGGATAAGACAGAAGCTATAATCGGCGATGCCCAAAGATCAGGAGAACCATTTAAAGGAAATGGGCATGGCCCAGCTTCCAATCCGAGGATAAGATAAATTAACCCCGGAGCAGCCAGAAGAAAACTAGCCGACGCCAATGAGCAAACAGTGGTCAAACGCGGAATTACCGCTGTCTGTCAGACGACCTGGTCCGAACAGTGTCCGACATGACACAGACAGCTGTTTCAGGGTTTTTGCCCCTCATCAGTGTGGAGTAGGAAACTGGCTATTAGGAGCAGTGCCTGGTAAAAAGGCTGTATAGGCACGGATGATTGACCTCGGGAAGACCAAAACACCCAACACCGCGGAGACACCATCACGTGTTTCTCAACACAGTGATCCAGAACACTGCCCCCATCCCTTATGGGAAATATGCAAATGCCTGTAGAGTAGCTGCGGAGACACCATCACGTGTTTCTCAATGCAAGCAGTGAATAGCCAGGCCTTTCCCCGGGAAGGAACAACCACGGGAAGGGCAGAGAAGTTGTGCCTGTCTTTGTGCAGGTGTTTGTGTGTGTCTGCGGGGGTGTGTATGTGCATGGGTCTGCGGGGCTGTGTGTGTGTGTGTGTGTGTGTGTGCAGGGCTGTGTGTCTGTGTGTAGGCAGGCATCGTCTGATGGGACTACTAGTCCCATTCGGCTATGCCTGCTACAGTGAGAGCTAGCTGGATGATGGGACAGTAGTAATCCCTTCATCGGGCTACGGTGCTCAAGTGTAAAAAAAAAAAATACACATACACACATAAAGACATCTAGTACATACAACATACAGTATATACTCAACTTACAGCTAATCCCCGAAGCCCTCGATTACCTCACCTGTAAATATATTTATATATAAATATAAAGAAAAATAAACCAACAGTATACTCCCTGGTCCGATGTAATCCATTTAATAACGAGTGTCCAACGACGATCTCCCTTGGATAGCTGTCACATCGGCAGATGCGATCGCTCTCCAGGGGCGCCGGTGATACAATGATGGAAAGTATCCTTCCGCACTGTATCCCCCACCACTGTGAGTGCAGAGTTCCTATTGTCAAAGGAGAGGGAGGGGCACCATCTGCCAAAGGTCAACACACGGGATCAACCTGAAGCATGTCCAGAAAAAAAGAAACATGCTAATAAGTTAGGGACCACCTATAAACTAGTATTTATTGATTTAAACACCACACCAACACACTAAAAACATTTGAAAACAGACATGTGAAATATAACCCATAAATGGGGTATGCCCACCGCACTTAAATGCACCACCAGAAAAATTTAAACATACAAAGCATAATTGAACAGCCCCGTTATAATGGATCGATAGTTATGTAATTAAAGCCCTGACACCTGTTACATGAACATATTTTGACACCCTATATATAACACGGGGGCATTTGAGCAGATCAAAAAATATATATAAGTGTATAGGCTTTAGAGCAAGATGGGGGTATTAAAAGGCTGAGTAAATATTTACAAATGTTAGCAGGAGAGTAACCCAAAAATAACACGATTTAGCAAAGCAGGTAATGGTAAACCATACATGAATGCTAAAGGGTTAACAAAGATGTAGTGACCGAGATGGACCTGGGTCCCATCCTAATATAACACAACCCACAGCCCAAAAGTCTACTAACAAAGACAGCCAGCAGCAAGTATTGAATAACAATCTAAGATAATAACAGAGTAAGATTCAAAATAGAAAGCCTGGGGTGTAGGTTGATAATCTCTGCGGCCACTGCAAAGGAATGCTACCTGGAAAAATAGAAACAATACCTATAGACCAGGACCAGAATAGGTGTGGACAAGAAAGGCGGGGGGCATGTGAAGCCAACGCGTGTCGCCACGCCATCTATCTATCTATCTATCATCTATTATCTATCTATCTATCTATCTATCTATCTATCTATCTATCTATCTATCATCTATCTATCTAAGATCTATTTATCATCTATCTGTGTGTGTAAACATTATTCTTCAATGGAGTATGTAAATGAAGAGGTTGGACAAGGAAATGACAACACAATTTTTTTTTGTTCAATAATAGATCTTTATTTAGCTTTCAAAAACACATACAAATCCGCACCAAAAACGCATCAAATCCGCGCGTAGTTTTATCTGTGTTTTCTGCCAAGAGATGCAGAATCTGCGCAGAAAATTCCACAGGCAAATCTGCAACATGTGCATATACCCTTAAGCTGTCTTCCTGGTTTACAGTGCATCAAGAATTAAAAAAAGGTATAATTAAGCTGATAGGTGGATAGAAACTGTGCCATAATGGAGTATATAATTGGTAAATTCATTTACAGTCAAGCTGAGCACATACGAACGTATGAAAATAGTTTTGAGCTTCATACATTAAACTCAGGCTATTTTTTGTAGGAAAACACTATCCACCTGATGAAAAAGAAATAATTCATATTTTATCATCATTGCATTATTCCAGGCGAGACGTACCCGATAGGGTATAAACATGTGAGCATACTGTTATGGCCATTAATTGCATTTGTTGGCCCATCCACAGATCAAGCAAAAATCACACGCAAGATTTCCTCCAGAATTCACAAAGTATTTAGACAAAAATGTACGTAAACATATTAACCACTAAACAAAACATTTGCATGGTTTATGTTACACTAATCTTCTTGGACACTTGATCTTTATTCTATCCCCACATCAAAAGGAGCAAGTTTGCTATGGTTAAGAACTTGATACTAACAAGCAATTCGTACAGTAGGCTTTTGTTTCCAACCTTCTTTTATTTTTTCATGATGGCAATGAATTCCTGATGTGTTCGCTATTTCACTACAATCTGCTGTTTTACAATTAAATATTTGGCAGTTATCTCCCATTTTTAGCCAGAAAATACTTTTTTTTTCTTGGAAATTATAACTGCTTGCTGAGAAGTGATGTGAAGGCGGGGATAATACTAGAATCTGTGATGTGGTCCATCAGTAATTAGACTAATCAAACCTATTGATTTCACCCAAGGGTTTGTCTGTTATCCCAGTACTGTTGTTGGTATGAATATGGTTTGCTATGATCTTCAGTTGCCTTCTAAGCATGAAGTTCAAACATTTTAGAAACTGATTTTACTGGCATATGTTCACAACTTGACCCTTAATGGGTTTTCTGCAGATCATTATGAGAAAAACTTATTTCCAAATGTGAATGTTACCATTTTCAGTGTTTCTATCAAATCGTATCATCCTAGTTTGAAAGTTGAAACATTTTTTTTTACATGAAAGGTGTAAAAGTGTCTATACTTGTAGTCATGATAAAAGCTCAAGACACGCTTGTAGATTTCTACTATTCTTAATACAATATGTATCTGTTGAAATTAAAATGACTGCATAATCTAAACTACATCAGATTTTCACACAAGTCTTAAAAGTAGATAAAGAAAGCCAAATAAAACAAATGAGTCAAATTTATTAGATTTTGTGTTTTTCTTCCTCCAAGCGTAATACTTCTCATTTAAAGCAAGATCCTCTATTTTGGTCTTATCCATCCAAAAAACATTGTTCCAACAGCATTCTGGCTTCTTCGGGTGATCTTTAGCAAACTGCAGTAAGGAAGCAATATTCTTTTTGGAAAGCAGTGGCTTTCTCCTTGAAATCCTACAATGAACACCGTTGTTATTCAGTGTCCTCCTGATAGTGGAGTGAACATTAACATTAGTTAAAGTAAGGCCATGTGCACACGTTCAGTATTTTTCGTGTTTTTTTCACGTTTTTTCGCTATAAAAACGCGAAAAAAACGCTAACATATGCCTCCCATTATTTTCAGTGTATTCCGCATTTTTTGTGCAAATGTAGCCTTTTTTTCCGCGAAAAAATCGCATCGCGGAAAAAAAAAGCAACTTGTTCATTAAAATGCGGAATTGCAGGGGATTCCGCACACCTGGAAGTGCATTGATCTGCTTACTTCCCGCACGGGGCTGAGCACACCATGCGGGAAGTAAGCAGATTATGTGCGGTTGGTACCCAGGGTGGAGGAGAGGAGACTCTCCTCCACGGACTGGGCACCATATAATTGGTCCAAAAAAAAGAATTAAAATAAAAAATAGTCCTATACTCACCTTCGATGTCTTCCCGCCTCTCCGCTGCATGCTGCCGCTTCGGTTTCTATAGCTGGTGTGCGGTGAAGGACCTGTGATGACGTCACGGTCTTGTGATTGGTCGAGACTGGTCATGTGACCGCTCACGTGACCGCGACGTCATGGAAGGTCCTGAACCACACCGGCATCTATAGGAACGGATGCCTGCAGGTGAGTATAACAATTTTTTTTATTTTTTTAATTATTTTTAAACATTCTATCTTTTACTATAGATGCTGCATAGGCTGCATCTATAGTAAAAAGATGGTCACACTTGTCAAACGCTATGTTTGACAAGTGTGACCAACCTGTCAGTCAGTTTTCCAAGCGATGCTACAGATTGCTTGGAAAACTTTAGCATTCTGCAAGCTAATTACGCTTGCAGAATGCTAAAAAAACGCGAAAAAAACGGGAAAAAAACGCAAAAAAAAAAATGCGGATTTCTTGCAGAAAATTTCCGGTTTTCTTCAGGAAATTTCTGCAAGAAATCCGGACGTGTGCACATACCCTCAAAGCGGTCTTTATTTGTTTAGAAATTACCTTCGGTTCCTTTGTGACCACTTGGAGTATTGTATGCCCTGCTCTTGAAGTGATCTTTGTTGGTCCAATACTACACAAGAAGGGAAATAACTTTCACGACTTTCCTTAATTTGTACACAACCTGTCTGATTATGGATTAGGGATGTCCAAACTCTTTATAGATGTTTTTGTAACCTTTTACAACTTGATGAACATCACCAGCTTGTTTTCTGAGGTCCTCAAAAATCTCCTTTGTTTGTACGATGATATACTTCCACAAGTGTAAAGTCAGACTTTGATAGATCCTTGTTCTTTAATTAAAACACACCAACCACTCACAACTGATTGACATCCAATTGAGTGAAAACACTAAACTTTAATTTCACCTTCAAATTATCTGCCAATCCTAAAACTTCACATCCTTGTGCCACTCGCACACGTGTTTCTGGATTATTATACTTTTGTAAAATGTGATAGTCTAATATTTTTGGCTCATTCATTTTATTTGATTTGATTTATCTAGTTTTAGGACTTCTGTATAAATCTGATGTAATTATAGGTTCAATTTATGCAGAAAAAGTCAGTTCATTTAAGTTGATGGGCATAGGAACAATGGCAAGAATAAGGATGGAGATAACATTGATAAAGGCCTAATAGTGATGGCGAGACTAATTATAAAAATCACACTAAAATATAATGAAATATGCTAATTAGGATATTGGTGTTGCTGTGAGGCTCAGTGTACTATTTTGTCGACTGGTTTTGCAGTTTTGCATGCCTCTGCCTCCCTTAATGGTGATTGACAGCGCTGGCTTGCTTGAGCTTTCTCTGCAGACATTGCTCTCTCCACACATGCCAGTGCCATCAGTCACTTGCAATTTTTACAGGAGCTACAGCCCGATATTCTTGGTCTATACTTTCAGTTTGGACTTGCTTTAATGAATCACATTTTCTTTTACACCATGTGCACAGCTGGTTGCCTCTCCTTCACATACTAGGGGAATAGCATCAGAATGAACTACAGTATGGCAAGAAGATCGGAGGAGGCAGTGTAATGATTTTGAGGTATATCATCTACATGCCAATGGTATTCCTGTATTAATAGTCTAAATATTTTATACTGAACAAAAATATAAACACAACACGTGCTTTTGTTCCCATTTTTCATGAGCTGAACTCAAAGATCTAACACTTTTTCTATGTACACAAAAGGCCCTTTTCTCTCAAATATTGTTCACACATTTGTCTAAATATGTGTTAGTAAGTAGAGATGAGCGAATATTTCAATGTTCGTTTCAGATTATGATCGCCGAATTTGCAATATTCGCCTATTAATTTGCAAAATATTCGCCAAACATAACCGAACGCCATTCTTGTCAAAGGGAGGCAAAAACAAACCCATGCAAAACACCTTATAATGGCCCCAAATGCTGCCAAAACACATCAAGTGAGGGACAGACACCAGGAAAGTGGCCTCAATTCACCCACAGTGCAAATTGTAGCATGGCACTGCAGCAATCAGCCAGGCATGAGGTATTAGGGTCTGGGACAGCATTGACATCTTTCAATTGAACGTCAGAGAAAGACGAGGTGGGTGAGGGATCAGTGTAGGCCTCCTTTGCTGGGAGTCCGATGCCACATGCAACACCTCTAACTGTTTTCAGACTGAGCCACAGTCAGGTGGCACAAATATCAGTTTCGTAACCTACCATTGTCAGAAAAATTTAAAGGATAGTTAGGGTACTGTCACACAGTACCATTTTAATCGCTACGACGGCACGATCCGTGACGTCGCAGCGATCGTATGATTATCGCTCCAGTGTCGTAGACTGCGGTCACACGTTGCAATCACGGCGCTGGAGCGATGCCGAAGTCCCCGGTAACCAGGGTAAACATCGGGTAACTAAGCGCAGGGCCGCGCTTAGTAACCCGATGTTTACCGTGGTTACCAGCGTAAACGTAAAAAAACCAAACAGTACATACTTACATTCCGGTGTCTGTCCCCGGCGTTCTGCTTCTCTCCACTGTGTAAGCGCCATAGCCGGAAAGCACAGCGGTGACGTCAGACGTCACCGCTGTGCTCGCTTTCTGGCTGGCCGGCGCTCACACTGCAGAGAAGCTGAGACGCCGGAGGACAGACACCGGAATGTGAGTATGTACTGTTTGTTTTTTTTACGTTTACGCTGGTAACCACGGTAAACATCGGGTTACTAAGCGCGGCCCTGCGCTTAGTTACCCGATGTTTACCCTGGTTACAAGCGAACACATCGCTGGATCGCTGTCACACACAACGATCCAGCGATGTCAGCGGGTGATCAAGCGACGAAAGAAAGTTCCATACGATCTGCTACGACGTACGATTCTCAGCAGGATCCCTGATCGCTGCTGCGTGTCAGACACTGCGATATCGTAACGATATCGCTAGAACGTCACGAATCGTACCGTCGTAGCGATCAAAATGGTACTGTGTGACAGTACCCTAACATGGGTAGTTGAGCCCAAGGAAACGGAGGCTTGACAGTCTCGGATGCCTACTGTTACAGGCAACATGCAAGAAGGTGATCCAACCAGGAGTGTACACATTTTCAAAAACTAGTGGCAGATACTACAAAAGTGGGATCAATTTCACCACAGTTGAAATAGTATAATAAGGACCAACAGGTCTTCCACTACACCAAATCCAGCAGATGGATACACAACTAGGAGTGCTCACATTTCCCAAAATTATTGGCAGACACCACCAAAGTGGCATCAATCTTACCACAGTATAGATAGTATAATAGTGACCGACAGGTCTTCCACTACACCCAATTGAATGGATAGGCGAGGGGGAGGGGTGTGTCTATATGTAAAATCATCCTTAAAACCCATCCTGCGTGATAATATAGGTGAATCTAATGAAAATGTAGAGTCCCTATGGGTTGAGATAAGGGGAGGGGGAAAAAATAATAAATTACTGATAGGGGTTTGTTATAAGTCTCCAAAAATAATGGAAGCAATGGAGAATATCCTCGTAAAGCAAATAGATGAAGCTGCGACTCAAGGAGAAGTTATTATTATGGGGGACTTCAACTACCCTGAAATAGATTGGGGAACAGAGACCTGCAGTTCCAGCAAAGGTAATTGGTTTTTGACAACTATGAGAGACAATTACCTTTCACAACTGGTTCAGGACCCAACAAGAAGGGGGGCACTGCTAGACCTAATATTAACCAACAGGCCAGACCGCATAGCAAATATAAGGGTTGGGGGGTCACTTGGGGAATAGTGATCACAAAATAATACGTTTTCATGTATCCTTTAATAAGATGTGTAGTAGAGGGGTTACAAGGACACTAAACTTCAGGAGGGCAAACGGATGAGAGATGATCTTGGTGCAATTAACGGGGACGATATCCTGAGACATAAAAATACACAAAGAAAATGGGAGACGTTTATTAGCATCCTGGATAGGACCTGTGCACAGTATATACCGTATGGGAATAAACATACTAGAAATAGGAGGAAACCAATATGAGCTGTAAGGGGCGCAATAAGTGACAAAAAGAAAGCATTTAGAGAATTAAAGGAAGTAGGTAGTGAGGAGGCATTAAATAAATACAAAAAATTAAATAAATTCTGTAAAAAGCAAATCAAGGCAGCAAAGATTGAGACAGAGAGACTGATTGCCAGAGAGAGTAAAAATAATCCCAAAATATTCTTTAACTACATAAATAGTAAGAAACTAAAAAATGATAGTGTTGGCCCCCTTAAAAATAGTCTGGGTGAAATGGTGGATGAGGATGAGGAAAAAGCCAATATGCTAAATGACTTTTTTTCATCAGTATTTACACAAGAAAATCCCATGGCAGACAATATGATCAGTGTTAACACAAATTCTCCATTAAGTGTCACCTGCTTAACCCAGCAGGAAGTACGGTGGCATCTAAAAATCACTAAAATTGACAAATCTCCGGGCCCGGATGTTATACACCCCCGAGTACTGCAGGAACTAAGTACAGTCATTGATAGACCATTATTTTTAATCTTTAAAGAGTGCATAATAGCAGGGTTTGTACCACAGGACTGGCGTATAGCAAATGTGGTGCCAATATTCAAAAAGGGGACAAAAACTGAACTTGGTAATTATAGGCCAGTAAGCTTAACCTCTACTGTGGGTAAAATCCTGGAGGGCATACTAAGGGATGTTATACTGGAGTATCTGAAGAGGAATAACCTCATGACCCAATATCAACATGGGTTTACTAGGGACCGTTCCTGTCAGACTAATCAGTTTCTATGAAGAGGTAAGTTCCAGACTGGACCAAGGGAACGCAGTGGGCGTAGTGTATATGGACTTTTCAAAAGCTTTTGATACGGTGCCACACAAAAGGTTGATACATAAAATGAGAATAATGGGGATAGGGGAAAATATAAGTAAGTGGGTTAAGAGCTGGCTCAGGGATAGGAAACAAAGGGTGGTTATTAATGGAGCACACTCGGACTGGGTCGCGGTTAGCAGTGGGGTACCACAGGGGTCAGTATTGGGCTCTCTTCTTTTTAACATATTTATTAATGACCTTGTAGGGGGCATACAGAGCAGAATTTCAATATTTGCAGATGACACTAAACTCTGCAGGGTAATCAATACAGAGGAGGACAATTTTATATTACAGGATGATTTATGTAAACATGAAGCTTGGGCTGATAAATGGCAAATGAGCTTTAATGGGGATAAATGTAAGGTCATGCACTTGGGTAGAAGTAATAAGATGTATAACTATGTGCTTAATTCTAAAACTCTGGGCAAAACTGTCAATGAAAAAGACCTGGGTGTATGGGTGGATGACTGTTGTGAACTCTATTTTTAGGCTCCCTCTAGTGGTCACAAGCGGTACTGTGTAGTGTTGTCTTCTGCAGGTTGGCTGCATCAGCTGGTTCGTTATCCTTGGTTCGTTTCCTATTTAACTCACCTGGATACTCAGTTCCTGGCCTGCTATCAATGTATTCAGTGCTCTTCAGATTCCTTGTGATTACCTTGCTCCCAGCCTCTCCAAGACAAGCTAAGTTTTTGTCCGTTCATTTTTTGATTATCAGCATTCATCATGTTTCTTGTCCAGCTTGCTAAGATGTGATCTCCTCGCTTGCTGGTTGCTCTAGGGGACTGAGTTTCTCCCCCCACACCGTTAGTTGGTGCGGGGGTTCTTGAAATCTCAGTGTGGATATTTTGTTAGGGTTTTTTACTGACCGCACAGACCCCTTACTATTTTCTGCTATCTAGTATTAGTGGGCCTCATTTGCTGAATCTGTTTTCACCCCTGTGTATGTGCCTTCCTCTTACCTCACCGTTATTATTTGTTGGGGGCTTCTATATCTTTGGGGATTATTTCTCTGGAGGCAAGAGAGGTCTTTCTTTCTCTCTAGGGGTAGTTAGTTCCTCAGGCTGGCTCGAGACGTCTAGGATTTTTTAGGCACGTTCACCGGCTACTTCTAGTGTGTTTAGATAGGTTCAGATTTGCGGTTAGTCCAGTTTGCCACCTCCCTAGAGCTTGTCCTATGTTTGTTACTTAGCTGGAGTAATTCGTGATCCTCAACCACTAAGGATCATAACAGTATAGCAGGCCAAAAAAGTGTTTAATGCATCGCAGAAGTGGGATAAAAAGAAGACCTGAGTACATTTTTTTTTTCCTCCCGCTTTTCCTTTGCTGCAGTCTGTTTAGCTTCATTCATCCCCTTGAACTCTGGGTGGTTTTGAGCTCAGCTGCAGACATGAATGTTCAGACTCTGACTTCTAGTGTGGATCATCTTACTGCACGGTTGCAAAGTATTCAGGATTTTGTTATTCATAGCCCTATGTCAGAACCAAAGATACCCATTCCTGAGTTGTTTTCTGGAGATAGATCTAGGTTTCAGAATTTTAAAAATAATTGTAAGTTATTTCTGTCTCTGAGACCTCGTTCCTCTGGTGATTCCGCTCAGCAAGTTAAAATTATTATCTCCTTGTTGCGCGGCGACCCTCAAGATGGGGCCTTCTCTCTGGCGCCAGGAGATCCTGCTTTGCTTAATGTAGATGCATTTTTTCTGGCTCTTGGACTGCTTTATGAGGAGCCTAATCTTGAGAATCAGGCAGAAAAAGCGTTGCTGGCTATCTCTCAAGGTCTGGATGAAGCAGAGGTGTATTGTCAAAAATTTCGGAAATGGTCGGTGCTTACTCAATGGAATGAGTGTGCCCTGGCTGCAAATTTCAGAGAAGGTCTTTCTGAGGGCGTTAAGAATGTTATGGTGGGGTTTCCCACCCCTGCAAGTCTGAGTGATTCTATGGCTTTAGCCATTCAGGTTGATCGGCGTTTGCGGGAGCGCAAATCTGTTCATCCTTTGGCGGTATTTTCTGAACAGAGACCTGAGTCTATGCAATGTGACCGAACTCTGACCAGAATTGAGCGATCAAAGTCATAGACGTCAAAATGGGTTGTGCTTTTACTGTGGTGATTCTACTCATGTTATCTCAGCATGCTCTAAACGTTTAAAAAAAATCGCTAAACCTGTCACCATTGGTACTATACAGCCTAAATTTATTTTGTCTGTTACTTTGATTTGTTCTTTGTTGTCCTACCCGGTTATGGCTTTTGTGGATTCGGGTGCTGCCCTGAATCTGATGGATTTGTCGTTTGCCAGGCGCTGTGGTTTTGTCCTGGAGCCTTTGGAATTTCCTATTCCTCTGAGGGGAATTGATGCTACGCCATTGGCTGAGAATAAACCTCAGTATTGGACGCAAATGACCATGTGCATGACTCCCGTACATCAGGAGGTGATTCGTTTTCTCGTTCTGCATAATTTGCATGATGTTGTCGTTTTGGGTCTGCCATGGCTGCAGGCTCATAATCCAGTTTTAGATTGGAAAGCTATGTCTGTGTCAAGTTGGGGTTGTCAGGGAATTCATGGCGATACTCCGTTGGTGTCTATTGCTTCTTCCACTCCTTCTGAGGTCCCTGAGTTTTTGTCTGACTACCAGGATGTATTTAATGAGCCCAGGTCCAGTGCCCTGCCCCCTCATAGGGATTGTGACTGTGCTATAAATTTAATTCCTGGTAGTAAATTCCCTAAGGGACGATTTTTAATTTGTCTATACCAGAGCATGCCGCGATGCGGAGTTATATAAAGGAGTCTTTGGAGAAGGGACATATTTGCCCATCCTCTTCCCCTCTTGGTGCAGGATTTTTTTTTGTGGCCAAGAAGGACGGTTCTTTGAGACCTTGTATAGATTATCGTCTTCTGAATAAAATCACAGTCAAATTTCAGTATCCTTTGCCACTATTGTCTGATTTGTTTGCTCGGATTAAGGGGGCCAGTTGGTTCACTAAGATAGATCTCCGTGGTGCGTATAACCTTGTGCGCATTAAGCAGGGAGATGAATGGAAAACAGCATTTAATACGCCCGAAGGCCATTTTGAGTACTTGGTGATGCCTTTTGGACTCTCTAATGCTCCTTCTGTGTTTCAGTCCTTCATGCATGACATCTTCCGAGAATATCTGGATAAATTTATGATTGTTTATCTGGATGACATTTTGGTCTTTTCTGATGATTGGGAGTCCCATGTGAAGCAGGTCAGGATGGTGTTTCAGGTCCTGCGTGCTAATGCTTTATTTGTGAAGGGCTCAAAATGCCTCTTCGGAGTACAGAAGGTCTCCTTTTTGGGTTTTATTTTTTCTCCTTCTACTGTGGAGATGGACCCAGTCAAGGTCCAGGCTATTCATGACTGGACTCAGCCTATGTCTGTTAAGAGTCTTCAAAAGTTCTTGGGTTTTGCTAATTTTTACCGTCATTTCATCGCTAATTTTTCTAGCGTGGTTAAACCTTTGACGGATTTGACCAAGAAGGGTTCTGATGTGACTAATTGGTCTCCTGCGGCCGTGGAGGCCTTTCGGGAACTGAAGCACCGGTTTTCTTCAGCTCCAGTCTTATGTCAACCAGATGTCTCTCTCCCCTTCCAGGTCGAGGTTGATGCTTCTGAGATTGGAGCAGGGGCTGTTTTGTCGCAGAGAAGCTCTGATGGCTCTGTGATTAAGCCATGTGCTTTCTTTTCAAGAAAGTTTTCGCCTGCCGAGCGGAATTATGATGTTGGTAATCGGGAGTTGTTGGCTATGAAGTGGGCATTTGAGGAGTGGCAACATTGGCTCGAAGGAGCTAAACATCGTGTGGTGGTCTTGACTGATCACAAAAACCTGATTTACCTCGAATCTGCCAAGCGCCTGAATCCTAGACAGGCTCGTTGGTCGCTGTTTTTCTCCCGTTTCAACTTTGTGGTCTCATACCTGCCTGGTTCGAAGAACGTGAAGGCTGATGCACTTTCTAGGAGTTTTGTGCCTGACTCTCCGGGAGTTTCTGAGCCGGCTGGTATTCTCAGAGAGGGAGTGATTTTGTCTGCCATTTCCCCAGATTTGCGACGAGTGCTGCAGAAATTTCAGGCGGATAGACCTGACCGTTGTCCACCAGAGAGACTGTTTGTTCCGGATAGATGGACCAGCAGAGTTATTTCCGAGGTTCATTCTTCGGTGTTGGCGGGTCATCCTGGGATTTTTGGCACCAGAGATTTGGTGGCTAGGTCCTTCTGGTGGCCTTCCTTGTCGCGGGATGTGCGTTCCTTTCTGCAGTCTTGTGGGATTTGTGCTCGGGCTAAGCCTTGCTGTTCTCATGCCAGCGGTTTACTTTTGCCTTTGCCTGTCCCGAAGAGGCCTTGGACGCACATTTCCATGGATTTTATTTCGGATCTTCCTGTATCTCAGAAAATGTCTGTCATCTGGGTGGTGTGTGATCATTTTTCCAAGATGGTCCATTTGGTGCCGTTGCCTAAGTTGCCTTCTTCCTCCGATTTGGTTCCTCTATTTTTTCAGAATGTGGTTCGCTTGCACGGCATTCCTGAAAATATTGTGTCTGATAGAGGATCCCAGTTTGTGTCCAGGTTTTGGCGGACTTTTTGTGGTAAGATGGGCATTGATTTATCTTTTTCGTCGGCCTTCCATCCTCAGACTAATGGCCAAACCGAGCGAACTAATCAGACGTTGGAAACTTATTTGAGATGTTTTGTTTCTGCTGATCAGGATGATTGGGTGACTTTTTTGCCATTGGCCGAGTTTGCCCTTAATAATCGGGCTAGTTCTGCTACTTTGGTTTCGCCTTTTTTCTGCAATTCTGGTTTCCATCCTCGTTTTTCCTCGGGTCAGGTTGAGTCTTCTGACTGTCCTGGGGTGGATTCTGTGGTGGATAGGTTGCAGCAGATTTGGAACCATGTGGTGGACAATTTGAGGTTGTCACAGGAGAAGGCTCAGCGCTTTGCCAACCGCCGCCGCGGTGTGGGTCCCCGACTTCGTGTTGGGGATTTGGTGTGGCTGTCTTCTCGGTATGTTCCTATGAAGGTCTCCTCTCCTAAATTCAAGCCTCGCTTCATCGGTCCTTATAAGATCTTGGAAATCCTTAACCCGGTTTCTTTTCGTTTCCCAGCATCGTTTGCCATTCATAATGTGTTCCATAGGTCTTTGTTGCGGAGGTATGTGGTACCTGTGGTTCCTTCTGTTGACCCTCCTGCTCCGGTGCTGGTCGAGGGTGAATTGGAGTACGTGGTGGAGAAGATTTTGGATTCTCGTATCTCTAGACGGAGGCTTCAGTATTTGGTGAAGTGGAAGGGCTATGGTCAGGAGGATAATTCCTGGGTTGTCGCCTCTGATGTTCATGCGGCCGATTTGGTTCGTGCCTTCCACGCGGCTCATCCTGATCGCCCTGGGGGTCTTGATGAGGGTTCGGTGACCCCTCCTCAAGGGGGGGGGTACTGTTGTGAACTCTATTTTTAGGCTCCCTCTAGTGGTCACAAGCGGTACTGTGTAGTGTTGTCTTCTGCAGGTTGGCTGCATCAGCTGGTTCGTTATCCTTGGTTCGTTTCCTATTTAACTCACCTGGATACTCAGTTCCTGGCCTGCTATCAATGTATTCAGTGCTCTTCAGATTCCTTGTGATTACCTTGCTCCCAGCCTCTCCAAGACAAGCTAAGTTTTTGTCCGTTCATTTTTTGATTATCAGCATTCATCATGTTTCTTGTCCAGCTTGCTAAGATGTGATCTCCTCGCTTGCTGGTTGCTCTAGGGGACTGAGTTTCTCCCCCCACACCGTTAGTGTGGATATTTTGTTAGGGTTTTTTACTGACCGCACAGACCCCTTACTATTTTCTGCTATCTAGTATTAGTGGGCCTCATTTGCTGAATCTGTTTTCACCCCTGTGTATGTGCCTTCCTCTTACCTCACCGTTATTATTTGTTGGGGGCTTCTATATCTTTGGGGATTATTTCTCTGGAGGCAAGAGAGGTCTTTCTTTCTCTCTAGGGGTAGTTAGTTCCTCAGGCTGGCTCGAGACGTCTAGGATTTTTTAGGCACGTTCACCGGCTACTTCTAGTGTGTTTAGATAGGTTCAGATTTGCGGTTAGTCCAGTTTGCCACCTCCCTAGAGCTTGTCCTATGTTTGTTACTTAGCTGGAGTAATTCGTGATCCTCAACCACTAAGGATCATAACAGATGACAAACTCATATTCAGTGGCCAGTGTCAGGCAGCTGCTACAAAGGCAAATAAAATAATGGGATGCATTAAAAGAGGCATAGATGCACATAAGGAGAACATAATTTTACCTCTATACAAGTCACTAGTTCGACCACACTTAGAATACTGTGCACAGTTCTGGTCTCCGGTGTGTAAGAAAGACATAGCTGAACTAGAGCGGGTGCAGAGAAGAGCGACCAAGGTTATTAGAGGACTGAGGGGTCTGCAATACCAAGATAGGTTATTACTAGTGTTGAGCGATACTTTCCGAAGTCCAAAAGTATCGGTATGGGATTGGATCGGCCGATATCCAAAAAATATCGGATATCGCCGATACCGATACCCGATACCAATGCAAGTCAATGGGACACAAATATCGGAATGTAAATAAGCCCTTTCTGTCCTTGTACATCCTGTTCCGGAGGAGGGAAGAGTGTGGGCGGTGCGTGGGCAGACACTGTGAGTGTCTGTGTGTGCGGGCGGGGTCTGTGCGGGCCTGCCAGGGATGTGTACCTGCCTGCCGGGGCTCTGAGTGGGCCTACCGGGGCTCTCTGGGGTCTGTGCGGCATGTGGGGTGTCTGCAGCGTGCGGGGTGTCTGCGGCGTGTCTGCGGCGTGCGGGGTCTCTGTGCGGTGTGCGGGGTCTCTGTGCGGCGTCTCTGTGCGGCGTGCGGGGTCTCTGTGCGGCGTGCGGAGTGTCTCTGTTGGGGGCCGATACCCGATATTTGCAGTATCGGAATGCTCAACACTAGTTATTACACTTGGGCTATTTAGTTTGGAAAAACGAAGACTAAGGGGTGATCTTATTTTAATGTATAAATATATGAGGGGACAGTACAAAGACCTTTCTGATGATCTTTTTAATCATAGACCTGAGACAGGGACAAGGGGGCATCCTCTACGTCTGGAGGAAAGAAGGTTTAAGCATAATAACAGACGCGGGTTCTTTACTGTAAGAGCAGTGAGACTATGGAACTCTCTGCCGTATGATGTTGTAATGAGTGATTCATTAATTAAATTTAAGAGGGGACTGGATACCTTTCTGGAAAAGTATAATGTTACAGGGTATATATACTAGATTCCTTGATAGGGCGTTGATCCAGGGAACTAGTCTGATTGCCGTATGTGGAGTCGGGAAGGAATTTTTTCCCCCAGTGTGGAGCTTACTCTTTGCCACATGGTTTTTTTTTGCCTTCCTCTGGATCAACATGTTAGGGCATGTTAGGTTAGGTTATGGGTTGAACTAGATGGACTTAAAGTCTTCCTTCAACCTTAATAACTATGTTACTATGTTACTATGTTACAGCAGATGAACACCCAACTAGGAGTGCTCACATTTAAACAAATGACGGCCTTACACCATAGAAGTGGCATAAAATTCATGAGAGTAGAAATACTATAATTGGGACTGACACGTCTTCCACTGTAGCCAACCCATTTCTGGTAACATCGGCAGCAGCAGCCACAGAAGCCATGCTAAAGATATCACAGAGTGCACTTACGTGACATTAATGCAGCACACTAAAAAATGCAATAATACCTAGTTTGTACAGTCTGCGATTGGAGTGCAAAAGTCTTTGGAGATCCATGACTTGTTCATCTTGAGGAAAGTTAGGCGGTCTACATTTTCAGGGGACAGCTGGCTGCGGACACCACCAGCAGCACTGAAGGCGCGTTCTGAGAAAATGCTGGCTGCCGGGTATGATAAAACCTCCGTGGTGTGTGAGGCAGCTCAGGCCACTCATCCATTTTGGAAGACCAAAATGTGAAAGGGTCCAAACCCTCACTGATGGTATTCATATTCAGTTCTAGATACTCCTGCACCATCCTCTCCATTTGCTCACCACCTGTAAGACTTGGACTCTGTTGTACTGGTGCACGAGCTGGTCTAAAAAAAAGCGTCAAATTACTCACAGAAATTGCTTATTCCACTTACACTACTGGTGCTGCTTCTAATGTTTTGGCATTGACAAATTGACATGTTGGAGGTTGGAAGTTCAGCGCTGCAATGCTAACTGTGTGCTTCACTGCTGTCTTAGGGAAAAGCTCTCTTAAGGTTCTGTAAAAATGTGTTTCGATACTCCAGCATTCACGGGTCCCTTTCCAGGGTGGGAAGCATCTGGCAAAATTTAGTTTTATAACGTGGACAATGTTATCCCTTCCACATCCTTCTCTGCTTCCTCCTCTTCTTCTGGGACCACCGTCTCCTCCGGCAGGCTGTTCAAAGTCTGCTCCAGCATATAGATGACCGGAATAGTGATGCTGATGATGGAGCGCTAACCATCTTAGTAGCCATTTCGAAAACTGTGCAGAAGCTAGCAGAGGTCCTTTATCAGTGCCCACTCTGTAAACGTGATATGCGCCACGTCCGTACTGCTTTGGCCCAGGCTATACGACATGACATTCCACGTCAGGGCTCGTTGCTGCTGCCCCAGTCACTGCAACGTGCAGAGTGGAATTGCACCATGTCGGTACATCGCATTTCAACCTGTTAACTGGCATGGACAAAGACCTCTGTATCAATGCAAGTCGATGACTTGAGGGATGCGAATGGTGAAAATGAGCACACAGCTTATGTGCTTTCTGGAGCAACTCACCCGGGCCATGATGGTGGTGGAGAAAACACTGTATCACCAGGTTGAGGATGCGAGCCATGCAAGGCATGTGTGTGAGCTTGCCTTACTGTAGGGCCACCACCAGGTTTGCACCGTTATCAGACACGGTCTTCCATGGATGCAGGTTCAGCGGAGACAGCCATTGATCAAACTCAGCTTGGAGAGCTGTCCACAACTCTTCTGCTGTATGACTGCAATCTCCAAGGCATATCAGTTTTAGCACTGACTGATTGTGGTGAGCCCTGGCTGCGCAGTACTTAGGTGGTGGGATTCGCTCTGAACTGTTGAAACGCATGTCTCATTAAGGTAGAGGTTAAGGGCGCAGTTGGAGTTCCTAGAGGAGATAGAGGCAGAAGCAGTGGAGGAAGTGATAAATGTAGAGGTTTGTACTGTAATCCTTGGGGATTCCAAGACTTGTGGAGCAGCGCCTGCCCCCACAGCCACCAGATTCCTCCAGTGCCCAGTCAGCGAGAAGTAACACCCTTGACCATGCTTACTCGTCTAAGTGTCTGTGGTGAAATGTACCCTGGCAGACATAGATTTAGTCAAGGAATGGGTGATATTGTCTGCGACATGCTGGTGTAGAGCAGGCACAGCTTTCTTAGAAAAGTAATGGCGACTAGGCAATGGTGCTGGAGGACTGACGGCTATCAGCTTTCGAAAATCGTCTGTATCTACCAGGCGGAAAGGCAGCATTTCAGTGGTCAACAGATTGGAGATGGTGGAGTTCAACCTCTTAGCTGTGTCATGCATAGGAGGAAACAATCTTTTACGTGACCACAACTGCAGTACCATGGGCTGGCTGCAGTGCTGTGAGAGGGCAGAATACTGTGAACCAGACAAACTGCTGGATCGTGAGAGAGGTGCAGGCTGAGATGTTACCGTGGATTGAGAAATTTGTGGTGTTCTCGTTCTCTGAGATCGGTAAAAAACAGCAGGCATGTCTGCTTCTGTTACAGCTGACGACGGGCTCTTAGTCAGCGTGAATGGAGAGTGTAAAGAACCCGAGGTTCTGCAGTCGAAGACCTGCGTCTCAATAGTTGGCAGGGTAACAGGAGGAGGAAGAAGCAGCAGATGCGATTGATGGGGCTGCTGATGGTTGTTGAGGTCCACTGGTCCATATTTTTGCTCAGTGGGATTCCCACAGTAAAGCATGTTGATTGTGAAGTTTCATACATGTAGTAGTCAAATTATTGCACTTTTTTACCTAGAATAGTTTTTTGCAAAGATGGCAGATTACGTGAGTTGGCTCATCCTTTGCAGTGTCAAAATAGGCCCAGGCTAGGCAACCCTTGCCACCCCTGCTAGCTGCAGACCTGTGGACTCTGCGGGTCACAGCCACAGTTGTGGCTGAGGATGCATTGCTCGTTGTGGCTGCATCACTACATGTCTGTGATGTATGGCCCAACGTAACCTCCTAATCTTCCTCCTCATCAGGATGGCCCTCCCTCTGGGGTTAATGTCTGATGACAATGGTCAGGATGCTGTTCGGACCCTACTTCGTCTTGCCCCAGATGCAAGCTAAAAAAAATATTGGGCATAGGTGCAGATTTTCTTCTCTTAACTCTGTGAAGCTTTTGATTACAATTCTGAAGATCATTGCATAGAATGTGTGAACAGCTCTTAAGACTCACCCTTCTGTGGTTCACTACAGTCAGTTGTACGGTTAGCAGGAGCTATTACAGTTTCAAAATGGCGCTAAAACAAAATGTCCACTCTTTATATGGAGAGGGACATGTGATTTCAGCAGCCAATGACACAAGTTGTGGTGTCAGGACATTGTGGATGTTTCCTGTACCCCGATTGGCTAGCCGCAATGTGCACACATAAAGTTTGAAAAAAAAAATTACAAGAACGCTGCACCTCTGAGCTCTGCAAACCCTCTCCTCTCATCAAACACATGCAAAACGCTCATGATACACCACCATTATCATTGCAAAAGTGCTGAAAATGCTTTTGTGGCAGTGCAGCGCCCCAGAGTCCTGGTCGTTGCAGTACTGTGGCTCCGCCACTATGGGGAGCTATGGTGCGTCTGATGGCACTGAAGGAGTTCATCTGATCAGGTATCACAGACACCAATACATTTCACAGCTGGGCCTCCGGGGGGAGCTAAGGGTGCTATTCATTAGGCCACTCCCCACCATAGTGGGTAAACTGGGGGTCAGGCAGGAAGTTAGATCAGAAAGCTGACTGGGTAGGAACCAGGCAACACCTTGTGGCAGAGGGTGTTGTGGGGGAAGATACAGTAGGGTCTCTGTCAGGGGTGGGATCCTGACAGGGGCTTGGCACCAAGAACGAACGTAACGGGACCGTGCCTGCTCCGGGTAGCGGCGGTGCCCAAGAAAGGATTAGAAGAGAGATAGATTGTGCTGAGTGAGAAACGAGATCACGCAAAGGAGAAATACCAGTAGGAGTCGTGCTGTAAGACCGAAGCAACATCCTACTGAGGCGCACTACCGGTGGCCGGAACGCCGAGGGAGTAGAATAACATTCAGCTTCAAGCAATACTCCAAACAGCGGCAGGACAGTCAGTCTTAGGCGGGCTGTCTAACCTTAAATCACCTATGCAGTCTTGGGGGGCAACTTGTGGAGAGGGGCGACTCTAGGGTCCCGGAAGAGCTCCGAGCCTACCCGTCAAATGGGTGCCGTCCCAACCAGAACATCAGGGAGGGACGGAGGATTAGCAGAACATCATCTAATCGAGTTGTGAGGGAACTTAAGAAACAGACACAACAGTTGTGGGGGACTTTCCGTAAGCACAGCAGGGAAGGACCACAACACATAGCGCTAGAAGGAAGGCACCGATTTCCACCTGTGAAGAGAACTCTGGAGGTGCCATTGGACCGGCCGGACTTGCGCAGCCTGGTGAACCGTATTCCGGACTGAGGACCCAGAGATCTTCAGTAAAGAGGTAAAGAGACTGCAACCTGGTGTCCTCGTTATTTACTGCACCGCACCATCACCACCATCATCCACCCATCCACACCTGTTATTCACTGTGCGCCCCACGGCAGGGTCACGGACCGGGGCCTAGCCGCCGTGACAACCCCAGAGCAGAGACTTGGAGGCCCGGTACCGGGTACCCCTCGGCCCTGCGGCGGTGGGGGCGCTACAACTTGGCGTCACGAACAGGATCTACTTAAGCCTGAAGAATCAGGTCATGTGTGCCTTGGAACTGTGATTTACTGTGCTTGGACTGTACTTTATTGAGAGACTGTGTGCTGCGCCATTTACCGCCAAAATCCGCCGCCATTGCAGCGCTGAGGAGAGCGCAGGAGAAGAAGAAGGGCGTGGAGTGGGCGTAGACAAGCTGGTGAGCGCGAAGGATAATGGCCGCCCAGTCTAAATATTTCTGCACCGTGAGGACGTGTCCGTCAGCAGCAGAGATCCACCTCCTGATCCTCAATGGAGGGCGGAGACCGAGAAAACGACACCGCCCACGAAGGAGAGAGCGGGAAAGAGACCAGGAAGCGACTCACGTGGAGGACGCTATGGCCAGCAGCTCCGAACCCGACAGTGGGGTTGAAGTGGAAGTCTCCCCCAACTACCCGGATGAGCCCAGCAACCCGTTCTCCGTGGACAACACTGAACTTCTGCGGGTCGAGATGGAGAGCCTGATCGACCAACTCCTCCAACTGAACATAAAGGCCCAGGCTCCGCACCAAGCAGCGCCGGAAGAAGGTCCTCAGGCGTCGGACCCTGCACCGGTACCGGAGCAACCGCTGGGATCCTCGCCGACACCGCCGGAAGAACTCGCCGCGGAGGAGGAACCTGCATCGGCTGGTGAGTCCACCGACCCCGTCCCGCTGGCCGAGGGCTTGCTAGTGGGTCCCGTAGCAGCACCACCTCTCCCGGGAACCCATAGACTCCAGCGCCTGCTACCATGGGAGGAAGCCACGGGCATGGAACACCGTATGCGAGCCCCAATCACCCCTACTCCCTTGCTGTGCGAGGTCCACGCGGAGCGCACAGTGTGCCGCTGGGTGAACCCCGGATCCAATCTTATGGGGTTCCCCGGGGTGGAGACCCAGGAGGGGGAGATGGTACAGGCCCTAAGCTGGGAGGAATACCGGGTCCAGCTAGAACAACAGTGGAAAGAGGAGGAGAAAACACATCAGGCCGGGCGGGAGGCCCACCATCAAAAAGATTTGGCGGTCAAGGATCGGGCCCGCAAGGACCCCACCACTCACCAGGCCCCGCGCAGGCAGGGCATTGTAGTTGACTTTAAGCTTCGTGGAGGCTGGGGCTTCATTAAAGAGCCGGGACTATACGCAGAGATCTTTGTCAACCGCAGGGATGTCGAGTCTCATCTTAGAGAGGGCCACCCTGACCGGGACCTCTACCCGGGGGACGGCGTTACCTACACCAGGCACCTCGGTGAGAAGGGGTGGTTTGCTTTAAACGTTTACAAGAGAAAGCCGACGGAATCCCCGACCAGGGTGCCAGCAAAACCGTCCCCTGTGGCCAAGGTGCTGCCTTGTGGTTGGCCCACGACCACCACCCAGACCACCGTAGTCACTCCCACT
This sequence comes from Ranitomeya variabilis, assembly GCF_051348905.1. Lineage (NCBI taxonomy): Eukaryota > Metazoa > Chordata > Amphibia > Anura > Dendrobatidae > Ranitomeya > Ranitomeya variabilis. Next base: position 416,854,475 of record NC_135236.1, on the reverse strand, counting down.
TGTTCTGCTGTGCCAGAGCGGAAGACGGTGGGTACGCAGACCCCCAGATGGGACAACACTCCCCCTTATGCAGTACCAGGTGGTGCGCAGTATCCTGCGGGGTTGCCTCCACTGGTGCTACCGCCTGCATGGTTCCAGTAAGAAAGACACTGCATTGTATGTAAATAGTTACTGTTTCCTGATTTTTGCTGCTGAACCCATCCAGGGTTAACTCTTAAGGGGATCCTTCTGTGGACCTGGGATCCCTATTGTTTGTTTTTGTTTGTTTTCTAAAGTTTTGCACAAGTTTCTAGTTAAAAAGAACTGCTGAAATCATGAACAGTGCATGATCCGAACTTCTTGTATATAGTTTGCACCTTATTAAAGGCGCCCCCTACTGGTTTTACTTAAAGAAGGACTCTTTGTGAAGATACCACACTGGAACCTTTGCTGAGTATGGACTGGTAGCTTGAGAAGGCGCGCTACCTCATAGAGACTTGGTCCCCTCTTAAAGGGGATGTTCATTTGTTGCGCTTAAACCGTGATATTGCTTTAAGATTGGAAGCAGTAATGTCTTGACCAAAGAAAGTGATGATAATGTTTACATGAGAAAGTTATATGTATTTAATTAGTTAATTGTGAAGAAAAGCTGATGATGTTCTCTGAGAAGGAAAAAGTGAAAGATAGAAGGAGGATGCAGTGGGCCCGTAGGGATAGACGTGGTGTCCAGCATGCATGATAGAAAGAAAGATAATGAGAAGGCTTAATGTTCAATAGAAAATGTTTTGATAATGTTGAAAGATAGTTAGGATAGAAGGTAAACCCTGAGTCCTCATAGGAGTCATGTAGAGATGGCTCAGTGCTCTTAAACTGAAAGTAATGTTATGTTCTATACTGTGTATAGTAGTTGAAAAGGCAGTAGGCCCTGGCTGAACGGGGCGGTCCTGTAACTGAAAGGAGAGGCAGTAGGTCTGGTGCCGATAGGACAGGCGGTCCTGCAGATCTAAAGAAGGAGAATGAAAAAGTTAAATTACCTTATAATGTGATTATAGGAAGTGTTATGGTTTCCAATGGCAAGGAAACATCAGAAGCATAGAATAAACGGACAAGCTCTCGGGTGATGGAAACTAGAGCTGACCGCGATGCTAAACCTACACACCACACTAGAAGTAGCCAGGGGGCATTCCTGCGTTGTCTCTAGATGCCGCGCGCCAGCCGGAGAACTAACTACCCCTGGTAGAAGAAAACACAGTCCTGGCTTGCCTCCAGAGAATGTCCCCACAGGAGATAGCAGCCCCCCACATATAATAACGGTGAGAGCAGATGAAAAGACACACGTAGTATGAAAGCAGATTTAGCACAGAGAGGCCCGCTAACTAAATAGCAGAAAGATACAACAGAGGACTTCGCGGTCAGCTGCAAAACCCTTCAAAACACCATCCTGAAATTACCTTAACTCATGTGACAACTCATGCCACTGGAGTGGTAATTTCAGCCCAACAAGAGCTTCCAGCTGCAGAGATTCACATAAGTGCAAACTGGACAAAACATACAAAAATAGACTTAAGGACTAAAGTGTCCAACTTAGCTGAGCAGAAAACTGGGAGCAGGAACATGCAACAGAATCACTCTGGATACATTGATGGCCAGCATTAGAATGACTGAGGAGCAAGGTTAAATAGGATACTCCCACATCCTGATAGGAACAGGTGAACTGAGAAGGCAAAGCTTGCAGGACACCAGTACCACAAGAGACCACCGGGGGAGCCCACGAACCGAATCACAACAGTACCCCCCCCTTAAGGAGGGGGCACCGAACCCTCACAAGAACCACCAGGGCGATCTGGATGAGCCCTATGAAAGGCACGGACCAAATCAGAAGCATGAACATCAGAAGCTGTAACCCAAGAATTATCCTCTTGACCGTAGCCCTTCCATTTCACCAGATATTGAAGTCTCCGTCTGGAAACACGGGAGTCCAAGATTTTCTCCACCACGTACTCCAATTCACCCTCAACCAGCACAGGAGCAGGAGGCTCAACAGAAGGCACAAGTGGTACCTCATACCTCCGCAATAATGACCGATGGAAGACATTATGGATAGCAAAGGATGCTGGGAGGTCCAAACGAAAAGACACAGGGTTAAGAATTTCCAAAATCTTATAAGGACCGATGAACCGAGGCTTAAACTTAGGAGAAGAGACCCTCATAGGGACAAAACGGGAGGACAACCACACCAAGTCCCCAACACGAAGACGAGGACCAACACGACGATGGCGATTAGCAAAACGTTGAGTCCTCTCCTGGGACAACTCCAAATTGTCCACCACCTGCCCCCAAATACGATGCAACCTATCCACCATGGTATCCACTCCAGGACAATCCGAAGACTCCACCTGACCAGATGAAAAACGAGGATGGAACCCAGAATTGCAAAAGAAAGGGGAGACCAAAGTGGCAGAACTGGCCCGATTATTAAGGGCAAACTCAGCCAACGGCAAAAAGGAGACCCAGTCATCCTGATCAGCTGACACGAAACACCTCAAATAAGTCTCCAAGGTCTGATTAGTACGTTCCGTCTGGCCATTTGTCTGGGGATGAAATGCAGACGAAAAAGACAAATCAATGCCCATCCTGGCACAAAACGCCCGCCAAAATCTGGACACAAACTGGGATCCCCTGTCGGAAACGATATTCTCCGGAATACCATGCAGCCGAACCACATTCTGAAAAAACAGGGGCACCAACTCAGATGAGGAAGGCAGCTTGGGCAAGGGCACCAAATGAACCATCTTAGAAAAGCGGTCACACACCACCCAAATGACGGACATCTTCTGAGAAACAGGGAGATCAGAAATAAAATCCATAGAGATGTGTGTCCAAGGCCTCTTAGGAACAGGCAAGGGCAACAACAACCCACTAGCCCGAGAACAACAAGGCTTGGCCCGAGCACAAACATCGCAAGACTGCACAAAAGTACGCACGTCCCGAGACAGGGAAGGCCACCAGAAGGACCTAGCCACCAAATCTCTGGTACCAAAAATTCCCGGATGACCTGCCAACGCAGAAGAATGAACCTCCGAGATGACTCTATTGGTCCACTCATCCGGCACAAACAATCTACCAGGCGGACAACGATCAGGCCGATCCGCCTGAAACTCTTGTAAAGCACGTCGCAGGTCTGGGAAGACAGCAGACAATATCACCCCATCCTTAAGTATACCCGTAGGTTTAGAATCACCAGGGGAATCAGGTTCAAAACTCCTAGAAAGGGCATCCGCCTTCACATTCTTAGTACCTGGCAGATACGAAACCACAAAATTAAAGAGAAAACAACGACCAGCGCGCCTGTCTAGGATTCAGACGTCTGGCCGACTCAAGATAAATCAAATTTTTGTGATCAGTCAAGACCACCACCTGATGTTTAGCACCCTCAAGCCAATGACGCCACTCCTCGAATGCCCACTTCATCGCCAAAAGCTCCCGATTACCGACGTCATAATTTCGCTCGGCGGGCGAAAATTTTCGAGAAAAGAACGCACAAGGTCTCATCACTGAACAATCTGAACTTTTCTGCGACAAAACCGCCCCCGCTCCGATCTCGGAAGCATCAACTTCCACCTGAAAAGGAAGAGAAACATCAGGCTGGCACAACACCGGAGCAGAAGAAAAACGGCGCTTAAGCTCCCGAAAGGCCTCCACAGCAGCAGGAGACCAATCTGCAACATCAGCACCCTTTTTAGTCAAATCAGTCAAAGGCCTGACAACGCTAGAAAAACCAGTTATGAATCGACGATAAAAGTTAGCAAAGCCCAAAAATTTCTGAAGGCCCTTAAGAGAAGTCGGTTGCGTCCAGTCACAAATAGCCCGAACCTTCACAGGATCCATCTCAATAGAAGAGGGGGAAAAAATGTACCCCAAAAAAGAAATCTTCTGAACCCCAAAAACACACTTTGAACCTTTAACAAACAGAGAATTGGTCCGCAAAACCTGAAAAACCCTCCTAACTTGTTGAACATGAGATTCCCAGTCATCCGAAAAAAATCAAGATATCGTCCAAATACACAATCATAAATTTATCCAGATATTCACGGAAAATATTGTGCATAAAAGACTGAAAGACCGAAGGGGCATTTGACAGACCAAAAGGCATCACCAAATACTCAAAATGGCCCTCGGGCGTATTAAATGCGGTTTTCCACTCATCCCCCTGCTTAATTCGCACCAAATTATACGCACCGCGAAGATCAATCTTAGAGAACCACTTCGCCCTCTCAATGCGAGCAAATAAATCTGTCAGCAATGGCAAAGGATACTGATACTTGACTGTGATCTTATTCAAGAGTCTATAATCAATACAAGGTCTCAAAGAACCATCGCTTTTAGCTACGAAAAAGAACCCCGCTCCAAGAGGAGACGAAGAAGGACGAATATGTCCCTTTTTCAAGGACTCCCTAATATACTCTCGCATGGCAGCATGTTCAGGTACAGACAGATTGAATAGACGACCCTTAGGAAATTTACTGCCAGGGATCAAATCTATGGCGCAATCGCAATCTCTGTGAGGAGGAAGAGAATTAAGAGTAGATTCCTCAAAAACCTCACGATAATCAGACAAAAACTCAGGAATTTCAGAGGGAATAGATGAAGCAATGGAGACCAAAGATGTGTCCCCATGATTTCCCTGACATCCCCAGCTTAGTACAGACATTGTTTTCCAGTCAAGGACTGGGTTATGAGTTTGCAACCATGGCAATCCCAGCACCAACACATCATGTAGATTATACAGCACAAGGAAGCGAATCACCTCTTGATGGTCTGGAGTCATACGCATAGTCACTTGTGTCCAGTATTGTGGTTTATTACTAGCCAATGGTGTAGAATCAATACCCTTTAAAGGTATAGGAACTTCCAGAGGCTCTAGATCAAACCCACAGCGCCTGGCAAAGGACCAATCCATAAGACTCAAAGCGGCGCCAGAATCCACATACGCATCCGCAACAATAGAAGATAACGAACAAATTAGAGTTACAGACAAAATAAACTTGGACTGCAAAGTGCCAATAGCAGAGGATTTATCAACTTTCTTTGTTCGTTTAGAGCATGCTGATATAACATGAGTAGAATTTCCACAATAGAAGCACAAATGATTTTTGCGCCTATAAATCTGTCGTTCGCTTCTGGACAGAAAGCTATCACATTGCATACTCTGTGGTGCCTCTTCAGAAGACACCGCCAACTGGTGCACAGGTTTGCGTTCCCGTAAACGCCGATCAATCTGAATTGCCATTGTCATGGACTCATTCAGACCAGTAGGCGCAGGAAACCCCACCATGACGTCTTTTACAGCATCAGAGAGACCTTCTCTGAAAATTGCCGCCAGAGCGCACTCATTCCACTGAGTAAGCACAGACCATTTTCGAAATTTTTGGCAATATATTTCGGCTTCATCTTGCCCCTGAGAGAGGGCTATTAGGGCTTTCTCAGCCTGAATCTCCAAATTTGGTTCCTCATAAAGCAACCCCAAAGCCAGAAAAAACGCATCCACATTGAGCAACGCAGGATCCCCTGGTGCCAATGAAAATGCCCAATTTTGGGGGTCACCCCGCAGTAAAGAAATAACAATTTTTACTTGCTGGGCAGGATCTCCAGCAGAATGAGATCTCAGCGAAAGAAACAATTTACAATTGTATTTAAAATTTAGAAAACAAGATCGATCTCCAGAAAAAAACTCCGGTATAGGAATTTTAGGTTCAGACCGAGGAGCATGTAACAAAAAATCTTGTATATTCTGAACTTTAGAGGCAAGATTATACAAATTGGTAGCCAGACTCTGGGGATCCATATTTCAACAGATAAAGTCTGAGCCATTCAGGGGTTAAGAGGAGAGGAAAACAGGAGACTGCAATTAGAGCTGGAGTGCAACTTCAGAGGGAAAAAAAAAAAAAAAGGTTTCACACAGTTCCTTTTCTCTCCTGCTTCAGCCTATAGATTAAACATTTTGGCTGGCCATACTGTTATGGTTTCCAATGGCAAGGAAACATCAGAAGCATAGAATAAACGGACAAGCTCTCGGGTGATGGAAACTAGAGCTGACCGCGATGCTAAACCTACACACCACACTAGAAGTAGCCAGGGGGCATTCCTGCGTTGTCTCTAGATGCCGCGCGCCAGCCGGAGAACTAACTACCCCTGGTAGAAGAAAACACAGTCCTGGCTTGCCTCCAGAGAATGTCCCCACAGGAGATAGCAGCCCCCCACATATAATAACGGTGAGAGCAGATGAAAAGACACACGTAGTATGAAAGCAGATTTAGCACAGAGAGGCCCGCTAACTAAATAGCAGAAAGATACAACAGAGGACTTCGCGGTCAGCTGCAAAACCCTTCAAAACACCATCCTGAAATTACCTTAACTCATGTGACAACTCATGCCACTGGAGTGGTAATTTCAGCCCAACAAGAGCTTCCAGCTGCAGAGATTCACATAAGTGCAAACTGGACAAAACATACAAAAATAGACTTAAGGACTAAAGTGTCCAACTTAGCTGAGCAGAAAACTGGGAGCAGGAACATGCAACAGAATCACTCTGGATACATTGATGGCCAGCATTAGAATGACTGAGGAGCAAGGTTAAATAGGATACTCCCACATCCTGATAGGAACAGGTGAACTGAGAAGGCAAAGCTTGCAGGACACCAGTACCACAAGAGACCACCGGGGGAGCCCACGAACCGAATCACAACAAGGAAGGTCTTTAGTGGATTCAGAGTGTATGTCCTTAAAGGCAATGTTAAATTATTGTTCAATAATTTTGCACTTAGTAGAATACCCGGTTGGGTAACAGGAGTTATTTATAGCCTGTAATTTATAACGTTAACCATGTTTGTAACGTTCAAGTGTCCTTACCTCCCATAAAGGGAAGCCTGTTCAAGTATACTTATTGTTATTGCACTCAACAAAACTGTATGTCTTTTTGCTAACTTGTATTGTTGTTTTCTTCCCAGTCCCGGAGTACTGTGTTTAACCAGGGGGGAGTGCAGCGCCCCAGAGTCCTGGTCGTTGCAGTACTGTGGCTCCGCCACTATGGGGAGCTATGGTGCGTCTGATGGCACTGAAGGAGTTCATCTGATCAGGTATTACAGACACCAATACATTTCACAGCTGGGCCTCCGGGGGGAGCTAAGAGTGCTATTCATTAGGCCACTCCCCACCATGGTGGGTAAACTGGGGGTCAGGCAGGAAGTTAGATCAGAAAGCTGACTGGGTTGGAACCAGGCAACACCTTGTGGCAGAGGGTGTTGTGGGGGAAGATACAGTAGGGTCTCTGTCAGGGGTGGGATCCTGACAGGGGCTTGGCACCAAGAACGAACGTAACGGGACCGTGCCTGCTCCGGGTAGCGGCGGTGCCCAAGAAAGGATTAGAAGAGAGATAGATTGTGCTGAGTGAGAAACGAGATCACGCAAAGGAGAAATACCAGTAGGAGTCGTGCTGTAAGACCGAAGCAACATCCTACTGAGGCGCACTACCGGTGGCCGGAACGCCGAGGGAGTAGAATAACATTCAGCTTCAAGCAATACTCCAAACAGCGGCAGGACAGTCAGTCTTAGGCGGGCTGTCTAACCTTAAATCACCTATGCAGTCTTGGGGGGCAACTTGTGGAGAGGGGCGACTCTAGGGTCCCGGAAGAGCTCCAAGCCTACCCGTCAAACGGGTGCCGTCCTAACCAGAACATCAGGGAGGGACGGAGGATTAGCAGAACATCATCTAATCGAGTTGTGAGGGAACTTAAGAAACAGACACAACAGTTGTGGGGGACTTTCCGTAAGCACAGCAGGGAAGGACCACAACACATAGCGCTAGAAGGAAGGCACCGATTTCCACCTGTGAAGAGAACTCTGGAGGTGCCATTGGACCGGCCGGACTTGCGCAGCCTGGTGAACCGTATTCCGGACTGAGGACCCAGAGATCTTCAGTAAAGAGGTAAAGAGACTGCAACCTGGTGTCCTCGTTATTTACTGCACCGCACCATCACCACCATCATCCACCCATCCACACCTGTTATTCACTGTGCGCCCCACGGCAGGGTCACGGACCGGGGCCTAGCCGCCGTGACAACCCCAGAGCAGAGACTTGGAGGCCCGGTACCGGGTACCCCTCGGCCCTGCGGCGGTGGGGGCGCTACAGCAACGCAAATATTTTCCCACATTTTTTAACCGAATGTTTTTCTGATTTTATAAAGTTTTGCTTGTGTCTCCGATCACGAATCGGAATGTGCCATATTTGTGCCTAATTTATGTTTGCCAATAGTGTTCCGAACAAATTCGTTCATTGCTATTAGTGAGCACTTCTCCTTTGCCTTGATAATCCATCCACCAACACCATGTGTGTCATATCAAGATGCTTATTAGACAGAATGATTATAGCACAGTTGTGCCTCAGGATGGCCACAATAAAAGACCACTCTTAAATGTGCAGAATTGCAGTATTGTTGAGCTTCGGGGTGGAGGGGGGTCATAAAACCATTCAGTATCTGGTGTAACCACCATTTGCCTTCACATAGTGTTGATCAGCTTGTTGATTGTGGCCTGTGGAATGTTGGTCCACTACTCTTCAATGGCTGTGCGAAGTTGCTGGATATTGGCAGGAACTTGAACACACTGTCATATATATACCAATCCAGAGCATCCCAAACATGTTCAATAGGTGACATGTCCGTTTAGAATGCTGCCCATGCATGAACTTTGCACAACCATTGAAAAGGATTTAGACAAATTTGTGAACAATATTTGAGAGAAAAGGGTCTTTCATGCGCATAGAAAAAGTTTTAGATATTTGAGTTCAGCTCATGAAAAATATGAGCAAAAGCAAAAGTGTTGTGTTTAAATTTTTGTTCTGCAGGCTTCTTAGACCTTGGTCTGATGTTTTTTTTTCTTCACTGAATTTGGCCGACATCTCACTGTTTGCTTTCTACATTTTGTATACTACTATCAGCTGTAGGTGTGTATCTATACATTAAAATATGGGATGTCTTTGATGTGTTTTTCAAAAAATAAACTTAAGTTTTATCTTTCAAACTCCGTGTGCAGCTATTTACATTTCAGGGAAATAACATCCATTACTAGTGAGGAATCACATCTCTAAGTAAGTGTTGTATGATATTATATACACAGTGGCTACAATGGTCCTATTTTTTAAGAGCACCCACATCTGGATGCAGGATGGAATATCATTCATGGAGGTGTACCTGCATGGTTCTAGTTAACCAGTCCGGCATACTTTTACATTGATGTTTTACTGGAATGTTAACAGTTTAAGACTTATGGATAGAAATTCTGTAGAGGAATGACGATCTTTTAAAACCTCCTGTTTGATTTGCCATGCTGCTACCGTATGTCTCCTCTATACATTGCTAACTTGTTAAATGCTGAAATTGTTTAGCATCTTTAAAATATGGAATATGCACAATGTTTTACCAATAAAAATTATGCCAAATTTCTATTTAGCTATGACCCCCTACAGCCACTGTTGTTCTTGGTTTCCTGTATTTGATAACAGCATTTAACAGACACATACAAAGGGTGAATCTAATAAAATACTCATGTGCCATGCAGGTGAGGCTGATGTAGAAAAATAGTGAATAAACAAATCTGTTTAGTGAGAATTCACAAATTACTGGCTGCTTGTCAAAGAAGAAGAGTGTGCCTAAAGTAGTGGGTCTCCAGAATCTCACCATATTGAGGCCCATTTGAATCACGTATAGCATGTTATTCGAGTATGGTCTGGTGTTATCCGAGTATCTTGGGCGTGCTTGGATGATATCTTCATGTCCCTGCGGCTACATGGTTTTTGACTGTAAACATCCACAACACATATGGGGATTGCCTTCTTGTTAAACAATACTGCATGTGTTGAGGTTGTCTACCGCCACAAAACATGCAGCCACAGGGACACAAAAATATTATTTGAGCGCGCCCAAGATACTCAGATAACACCCAAGCATTCTCTAATACAGAGGAGTCATGGGGGGGCAGTGTCTACCCCGGCGGCTGCATTATGTCGCCTCCTGGACTGGAAATCGGAAGTTCTCTGAGCTGGCTGTCAAACAGACAGCCGGCTCTGAGAAGTTGCAATGTGCTGGCTCCCAGTGATAAATTGTAATAGTGTCTTGCAGACGTGAGTACAATTGAAGCTGTAACCGTCGTGTGATCACACTGGTGACGTCACTCGCGCAAGGAGCATTGATGTTAAGTGTTCCACACGTTAGTGGACAGGGTCGGACTGGGGTGTCTAGGGCCCACCAGGGGAATGGACTCTAGGGGCCCACCCTACAGCTATATGCAAATATCTGTCATTATAGTGGAGCATCAGCTGTAAAACACAGGCGGCTGCTGCACATCTACTGTGCTCCCCAATAACTGGGATGTATAATTATGGTAGTTTACATTGAGGCTATGTGCACACGTCAGGATTTCTGGCAGAAATTTTCCTGACAAAAACCGGACATTTCTGCCAGAAATCCGCATGCGTTTTTACCGCGATTTTACTGCATTTTTACCGCGATTTTACCGCGTTTTTGATGCGTTTTTTTGTGCGTTTTTTCCAAATGCATGGAATTGCGGAAAATCCGCAAAATTAATGAACATGCTGCTTTTTTTACCGCGATGCTTTTTTTTCGCGGAAAAAAACGCACCATGTGCACAAAACATGCAGAATGCATTCTAAATGATAGGATGCATAATGTATGCGTTTTTAATGAGTTTTTATAGCGTTTTTATCGCGAAAAACCTGAACGTGTGCACATAGCCTGAAGGTTCTATGGTTAAAACAAGTTATCACCGATCCATGGGCTCCACAGGATAGGTGATTGCTTAGGTCCCACCACTAGAAACTGCACCAATCGGAAGAATGGGAAAGTTTGATCCCTGACAGGACACTTATCCCCATTTTAAAATGCAGCAGCAGTTCAGATGTCTGACCGCAGCTCCGTTCATTCACTTTGCGGGCTTCCAGAAAAAAATAAGAGCAGCGCTCGCAGCCACAGAGTGAATGAATGGATCAGTGGTCAAGTCGGACATACCGCTCCAGTATAATGGGGATAAAAGTTCCACATTCTGCCGACTGGGTCCCAGCAGTCAGACCCCCCCCCACCAATCAATGTTATCACTAATATAATATAAAAGAATACACCAGCGCTACCTCCCCAGAGTCACTGAGCCGCAGGAACCGGGACAGAAAGGGGCTTTTGCTGTCAAATAGAAAATTAATTAATTAATTATATATTAAAGGTTTGTTTTTATCAATTTTACTAATTTCACTGTGGCAGCTCTGTCCCACTAACTTGACCAAGAAGTCAAACACAGTTAGGTTTTTCCTATATAGTTTGCATGCTTTGTGTACTTCGATGATATATACCATTTTACTTTATACATGGTTGTTTCGTGGGCCACACTTTCCATAATCTCTGACTACATCCTATATTGCCAGGACATTTTGTCACTTCCATAAGCTACCATTCCAGCAGCGGGCTAAATGGGCGGGCCGTGTACTTTGAGCGACAACTTGGGAGGTTAAATATCGGGGCATCTTCAGTGACCGGTAACCCTGATGAAGAAGGACGCCGCTCCTTCGAAACGTGTCGGTTTGGTCCCTGTGTTATCCCGTACTTTCCACAAGCTCAGTGACGTCACACGCTGAGCCCTGTGCCAGCGAGCTCCTTCCTCTGTTGTTTCCCGCTCGTATCCAGGGACGCTACCGGCCGGAGCTGTCCCTGGCTCTACGCAGCTTCCGCACTGCACGCTGCTCTGCGGTTGTTCTTCCCTGCTCGCCCGTTTGTCTGCCTGCACACCCACCTGACGGATACCACCATCTAAACCGGACCAACATCCATCATTATACACCGAGCTACAACAACATCACGGTGAGTTCGCAATTTATTCACTGGCACTGGTTTTCTAGGCACACTAATATCCCTGGTTCTAGGTCTAAGTCTGGATCAGTGGTGATCGGTATACGGTGGTTCTGTGTTGTGCTGGGCAGCACAGCATTTATCCCTCTGTATATATATTTTGACTGTTACATTGTGCATTATTTGAGCGAAGTACTGTGAAGTCATTTCGGTATACACTTAGTGTACATTTCTATATGTTTCACTAGCACTGTAGCGCGGATCCAGTTGTTTTTACATTGATTGCATGTTATCACTAATCCTGTGGAAAGGTGATTACTTTTTTCACAGGAGAACCCCTGTAAGTGCATCTCTGACGTTGTGATCCAAGTATCTAATCTCTAATGGAAATAAAGAAGCTTCTCCTAATTAATATCAGAGAGAACAGATGACGCCATATACAACACAATCCACTATACCAAGACCAATAACACCATATACAGGGAAGAAATACCACCACACCATGAACAGATCACATAGTGACCGAATAACACCACATATTACCAGGATATAGGGACCAAATAATACCATATACAAGGAGAAATACCGCCACACCATAGCAAGACTACATATTCCAGCATAGTGACCGAATAATACCACATATAGGGGATAAATACCACCACACCGTGACCAGACCACATATTACCATCACATAGTGACTGATTACTACAATACTGATCATGAATGCAAACCACAATACCAACAACACTGTTATTACCACCAGTGACATTATACACAGGAGCTCTGTATATAGTGTCAGTGTACAGGTAATACAGTGATCACTGGTGACATTATACACAGGAGCTCTGTATATATTGTCAGTGTTCAGGGAATACAGTGATCACTGGTGACATTATACACAGGAGCTCTGTATATAGTGTATAGCGTACAGGTAATACAGTGATCACCAGTGACATTATACACAGGAGCTCTGTACACAGTATAAAGTGTATAATGTGCGTGTACATGTAATACACTGACTCACCGGTGACATCTTTAGTTGAAGTCTTTCTAATTCGCTTTTCTTCTTCAGCCAGCACAGACTGTCATCACTTCTTCCAGCCAGGACTCATCTCTGCCAAAAATAACACACAGTCATCAATAGCTAATCGCTTCCAGAGCACTTTCCTCACTTTTTCCCTGATTTCTACACTACGTCAGATGAAGAAAAAAGTGACATAGTGCCGCCCTGCACAGTAACAGGACCCCCCTATTGTTCCCTCCATAGTAAAGTTTCCTAAAAAGTAAATTATATTGCAGTAGTAATAATGTCCCTAATTGGACCCTAAAGAAATTATCTTCCCCACTTGTCACCATAAACTAATATAGCATGTTCCTCATTCTGGCCCCCAAACAGTAATTACTGTAAGTCCCTCATCCTGGCCCCCTTTATTTAATAATCTCACCAAGCCTGGCCTCCTTTATTTTATAATATCCCCCAGCCTACCCCCCTATGTCCCTTGTGCAACCTGGCCCCCAGATATCCATCCTGCCCCCCAGGTATCCATACTGGCCCCCATATGTCCATTGTCCTGCCCCCCCCAATATATCTCTCCTTGACCCCCATATATCCATCCTGGTCCATTGTCCAGGCCTCCCCCCATAAATCCATCCGGGCTTCCCATATATATATGCATCCTGCACTTATATATGCATCCTGGCTCCCCCATATAGCCATCCTGGCTCCCCATATATAACTATCCTGGCTCCCCCATATTTATCCATCCTGGCTCCCCCATATATATCCATCCTGGCTCCCCCATATATCTGCATCCTGGCCCCCCATATATATAATAAGAAAAAAACTCCGGCACACTGCTTTTCTTGAAATGAACAATTCTTTGTTTATTACTTTTTTATCATATTTTTTCAAAATATTCTTTCAAATGGTGGGATTCCATATATGAAAAAAACTTTCAACAAACTTCAGGTGGATATATATATATTCTCTCTGATGGACACATACACTTTCAGACACATACGCTTTCAACGTTTCGGCTGAAAAGCCTTTATCAAGAAATAATGTCCTTCTGTAACACATATGAAAGATTATTTAAGACAACAAAACAAAAAAAAAAAGAAAAGAACTTTCAAATGTCGAGACATTTAATAACATGTCCCTTATTAGCTTATTATCCCCAACCACCGTATGAATAATACAACCCTTACATACTTATTGTATACCTGAGGAGAATCTTCAAAGGAAAAAAATAGTAAAAAAATCATAAGGAAATGTGTTTCTATACACAAAATAGGGGTTCTTTTAACACAGAAACCTATGTATTTGATATATTCAGCTAACAACAATAAGGGCCACATCCTAACTGACCATGTGGTATTTATAATTCTTACACATGTTGTATTGAAAAAAAGAAAGAAATCTAATGAATATATATCCCTTATCTATCGCATAGGGATATAAATATGCTGGAGATGTGGAATAGAGTAGAGTGGAAAATTGGATTTTTAAAGCGCTCATGCAGATAACCATATACAATAAAAGGAAAATTGCTATACTTGCAAGTGTGTTGCGCAGGAGAAAAGAGAATCCACTCTGTGGAGACAGATTTCCATTATTAGTGCCTTATGTGCAGGCTAATCAGAAGACCGTGCATTAAATAAATACCTTAGTCCAATAACCGGTATGCACCGTGCTCGATATGCTATTCCTGGAGAAAGTGCGCGACCGCTGTCAAAGAAGCGTGTGTAAGGAGACAGCGTGTTACCAGCTTTTACCCTCTCGGTGCTCGTATCCGCCCTAATACTTCCGGGTGAAAGTTCACAAAAGAACATGTGACAGGAGCGCTATTGCAAGGTCCGGAGTGGGACGAGAAGTGCCGGAGAAGACCGATGTTATGCGCATGCGCTGTTTAATGGTGCTCTGTTTCTAATTCCCGCTCGTGTGCTGAAAGAGGAAGGAGAGAAAGGACATAATTAGAGCATATAATATAAGTTTTATCCTATTCTATCCACTCTCCATGTATTTGTATATAAGAAAAAGCATATATAGAAAGTCATTAATAGAAATTATGATTTAGGCTGAAACTAATCTTTTGACATAACCTGAGGACCATCAAGTCTATATTTGAGTCATTTTAGAGGTTAGAAGAATATACCTCAACATACATTACCATCACTTGTTACAGTCTGGAGAATGAGAAGAACATACAGTTATGATGAGAAAGACCCTATGATAATTTTGAGAACAAATGACTATTATGAGAGGAGTCATATGTACTTCATTATCTTAATAAGAGATCTCATATTCTCTATTTAAACCGTGTGGTGATAAGGTTTGTAGTGTGTGGATCCAAAAAGATTCACGTTCCTTCAGTTTTTTGATCCTGTCACCCCCTCTTCTGGCCAATGGGACATGATCTATCACTTGATATTTTAATTGTGCCACACTATGTTTTGCCTGTAAAAAATGAGCTGGAATTGGCAACAGAGTCTTACCACATCTAATAGTGGATTTGTGTTGTGAGATGCGATCTCGGATATGCTGGGTAGTTTCCCCAACATACCCGAGACCGCACGGACACTTTATCAGATAAATGACAAAAGAAGAATTACATGTGAAATAACCCTTAATTTGGAATCTCTTTCCTGAACGTGGATGTGTGAAGGAATCCCCTTTTGACACATTTGAACATTGGTAACAGCTCAAGCAAGGGAATGTCCCGTTGCGTGATGTAGCTAGCACTCTTTGTACTGGTCCCCTGTCTCTAGAGCCCACGTCAGCCCTGACTAAACGATCCCGAATGTTGGGGCAGCGTTTATTGCAAATAATTGGCATAGAATGAAATTCTTTCACATGGGGGTATGCTTTGCCCAAGATGTCCCAATGCTGAAGGACACATTTGTTTATAAGATAATTGAATGGGTGGAATGTGTTAACAAAAGCAAGTTTTGGTGCTCTCTGGTGTTTATCTGGTCTAGTCACATCTCCTTTTATTGAAAGAATGTGGTCCGGGTATCCTCTGTTGTGAAACTTAGTATTCATCTCTTGATGTCTAATCTGACTGGTGTCTGAGTTGGACACAATTCTATCGACTCTGTCGTGTTGTGACTTGGGGAGAGCTTTTTTTACATGGTGAGGATGGCAGCTGTCGTATTTTAGTAGACTATTTCTGTCTGTAGTTTTTACATATAGATCTGTCTCTATACTCCTGTCGTCATTAATGATCACCATGGTATCCAAGAAATTCATGGAAGTGGAATCATAAGATATTGAGAGGGTCAGGCCTGGTAAACTGGAATTGAGATCTCTGTGAAATGTAAGAAGGGTCTCAACGTCACCTGTCCATATGAGAAAAATGTCATCTATATAACGTCGCCAATATGTCACATAGGATGTGAAGCTAGGATGTGAATAGACATGTGATATCTCAAATTGATTCATGAAGATGTTGGCATAAGGGGGTGCCATATTCGACCCCATGGCAGTGCCCTTCTTTTGTATGTAAAATTGATCCTCGAACATGAAAAAATTACGGGTCAATACCAGTGTGAGTAAATCTCGGCAAAAAGCTCGTTGATTGCTTGAAAAGTCCGTGTAGCTACACAAAAATGACATGACTGACTCCAATCCATCTCCATGTCTAATACTAGTATATAAACTATTTACATCCATCGTTACTAATATACCTTTGGAAGGTACTCTGCCAATGTCACGAAGAGACTTTAAGAAATCCGTCGTATCCCTAAGATAGGATTTGATACTTGGTATTAAGGGAGATAAAATCTTTTCAAGTATGATAGCTAGAGGAGATAGTAAGGACTCTGTGGACGCAACTATAGGTCGTCCTGGGGGCTTTGTTGGGTGTTTGTGAATCTTTGGAAGGGTATAAAATACCGGCATCACTGGATGTTGTTTCACCAGAAATTGCCCCAATTTTTCATCAATTGTGCCCATTTCTGTGTGGTATGTCACTAAATCTCTGATTTCCCTTGCTATCTCAAAGGTCGGATTACTATTAATGGGTTGGTATGTTTCCGGATCGTTTAATTGTGTCCTTATCTCATTCATATAGTAATCCCGATCCAATACCACTATAGAGCCCCACTTGTCTGCTGGTTTTATAATAATATGTTTATTCTCCCTTAATGACGACAGAGCCATTTGTTCTTCATTAGTAAGATTATGTTTGATATGGTGCTGACCCTTCTCTATGGATTCAAGTACTTTTTTAATATCGTTTTTGACAAAGTCTATATAAGTTTCTACTGGATGATATGTATGTGGAGGTTGAAATGAGCTTTTGACACGTAAATTCAATGCATTTAGGGTAAATTTAGACCCAACAGAATCAGATGATATAGGGGTATCAACAGATATATTAGAAAAATGTGCTTTCAATCTAACATTTCTGAAAAAACGATGCATTTCTTGATCCAGTTGAAATGTATTAAATCTAGGAACCGGACAAAAACTCAACCCTTTTTGTAGTACAGTCATTTCGGGGGGAGAGAGGCAATGTGAGGAAATATTGTAGACAATGTTGTTGATGGTCTCATTACCTGAGATCTGGTTGCCATCCTGCGTTGCTCCGACCCGTGTCCGTTGCCCCCTCCGCGTTTTCCTTTGTAAGATCGGCCTGGACGTTGATCTAAAAAAGATGGACGTGTGGTACCAAAGTCGCTTTCTGAGCTTGTCGAAAAAGGACTGTAGTCCCGTCTCGTTGGCCTCCGGTCCCTGGAATAATTGGTAAATTGCCATTTATACACTCGATTGCTCCTATAATCCTCTGTGTCGCGTAAAAATTTGTTCCTTTTCCGGATCTGTAGATTATCACGAAGGTCCACGGTGATTTTGTCCACTTTGTCCTTTAGAGACTTGAAGTCCTCAGGTGAGGATGTGCTCCTCAATTGTTGTTCGGTAGTTGAAATCTTAGTCTTGAGTTCAATAATTTCTTTCTGTAAGAAGTCAATAGTTAAAACTATTAAGTCCATAGAACACTTGTTCAGAATAGCCTCAAATTTACCACAGTACTCAGTGTTGTCCTGAAACAGTGTTGGTCTCAGGGGAATATATATATATATATATATATATACATCCTGTTCCCTTGTCCTCCCCCCATATATCGATCCTTGAGCCCCCATATATATGCATCCAGGCTCTACCATATATCCACCCTGGTCACCCATATGTATACATCCTGGCCCCCCATATATATATCCTGGCCTTCCCATATGTATCCATCCTGACTCTCAGCGCCCCACTAGTATCCATCCTGGTCCTTTGTCCTGCTCCCCATATATCCATCCTGTCGCCCCCATTATATCCATCCTGGTCCTTTTTTCCTGTCCCCCATATATCCATCCTGCTGCCCCCCTTATATCCATCCTGGTCCTTTTTTCCTGCCCCCATATATCCATCCTGCCACACCCATTATATCCATCCTGGTCCTTTTTTCCTGCCCCCCATATATCCATCCTGCCGCCCCCGTTATATCCATCAAGGTCCTTTTTTCCTGCCCCCCATATATCCATCCTGCCACCCCATTATATCCAACTTGGACCTTTTTTGCTGCCCCCCATATATCCATCCTGCTGCCCCCCCGTTATATCCATCCTAGTGCTTTTTTCCTGCTCCCCATATATCCATCCTGGTCAATTTTTCCTGCCCCCCATATATCCATCCTGGCTTCATGGAGAGAGAGCCAAGGAGAGACAGACAGAGACAGACAGAGAGAGACAGCCAGACAGAAAAAGAGACAGAGACAAAAGATTCCTCTTACCTTCCTGTGCTCCCGGCGGTGTCCCCCTCTTCCTCCTCCTCTGCAGGTTGGCGCACACATAGTAAAATGGCTGCTGGCCTAGCAGAGGCCGGTCGCTGATGTGCGCCTGTCGCATACGGCACATGACACTGACGTTATACACTGGTGATGATGGGCGCACACTAGACGGATAGGATCGGGACTTACTCTATGGCGGTTCAGGTAATGAATGCTGTGCGTGCGCGCCCCTACATTTTCTCTGTCTGCACTTTTAAAGGGCCCGTGCCTCTAAAAACTGCAGACTTTTTTGTTCTCCTCCTCCTCTCCTGCCCCAGAGACAAAGGCCCACCGGGCATTTCCTCCCCGATACCCCGCCAGGCAAGTCCGACCCTGCAAGTGGAGCTGAAGACACCAAAGATGGGGAGGCTATTTACTGTTTGTGGGTGGGTATTTAGTGCTTGAGAGGGTATTTATTGCATGTGGGGGAGTATTTACTGCTTTGGGGGTGTATTTACTGTGTGGAGGAGTTATTTACTGGGTGTGGGTACTGTATTATTGTGTGGGGTGCGGGTGTGTGGGTATTTACTGTGTGCATGTGGGTATTTACTGTGTGTTTGGGGGTATTTATTGTGTGTCGGGGTATTAACTGTGTGTGGGAGATTTACTGTAGCGAGACTTGGGGAGATTTACTGTAATGGGGCATTTATTTGTAAGGGGGATAGGGTAGATTTTGTGTAATGGGATGAGGACACCAGTTTGGGGAGCAAAGAAATGACAGGTGCAGACACAATATGAGGAGGAATGTATGATATGAGGGGCATGTTTGGGGGGATGGGTGCAGACACAGCATGAGGAGCAAGGGGAAAATGTATGCGGACACAGTATGGGGAGTTGGAGGGATGTGTGAGAAGGCAGTATGGGAAATGAGAGGGTAAATTTATGAGGAGGGAGGTGGAAACGTGAGGAGTAGTAATGAGCGAATATACTAGTTACTCGAGATTTCTCGAGCATGCTTGGGTGTCCTCCGAGTATTTTTTATTGCTCGGAGATTTAGTTTTTTTTGCCGCAGCTGAATGATTTACATCTGTTAGCCAGCATAAGTACATGTGGGGGCTACCTGGTTGCTAGGGAATCCCCACATGTACTTATGCTGGCTAACAGATGTAAATCATTCAGCTGCGGCAATAAAAGCTAAATCTCCAAGCACTAAAAAATACTCGGAGGACCCCCGAGCATGCTCGAGAGATCTTGAGTAACGAGTATATTCGCTCATCACTAGTGAGGAGACTATTGAGGAGAATAGTGCAAGGAGACTGTATGGGTGAAGAAAGTGTGAGTGAGCACAGAGTAGAGACTGAGTAGAGTGGGGGTAGCATGGGGAACAGTGTAAGGGCAGAGCCAGAATGGGACAGTATACCAATGAGGGGGAATGTGGTGAGGGGGCACAGTATAAAGACTGGTCCTTCTAGGGGGAACCCAGTGTGAGAACAGTTTGAAGAGGGTGCCCAGTATGGAAAGGTGGGGACGGTGTGGAGAGCATGTACCATAAGAGGGACAGTGTGTGGGTCACATTTTGTGCAGGGAATATAGTGAGGGGCAATTATTTATTCAGGGGCTCAGTGTAGGGCACGTATTTTAATTCAGGAGCATTATAATAGCATTGCTATCTTTAGGGGCATCGTGTGGGGATGTACTGCAGAAGACTGGAGAAGATGGAAGTCTACAGAGATGAGCTGTGGATGAGAAAACTCATCTTGGTGTCTGGACAAGATGAAGAAGAAAAGAAAGAGAACAATTCCAGAGACAATGTCATCTATAAGGTACTTGGACGTAAAAAATTTTTTTGTAATACTGACTAATTCTCATATTTTTATTTATATTAGGAGCATTAAAGGAGTTGTCCATGTTTGTGATTAGTCTGCAGTCATTCTATGTCACTGCAGACTTCTGAATTCTCACAGCGCACACTGCACGCTGTCAGGATTCTCTTGTACCGGCGATTTGCATACATGTAGTCACGTGCCAACTAGACATGCATGGCCTCATTCAATGAAAATGAATTTAGTGAGGCCAAACATGGCTAGTTGGAAGGTGGCCAGAAGTATAAAAATTGCATACTTATGCAACAGAGAATCCTAAAATCTTAAAAGTGTGCAGTGCATGCTTTGTGAGAATTTAGAAGCCTGCAGTCACATAGAATGACTGTAGACTTTCATCTCAAACCGGGATGAGCCCTTTAATTATAAAATAAAGCCATGCAGCCAATACTAACAGCTTGTAATATACTCACTGTCAGTATTCAGCTCTGTTCCAGCATTCATCACATGGCTGCTGCACTCATATGCAATTTTCATACTTACAATGTCACGTGACAATGAGCTTCTCTTCCTGCTTCTCTCAGTTTTTCACTGAACACTGAATTAGTGTGAGCAGGTCTTCACCACATGGCTAAGTGTGCAAATCGCATACGTGCTTGGGGGGATGCCAAACTGAATTCCCAGGTGCCAGAAAACCTAGATACACGTCTACTTTGATAACATGTTACCATTGCACGTTCGCTCCTTACTAGAGATAAGCAAACTTTTCAAGGTTCGGTTCAGTTCGCTGAACGTCCTGATGTTCGACAAATGTACCCGAACCCCATTAAATTCAATGGGAGGCCAAACCAAACGTGTACACAACACCTTAAGGCCATGTTCACACTTTGCGGGTTTTACCGCGGATCCGCGGCGATTTTGATGCTGCGGGTCCACAGCAGTTTCCATTGCGTTTACATTTACATGTAAACCCTATGGAAACCACAAACCGCTGTGCACATGCTGCGGGAAAAAACGCGCAGAAACGCAGCGGCTTACAACCCGCAGCATGTCACTTTTTTGTGCAGAATCGCTGCGATTCTGCACACATAGGAATGCAATGATCCGCTAACTTCCCGCATGGGGCTGTGCCCACGATGCGGGAAGTAAGCGGATGATGTGCAGATGGTACCCGGGGTGGAGGAGAGGAGACTCTCCTCCAGGTCCTGGGAACCATATTTGTGTGTAAAAAAAAGAATTAAAATAAAAAATAATGATATACTCACCTCTCAGCGCTGCACGCGGCCGTCCGGTCTGGGTTGCTGTGCGAGCAGGGCCTGAGATGACGTCGCAGTCACATGACCGTGACGTCACGAAGGTCCTTCCCGCACAGCATCTTTGGAACCGGACCGCCGCGTGCAGCGCCGAGGAGATCGGGACATCAGAGAGTGAGTATATAACCAATTTTTATTATTTTTAACATTACTATTGATGCTGCATATTGCTGCATATGCAGCATCAATAGTATAGGAGTAATCCCGCAGCGGAAACCACAAAACAAACCGCGATAAATCTGCAGGGATAACTGCAGCGGTCTTGCCCTGCAGATTTATCAAATCCGCTGCGGGAGAACCCGCAGAGGACGCCGCAAAGTGTGCACATAGCCTAACTGGTGACAAAAAGCATCCCAAACAGCTAAAATTAGGTGCAGGCACCATAAAAAGTGGCATCAATTGACCCATAGTAGAAATTTGCTAATGGCACAGCAGCAGTCAGCCATGGGCCATGCATGAGGTATCAGGGCTTGGCCCAGCATTAACAGCTTTGAAATTAAGTTTCACTGAAGACTAGTGTTGAGCGATACCGTCCGATACTTGAAAGTATCGGTATCGGAAAGTATCGGCCGATACCGGCAAAGTATCGGATCTAATCCGATACCGATACCCAATACCAATACAAGTCAATGGGACACCAAGTATCGGACGGTATCCTGTATGGTTCCCAGGGTCTGAAGGAGAGGAAACTCTCCTTCAGGCCCTGGGATCCATATCAATGTGTAAAAGAAAGAATTAAAATAAAAAATAGGGATATACTCACCCTCCGACGCAGCCTGGACTTTACCGCCGTAACCGGGAGCCGTTGTACCTAAGAATGCGCGCTTGAAGGGCCTTAGATGACGTCACGGCGCTCTGATTGGTCCGTAGCGGTCGCGTGACCGCTACGCGACCAATCACAAAGCAGTGACATCACCTAAGGTCTTTCAAGCTCTTGAAATACCTTAGAAGACGTCCGCAGCTTCTGATTGGTCGCGTAGCGGTCGCGTGACCACTACGCGACCAATCACAAAGCAGTGACGTCACCTAAGGTCTTTCAAGCGCTTGAAAGACCTTAGGTGACGTCACTGCTTTGTGATTGGTCGCGTAGCGGTCACGCGACCGCTACGGACCAATCAGAGCGCCGTGACGTCATCTAAGGCCCTTCAAGCGCGCATTCTTAGGTACAACGGCTCCCGGTTACGGCGGTAAAGTCCAGGCTGCGTCGGAGAGGTGAGTATATCCCTATTTTTTATTTTAATTCTTTCTTTTACACATTGATATTAATCCCGATACCGATTCCCGATACCACAAAAGTATCGGATCTCGGTATCGGAATTCCGATACCCGCAAGTATCGGCCGATACCCGATACTTGCGGTATCGGAATGCTCAACACTACTGAAGACATGGTGGTTAAGGGAGCGGAGTAAGCCTTCTTTGCTGTGAGCCCTGAAACATCATACAACAGTTGTTTTTTGCTTTTGCTTTTCCCCAGCCACACACAGATGGCGCAAACATCAGTTTCATAAAGTACTATTGGTAGAAAAATGCAAGGAAAGTAACACAGGTGGTTGAGTGAAAGTAAGTGCAGGCCTGCTGGTCTGGGAGCCCTACTGCTACAGGAAACACACATGAAGGAGACACAACTTGGATTCTCCATATTTCCAAAAATTATTATCATTGTCACACACCACTAAAGTGGCAGCAATTTCAACAGAGTACAAACAGTATAATAGGCCTCTTTCACTACAGGCAACTTACCAGATGGAGACCCAACTTCGAATACACACATTTAAAAAATTGTTTGTAACATCAGCAGCAGTAGCAACAGCATGCACAGAAGCCACGACAAAGGTGGCACAGCCAGCAATAATGTGAGATCAATCATTCATATATATATTGTGATGCAGCGATCACTAGCGGCTTGGGGAATACTTGCTTGGCAGCGATATAACACACAGCAAGAATGTATTTTCTTTAACAGAAATCCGTGCCTGGTTTATTATACCTCCATAACCCACGGTGGGGCATTTGAACATCACAGAACCGACATATAGCCCATTTCAGCTGCGGTTACGTTCATACAGTTCCATACCTGACGCCCCTCAGGTCGCAGCTCATTATATATATCACGGAACATAATAACCACCGACATATAGTACCAATAGCAGATACTTCTCTGCCGTTATAACCTCCTTGCTGGAGTTACCTTCCTGGAGCTCCTGCTCCACATACTGCCTTCCTATCGTTCCTCTCTATGGGGGAAGCTGTCTTACTGGGATCACCGTCCTTGTGACCAGGACACTCATAACAGTCCAGACCTGCAGAAGAAACGGTAGCTTCCCCAACGCAGTGCCGTCACAGACTCTGCATACATGGCCTCTCCATGCGCTATTTAGGAAGTCCTACTCCCAGGATCTTCCAAAACAAGATGTGCTAATCAGGAAATCCTACTGCCAGGACCTTCCAACATATAGACCTTCCAGGACTTTACACATTCTCCATGTGACCACACCATGGTCACATTATATACTTGTAACCACTCCCACAGGTGGGAGGTGTGTGTGGTTAGTCAGACCCGCCCAGCTCTCCGACTAACCCTGTAAGCCTCCCTTTAAAGCTACACAAACACAACTCTTAAGGAACTACAAGTCACAGAACAACAATAGTGGCTTACAGCGCAGACTCCCTCTGCGACACATACCGGCCATTTACAATCATGCCGGACCCTGTTTCACAAACCCATTTACGCCTCCATGCGTATCCTGAGGAGCACAAGCAGCACCCCCTAACTGTAACAGGGGTCACTGCATCACAATATATATATATATATATATGTATATATATATATAATGTTTATATGATTTTAATGGTATGAACCCCAAAAATTATGTAACAATATTTGATATTACACCAGTAAATAAAAATTGCAGCCCTCAGTCAATAAGTAAATTATTAAAAATATGTATTTTAATACAGCAAATGATCTATTCTTTACAAATAAATGTTTGTTTAATAATTAATAGAACAATAAAAAAATAATAAATAAATATATATATTTTGAGACAGGGTCACTGGCACTTGGCACTGTAAGGGAGGGAAGATATGTATCTCGGAGATTGTTTTCTTCCGTGATCTAGAAACCCGTAAGTTTCTCTCAAGCATGCATTTGTGCTGAAGGAGTTAATCAGCCATGATAAGCGATGGATTTGTAGGCGGGTAGGTCAGATATAGGTGGGATGCCTACTCACCATATCTCCACCTCAAGAGTGTGGCTGGGATGTTAAATGTACAGCCACTGCTTTTTTTCTCTGTGTTGTGGCTGGATAAGAGAGACTCCAGACGTGGCTCCAGGAGGAGCTGAAAACACATGGTGTTCTGAGAGGGCGAACCCCTCAGAGATAAGGACTTTGCTATACTTTTTCTTTTGTTTTGCCGTGATGCCAGAAAGAAACACCAGGAAAAAGTCAGAGATGCTTACCTGCCCAGGCCTCAAAACAAATGCACTATCAGGGTGTAGTGTACCCAATTAAAGATGGCAGCTACACAGGTGCAGTAATACTGATGAGACAGCCAGCCTACAATCAGGGATTGGCCTTTTGGTACACCAGTGCACAAAAAGATACAGTCTGTATGCAGCAATGTTCACACACAGGAGATGCAGAGC
Organism: Ranitomeya variabilis; assembly: GCF_051348905.1. NCBI lineage: Eukaryota > Metazoa > Chordata > Amphibia > Anura > Dendrobatidae > Ranitomeya > Ranitomeya variabilis. The sequence continues at coordinate 416,829,051 of NC_135236.1, read as the reverse complement.
ATCTGGCTCACAGCCTATTAACCCCTTAATGACAGCCAATATGTCTTTTAACTGACCTGAGATATAAGAGAATAGCCTCCCCATACAGGTGACAATCCAGCAGCTGTCGGCTGTACACTGTAGCTGACCACTTGCTGCATCAGCCACGATCAGTGTTGGCACTGACCATATCTGTTTAACCCCTTAGATGCTGCTGTCAATAGTGACTACATCATATAAATGGTTAACAGAGTGTGGGGGCTTCCTCTTTATCCCAATTGGTGCCCTCAGATCAGGATTGTGTGGTCCTGATGTTTGGCATGGCAATTCATGACCAAATAGCGGCCTTGGGCCATGTTCTCACGATCCTTTTTTTTATCCTTTTTTTGATCCTTTTTTTTTCAGGTCCTGATTTGGAAAACCCGCAGTGCAAAACTGCACTGCTGATTTTCCTGCAGTTTCTTCTGCAGATTCCTCTGCGGGTTTTCAACAGCACTTTCCTATTGGTGCCTGTTGAAAACAGGAGCTGAATCCGCAGAAAGAAGTGACATGGTACTTCTTTTTTTCTGCAGGCAAATCCTCGCGGATTTGCCTGAGAAAAAAAGGATAGTGGGCACAGCGGTTTTTGTTTTCCATAGAGTAACATTGGACTGTACCCTGCATGGAAAAAGGACCTGAAAAAAAAAGGATCAAAAAAAGGATCGTGTGAACATAGCCTTAGAGTCTGATGGCTGTTGTAACCTGTTCAGAAGTTAGCGACATTTAGGTGGTAAAAATACACATTTTCATTTGTCATACCACTTTGCATTAATTCCTGAAAATCACCTGAAGGGTTAATAAACTACCTGACTACAGTTTTCAATATGTCAGGGGGTGCTATTTTTAAAATGATATAAGTTTTGGGGGTTTCCCAATATATGGGACCTCCAAAGTCACTGCAAACATGGATAGGTCCCTAAAAAAAACATTTTGTAAATTTCCTTGAAAAAATGAAAAATTACTGCTGCATTTTTAAACCTCCTAAAATGTTAACAAAATAAAGAACATTTGACAAATGGTGCTGATGTAAAGCCTACATGTGGGAAATGTTATTTATTAATGTTTTGCTATGGTATGACTATCTGAATTAAAGTGATAATCTTTTTAAAGTGTGAAAATTGCTATTTTTTTACATTTTTCTCAAATTTCTGACATTTTTTGTAAATAAACACAAAACATATCGACCTAAATTTATCATTATCATAAAGTATAATGTGTCACCAAAAAACAATCTCAAAATCACTGGGATTTGTTGAAGCGTTCCAGAGTTATTACCACATAAAATGACACTGGTCAGATTTCAAAAATTTGGCTCCGTCACTAAGGGGTTAATGATGCCCATACTCTTAGATCTGGCGGGCTGCCCAGTGCTAACTAAAATGCATCCTGTGTATACAGAGGCCACAGTTTACAGAGCCATCAGGGCCCAACTGCACCCTGAAAAAATATAAAGTGCAAAAAACACATAGCAGTATATGTGAGGTATTAGTTGATATTATGGCCAAAATACGGAAGTTTGCAACCCACATCACGGGTCTTCACGTTTTGCGAGTCCTACTCTAACATCAAAAAGAGGACTTGAAAATCCTCCAAAAATCTAGTGATGCTAGAAAGGCCACATTTACTTTACTGAACCCTGCTACGGTTTATGCTGTCTCATAATAAACCAGTAGGTGACTTACCTAAGAAGCTTTCCTGTGTTTACCTTTGCAAGCAGCTGAGTGAATCAACCCATCACTAATATATGTGTACATATACAGTACAGACCAAAAGTTTGGACACACCTTCTCGTTTAAAGATTTTTCTGTATTTTCATGACTATGAAAATTGTAAATTCACACTGAAGGCATCAAAACTATGAATTAACACATAGGGAATTATATACTTAACAAAAAAGTGTGAAACAACTGAAAATATGTCTTATTTTCTAGGTTCTTCAAAGTAGCCACCTTTTGCTTTGATGACTGCTTTGCACACTCTTGGCATTCTCTTGTTGAGCTTCAAGAGGTAGTCACCGGAAATGGTTTTCACTTCACAGGTGTGCCCTGTCAGGTTTAATAAGTGGGATTTCTTGCCTTATAAATGGGGTTGGGACCATCAGTTGTGTTGAGCAGAAGTCTGGTGGATACACAGCTGATAGTCCTTCTGAATAGACTGTTAGAATTTGTATTATGGCAAGAAAAAAGCAGCTAAGTAAAGAAAAACGAGTGCTCATCATTACTTTAAGAAATGAAGGTCAGTCAGTCCAAAAAATTGGGAAAACTTTGAAAGTGTTCCCGAGTTCAGTTGCAAAAACCATCAAGCGCAACAAAGAAACTGGCTCACATGAGGACCGCCCCAGGAAAGGAAGACCAAGAGTCACCTCTGCTTCTGAGGATAAGTTTATCCGAGTCACCAGCCTCAGAAATCGCAGGTTAACAGCAGCTTAGATTAGAGACCAGGTCAATGCCACACAGAGTTCTAACAGCAGACACATCTCTACAACAACTGTTAAGAGAAGACTTTGTGCAGCAGGCCTTCATGGTAAAATAGCTGCTAGGAAACCACTGCTAAGGACAGGCAACAAGCAGAAGAGACTTGTTTGGGCTAAAGAACACAAGGAATGGACAATAGACCAGTGGAAAACTGTGCTTTGGTCTGATGAGTCCAAATTTGAGATCTTTGGTTCCAACCACCGTGTCTTTGTGCGACACAGGAAAGGTGAACGGATGGACTCTACATGCCTGGTTCCCACCGTGAAGCATGGAGGAGGAAGTGTGATGGTGTGGGGTTGCTTTGCTGGTGACACTGTTGGGGATTTATTCAAAATTGAAGGCATACTGAACCAGCATGGCTACCACAGCATCTTGCAGCGGAATGCTATTCCATCCGGTTTGCGTTTAGTTGGACCATCATTTACTTTTCAACAGGACAATGACCCTAAACGCACCTCCAGCCTGTGTAAGGGCTATTTGACCAAGAAGGAGCGTGATGAGGTACTACGCCAGATGACCTGATGGTTTGGGATGAGATGGACCGCAGAGTGAAGGCAAAAGGGCCAACAAGTGCTAAGCATCTCTAGGAACTCCTTCAAGATTGTTGGAAGACCATTTCCGGTAACTACCTCTTGAAGCTCATCAAGAGAATGCCAAAAGTGTGCAAAGCAGTCATCAAAGCAAAAGGTGGCTACTTTGAAGAACCTAGAATATAAGACATATTTTCAGTTGTTTCACACTTTTTTGTTAAGTATATAATTCCACATGTGTTAATTCATAGTTTTGATGCCTTCAGTGTGAATGTACAATTTTCATAGTCATGAAAATACAGAAAAATCTTTAAACGAGAAGGTGTGTCCAAACTTTTGGTCTGTACTGTATATATATAAATATATTTTAACACTTAATTAATATATAATAAATTATTAATAACTGTATATATTATCAATTAATATATATTCACATTAATACCTTAATACTTTACATTTTAATTGTTTCAGTTATTTTTAATAATACATTACCCATTTTAGCTATTTTTTCCATCTACTACGACTCATGGTGCTGATGTCACAGGCCCACCTGACTTCCCCCCACTCTATAAACATTCAGCAGGTGAAATGAAAAGGACAGTTAACTAAGATCAAAAGGAATGTTCAAAAGAATGTGTTAATCCATCTGGAATTCTTCAGAACTGTCAATCACAAATACAAGGCCCAGAGGAACTTTAAGTGGAATTTATGTTTCCCTTCTTTTCAAGCTGGAGGAAGTTAGACAATTTGGATTGCAGGCGCTACTTTATTTGAGTCTAGGAATATTGATAGTAATGAAAGGAAAGGTAAGATGAATCCAGTATGGACGGGTGTCAGCTTCTAAAGGGTTAAATTCAATGCTCATCCAAAAAAGAAAGACAGTTTATGTTTTGGCTTTCTTACAGGTCCCTGCTTGTTTGTTTGTCTCGGAAGCTTCTTTCCTCCTATGTACATTGGAGTAATGAAGCAGATCATTTACGTGTGCTTTGCAGATCCTGTAGGAAGTTCCATTGATCTCTAAAGTCTTCAGCTTTTTCTATAGTCATTAGAACAAAACGTTGAGCATTACTGCCATTTGGGTCTCTGGTCCTAGTGTTTCTGTATAGATGTACATGGGGATTTCATTTTCTCAATCCAGGATGCTATTTGAAGCTGCAGAGGACTGAGTGCAGCGGCTTCCTGTCTGAACTTTTAATTACAGCTTTGATGTTAAAGTGCCTGTTTGTTGGACCAGTTACATCATGGAGACAAGATTGCCAAGAGCCTCCGTGACGTATCCAGGATGAGCGATTAAGAAATGATGGATGCCCTCTCATTACATTGCAATAAGCAGTAATGATGTTGTGACACATGATGAAATACCGTCAATGGAACATATATCTACATGATCGTAAAATAAGCATTAAGATGCACAATCTAAAGGCTTATTCCTATATTTTAGATTAATAGCAAATCCATAGGATATGCCAAAAATATATAATTGACCACTGGGACCTACATTGGTCTCAAAACCTATTCCACACCGCTTTTAAAAGAAGAGGTGATCACATGTGCATGGCTCTCTACATTCATCTCATTGGGAGATCCCAAAATTGATGAGCCCACTCTGAAGCTCTCATTGAAATGAATGGGGAGAAATGCACGTTCTCAATATAAAATCATTGTATGTTCTGTGCATAAAACAACAGTGTCAGACTGGAGGGATGCCACGGGTCTTAATTCTGGAGGCTCACTCTACAGTTACATGCTAATGGCCCCTGACCTTTGTTTGTCAATTCTTGGTCAACATTCTTCATACATTTGAATGCAATTGCCAGCGGACCCTGAAAGTCTGTAGCTGTCAGGGCATCCTGGGAGTGACAGTTGCCCATGAAGTGGAAAAGTGAAGACAAGAAATTGAAAATTAATTTATTAAAAATTATACAAATGAAAGGTGACACACACATTTTCTGCTTCAGTTTTAGCCTCCTGACTGGTCATTACTTTGGAGCATGTTTGTTCTGGAAGTAATTCAACAATTACCGCTGTGCATATTTAGTGGCCGTGCACCATCTCTGGATGAAGCGGGCTCAGGAGCTGAGCCTGCTCCTTCCAAGTGCAACTGTCCACTCTGTTACATATCTAGCACTTGACAGTAACTGTTGAGAATGGAGCTGGTTTAACCCCTTAAATTCCACGATGACTTAAAGAGAACCTGAAACCAGGTTTAAAAAATGACCAGTTTTTGCTCTTATTATCTTCCCAATTCTCCCTTGAGTATTCTGGCTTTCATTTTTTGCTTAAATCTGCTGTTTCCCCAAGTATGAGCTTTTTTATTTGATGCTAATTTTTATGGTCTGTTAAGGGGGCATGGCTCACAGGGTAATAATTAGTGATGAGTGAATATACTCGTTACTCGAGATTTCTCGAGCATGCTCGGGGGTCCTCCGAGTATTTTTTAGTGCTCGGAGATTTAGTTTTTCTTGCCGCAGCTGAATGATTTACATCTGTTAGCCAGCATAAGTACATGTGGGGGTTGCCTGGTTGCTTCATCATGTGCAGTCACACTTACCCCCTTTATCATGTGCAGTCCCCTTCCCCCCAACTTCATCATGTGCAGTCCCGTTCCCCCACTTCATCATGTGCAGTCACCCTTACCCCCCACTTTATCATGTGCAGTCCATCTTACCCCCCACTTCATCATGTGCAGTCCTTCTTGCCCCCCACTTCATCATGTGCAGCCCCACTCCATCATGTGCAGTCCCCATTATCCCCACTTCATCATGTGCAGCCCCACTACCCCCACTTCATCATGTGCAGTCCCCTTTACCCCCACTTCATCATGTGCAGTCCACATTACTCCCCCACTTCATCATTTGCAGTCACCCTCACCCCCACTTCATCACTTGCAGTCTCACTCCCCCCACTTCTTCATGTGCAGTCCTCCATCCCCCACTTCATCATGTGCAGTCCCCCTTACCCCCAATTTCATCATGTGCATTCCCCCTAACCACCCACTTCATCATGTGCAGTCCCCCTTACCAACTACTTCATCATGTACAGTCCCCTTCCCTTCACTTCATCATGTGCAGTCCCCTTCCCCACTTCATCATGTGCAGTCACCCTTACCCCTTCATCATGTGCAGTCCCCTTCCACCAATTTCATCATGTGCAGTCACCCTTACCTCCCACTTTATCATATGCAGTTCACCTTACCCCCACTTCATCATTTGCAGCCCCACTCCCCCTCTTCAACTTGTGCAGTCCCCCTTACCCCCACTTCAACATGTGCAGTCCCCCTTACCCCACTTCATCATGTGCAGTCCACATTACCCCTCCACTTCATCATTTGCAGTCACCCTCACCCCCCACTTCATCACTTGCAGTCTCACTCCCCCCACTTCATTATGTGCAGCCCCACTCCCCCACTTCATCATGTGCAGTCCCCATCAGACATACTTCATCATATGCAGTCCCCCTACTTCATCATATGCAGTCTCCTTTACCCCCACTTCATCATGTGCAGTCCCCTTTACTCCCACTTCATGATGTGCAGTTACCCTCACTCCACACTTCATCATGTGCAGTCTCACTCCCCCACTTCGTCATGTGCAGTCACCCTCACCCACCACTTCATCATGTGCAGTCTCACTCCCCCCCACTTCATCATTTGCAGTTCCCCCTCCTCCCCTCATCCATTGAATTCATTTTATAAAGAAAACAAAAACAGTTTTTTTCATACTTACCTTATAGTCGTTCCCCAGCAGTGCAGCTCTGCTTTCAGTTTCTGGAACATGACGGCGCATACACGATGATGTCATTGTGTATGCGCCATCACCTGACCGGAAGTACAGATAATACGGAGGGAGTGGGAGCTGCGCAGCTGTCAAGGTTAGATGGTCGTGCACAGCTCTGAGAAAGCTCCTGGGCCCCATTGCCGACGTGCGTCGCAGCGCTTAGCACCTTAGTGCACGATGGGGCCCGGTGAGCAAAAGCACAAGAGTGGGGCCCCGGACCCGCGGGTCCCCTCTGTACTGCTGCTCACCAGGCCCCATACAGCAGTAATGGCAATAATGTCTTGATGGTGGCCCTGCACTGGCACTGCTACCACACCCAAATCTAAGAAAGACAGGATTAAAAAAAGGGTTTTGAACTAGATTGCCAGCTATTGGATAGCTTATTTCATAATCGGTAAGTAGTAGATAAGCAGAAGAGTCAGCTGGAAGAAGCGTGTACTCATGCAAATTTGCTGTTGCTCATTCTTCTGATCTCCCTGTTTGTCATCCCATGACCGAATAAAGCTACCTTTTACAGAAATGCCAGTGGTGAGTGTCACTGTCTGCTACTTACCGATTACTCTGCATTTACATGGTAGCCGATAATCAGAAAGCAATTGTTGGCAATCTTAACAGACTGTAAATCACCAAACGTACCAGCAAAAGGTTCATTCACTGGGTGAAATAATTTTTAAGCTTGATTAAATATCATTATTCTTGGCAGCAAATCATTCTGTGCAAAAATGTGAGGCTGAGAATAATACTATTCTAGGCACACCAAATGATGTACTATCCTGTGCACATGAAAGTGTGATCGGTCTGTCTAAACAGGCGATTAAAGGGCCACTGTCACCCCCCTCCAGCCGTTATAAACTAAAAGAGCCTCCTTGTGCAGCAGTAATGCTGCATTCTAACAAGGTGGCTCTTTTAGATTTAGGTTCAAGTATACCCCAAATAAAGCCTTTTTATACTTAGCCACAATTCCTGTCTCTAGCCAGGTAGGCGGGTTCTCACTCCCCAGCTTGGCCAGCTCCTCTGCCGTCACTCCAATCTTCCTGCGCTTTCGGCGCCGCCCCCTCAGCGCTGTTATCGTTTCAAAACCGGCTCCTGTGCTGTGTACTGGTGTCCTGCGCAGACGCAGTAAGCTCTGGCCGTCTGACATTCCAGCCAGGCTTGCACACTGCGCCTGCGCGGGCATTGCGGCCACCCACCTTTGGAATCCCAGCCCCGCACTGTGTATAATGCATAACACATAGTGCGGGGCTGGGATTCCAAAGGTGGGTGGCCGCAATGCCTGCGCAGGCGCAGTGTGCAAGCCTGGCTGGGATGTCAGACGGCCAGAGCTTACTGCGTCTGCGCAGGACACCAGTACACAGCGCAGGCGCCGGTTTTGAAACGATAACAGCGCTGAGGGGGCGGCGCCGAAAGCGCAGGAAGATTGGAGTGACGGCAGAGGAGCTGGTCAAGCTGGGGAGTGAGGACCCGCCTACCTGGCTAGAGACAGGAATTGTGGCTAAGTATAAAAACGCTTTATTTGGGGTATACTTGAACCTAAAACTAAAAGAGCCACCTTGTTAGAATGCAGCATTACTGCTGCCCAAGGAGGCTCTTTTAGTTTATAACGGCAGGAGGGGGGTGACAGTGGCCCTTTAAGCAACTGTCGGTCGGCTTCATTTAACCAGTTAGCCAGTGTAAATGCACCCTTAGATCCAGGTACCATATAGGTGACATCTGTTCTGATTGAAATTGTTCTCATTCTTTTTCACTTCATCTGTTACTAATGCCAGGGTAAGTTTTCACATCCACAGATCTTCTCCAGAGACGTTCCTCTTCTCCGGCTTTCTGTAGCACATTCCGACACAGTGCCTTTAAAAATAACAGTGACATTATAATGCCGCCTGAATAAAAAATAGCCACCCATGCTGTTCTCTAAATAAGGCCGGAGACACACTGCTGCGAGATACGGCCGAGTCTCACTGGTTAAAAGCAATCTGTGGCACCTGCACTCCGGAGCGGAGCGTGCAGCTCCATGTATTGCTATGCAGCTGCACGCTCCGCTCCGGAGTGCCGGTGCCACAGCTTGCTTTTAACCAGCGAGACTCGGCTGTATCTCGCAGCAGTGTGTCTCCGGCCTAAAACCTCTGCTGTGACCCAGAAGAAATATTTGCACCTCATTGTGCTCGCTCCCTGCGCAAAAAGTGTCACTCTCATGAGACATGACCTTCTGACCAATAATAATATTGCTTCCACACTATCCCCATTTTATATGCTTTAATTACAGCATCTCTAACTCATGAACTATGGCCACCACAAGCGTCAAACCTTCCCCCTTATGCCTTCCCTCTACACATTGTACCTGCGTTATGAAGAATAGGCTCCAAACTTCCCCATCTTCAGTGCCCCTCCAAACAATGTCTCATCCGCATACTGTGCCCCTCTTTAAACTGTACTCCCTCCACATTGTGCCCTCACACTGTCCTTCAATCTGTATAGTGCTCCCCCCATATGGTGCCCTCACACTGTCTCTCAATCTATACCCTGCTCCCCCATACGGTGTCCCCACACTGTCCCTCAATCTGTACACTGCTCCTCACATACAATGTCCTCACACTGACCATAGCTCCCAACCATCCCTCATACTGTGGGACTGTCCTGATTTTGAGGCTGTGCCCCGCAGTCCCACATGGGACTCTACTTCTCCCGCACAACCAGCAGGAGAAGCAGCCAACACGCCCCCTTGTATTAGGCCATGGCCCCTCCATATCTTTCTCTTCTGGGGCGGTGGTTCAGAAAGGGAGAGAGGACATTCTGAGGTACGTGTGTGTGTGTACTGCACACATACATGCAGCTGGTGCTGCTGTGCTTACAAGGCATTATAACCAGAAGTAGTGGCAGCAGTTAGAGCAATCCAGTGCAGTTAGTCATAGGCTGTATATATATATATATATATATATATATATATATATATATATCCTTTATATACACAGCAGTTATGGAGTGGAGCCAGTAGATAGTGGTGTTGTCTGAGTGTATGCAGAGTTCGCAGAGCTGGGCTACATTGCAATTTGCACGATTAATGTGAGGCATCAGTGTGGACAGCGACAGGTGGTGAAATCTTTGCCTGCATTGTAAGTAGAGCTGCTGGGACACATCTACAGCCCCTACTGTACACTGGCATCGTCATGTGTGGCCATTATACAGTATGGAGCATCATGTGGGGCCATTATACAGTGTGGAGCATCATGTGGGGCCATTATACAGTATTGAGCATCATGTGGGGCCATTATACAGTATGGAACACTGTGTGGCCATTATACAGTATTGAGCATCATGTGGGGCCAGTATACAGTATGGAGCATCATGCGGGGCCATTATACAGTATGGAGCATCATGTGGGGCTATTATACAGTATTGAGCATCATGTGGGGCCATTATACAGTGTGGAGCACTGTGTGGCTATTATACAGTATGGAGCATCATGTGGGGCCATTATACAGTATGGAGCACTGTGTAGTCATCATACAGTATTGTGCATCATGTGGGGCCATTATACAGTATGGAGCATTATGTAGGGCCATTATACAGTATTGAGCATCATGTGGGGCCATTATACAGTATGGAGCACTGTGTGGCCATTATACAGTATGGAGCATCATGTGGGGCCATTATACAGTATGCAGCACTGTGTGGCCATTATACAGTATTGTGCATCATGTGGGGCCATTATACAGTATGGAGCACTGTGTTGCCATTATATACTATTGAGCATCATATGTGGCCATTATACACTATGGAGCACTGGGTGGCCATATTTTTTCTGTTTATAATTATTGTTTATGAAACAGTGTGATCAGCAGTGCTAAATGGGTGTGGTTGGGGCATGGATATGGGTGTGACTAGTTGTGAAATGGGTGTGGTCAGGGGCATGGCCTAAACTTTGCCTGTGCACTCCGCTACCTTTGCCCCTCTTTGCCTTTTTCAAAAGTTGGGAGGTATGCACTGCCCCTCCTTTTGTATACCGCCTCACATACTGCACCCTCACTGAACAAAGATTCACCCCACCAGTCTACAGTAAAAGTAAGACTGCGGTCACATGGACGTCAATTCTCTCATGCAAGAGAATTGTGCAGATTATGCAAATGACAGTCTGCTCAAACTCTGACACACATTGATCCTAGTGTCATTCTACTGTAATCAGATTCCCTCGCTTGACAAAATCAGAGCACAGGTGAGCATAAAATGGAGAAATTAATTTCTCCCTCCTCCCCATTGCCAAGTCCATGGTAACTGACTGCACTCGGATTACATTAGTGTGATCTGATGCTTTACAAGCACACATGGACTTGTATGTGTGCGTTTGATCCAAATATAATGGCCCCGTCTCACATAGCGATTTACCAACGATCACGACCAGTGATACGACCTGGCCGTGATCGTTGGTAAGTCGCTGTGTGGTCGCTGGGGAGCTGTCACACAGACAGCTCTCCAGCGACCAACGATCAGGGGAACGACTTCGGCATCGTTGAAACTGTCTTCAACGATGCCGAAGTCCCCCTGCAGCACCCGGGTAACCAGGGTAAACATCGTGTTACTAAGCGCAGGGCCGCGCTTAGTAACCCGATGTTTACCCTGGTTACCAAAAAAAACAAACAGTACAAACTCACCATCTGATGTCCGTCAGGTCCCTTGCCGTCTGCTTCCTGCTCTGACTGAGCCGCCGTACACTGAGAGCAGAGCGCAGCGGTGACGTCACTGCTGCACTCTGCTCTCACTGTACGGCCGGATCTCAGTCAGAGCAGGAAGCAGACGGCCAGGGACCTGACGGACATCAGATGGTGAGTTTGTACTGTTTGTTTTTTTGGTAACCAGGGTAAACATCGGGTTACTAAGCGCGGCCCTGCGCTTAGTAACCCGATGTTTACCCTGGTTACCAGTGAAGACATCGCTGGATCGGTGTCACACACACCGATTCAGCGATGTCAGCGGGACCTCAACGACCAAAAAAAGGTCCAGGCCATTCCGACACGACCAGCGATCTCGCAGCAGGGGCCTGATCGCTGGTACGTGTCACACATAGCGAGATCGCTACTGAGGTCGCTGTTGCGTCACAAAACTTGTGACTCAGCAGCGATCTCGCTAGCGATCTCGCTATGTGAGACGGGGCCTTAAGAGCCACTCACAGCATGCTGCGATTACTTTTTCATGCCGAATCAGCATAAGAAAACAATCGCAGATCTGCACTGCTTTATAGTATAACATTGGGCAGAGTGCTAAAACATCAGATAGCACTCGGCCGTGATATATGCCAGTGTGAGAGTTCCCTTACTATTAACTTCAGGTTCACTAAGGAGTGTGCTCCTTCTCCTGTGTCTTCCCATCCTTTGTGACACTATCACACACTGCTTGAACCACCCACATGTACCCCACATTTAGCCTGCACTCCCATGTACTTCACACACAGCTTGCACCCCTATGTACTTTACACATAGCTTGCACCCCAAGTACCCCACATACAGCCTGCACCCCCATGTACCCTATATACAGACAGCATCCCATGTACCCCACATACAGTCTGCACCCCCATGTACCCCACATATACTTTGAACAACATGTACACAACATACAGTTTGCATCACCATTTACCCCACATACAGCTTGCACTTCCATGTACCTCACACACAGCTTGCACCCCCACGTGCCACATACAGCTTGTACAATGCACCCCCATGTACCTAACACACAGCTTGCACCCCCATGTGCCACATACAGCTTGCACCCCCATGTACCTCACACACAGTTGCACCCCCATGTGTTCCACATACAGATTGCACCCCCATGTGTTCCACATACAGCCTGCACTCCAATGTACCCATATACATTCTTCGCTCCATATACCTCACACATAGCTTGCACTTCATGTACTCCATACAGCTTGCACCCCTATGTACTCCACATATAGTCTACACAATATATACCCCACATACAGCTTGCATCACCATGTACTCCAAATACAGCTAGCATCCCTATGTACCCCACCTACAGCTTGCACCCCCATGTACCCAACACACAGTGTGCACCCCAATGTACCATACATATAGTCTGCACCCCACATACAGCTTGCACCTCCAAGTACCTCACACACAGCTTGCACCCCCAACTACCCTACATATAGTCTGCACACTTATGTGTGCCAAATACATACAGCCTGCACCCCCATGGAAACCACATACAGCTTGCACTGCAGACATACTCCTTTCAGCTTGCACCCCATGTACCCGACACAAAGCTTGCACCACCTTATACTTCACATACAGCTTGCACCCCACATATAGTCTGCACCCCCCTATACTCCATACACCACTTCCGCCACATGTACCCCACATACAGTCTATACCCCATGTACACCAACCCACTGGTTTCACCCCATGCACCCCATATACAGCATTCACCCGCATGTACCACACATACAGCTTGCACCCCCATGCATCCCATAAACAGCTTGCATCCCCATGTATCCCACACACACAGCTTGCACCACAATGTGCCTCACATACAGCCTGCACTCCATGTACCCCTGTACCTTGATTATCTGTCACCAATACCCCATCTCCAGTTGCTGGTATTTCCGGCAAGTAATAAACATCTTCCTGCAATCTTTATGATGGATCCTCCCACATGAGTCACATAGACATGATATCATCACAGGTCCTTTTCCAGGAGATTTTATGTCTTATGTGCGGGCAGGAAGCCAATAAGCGCTTCTCTGCCCATGCTGCATGGGCACTTACATCTTGAACTCTTAACCTCAATGTCACCCCTCCAAAAAAACACTGGTTTTGGCACTTGCTACAGCTTGGGTATGAAGGGACAATTTTATTTCCTCCCTCACAGTGGCACTGCTCCCCAACAATCTGCTGCCCTAGGCACTTGCTCTCGGGTGCCTAGTGGCAAATACGGCCCTGCTCCTTGGTAAAGACCATAAAAATCTGCAGTAAATAAAAAGACTAACAAGGTAATACAAACAGGGTTAAAGGAAAATACCAATCATACAAATATACTCACGCAAACAGCAGAGGTAAACACCGGGGAGTGCAGGATCGGGTATAACCAAACTAGTATAAGGAGGGGAATTAGCACCCCCCCAAAACCTAGCAACAGTCTCAGATAAATCCACTAAATACCTTCTCAAATAACAACCACAAATCACCATCTCCTAACCATGCAGCATGAGCTAGCTCTTTCAATGAGTGCTTGCCAGGGCCCAGATTATATAGGAGTGGCTAACAGTGAACAGCTGAGAGGCTTAATGCAGGAAAGCTCCCAAGATCCCAAGAGCTGTCAACTGAGCATATTAACCTCTTCATTGCTAAAAGAAACCTGCACTGCTTAATGTTAAGGTGAAGTGCTTCTAAACAGTGCAAGAGTAGGAGAAACCAGGCACTGTGGTCTTCTTTCGCCTCTCTGTCGCGGTAAACTTGTGACAATAGCATTGAGGGTTATAGATAATTTATTGACAAAAAATGTATAATTGGTGGAGATAGGCTGAACTTGATGGACCTAGGTCTTTTTTAAATCTTTGTAACTATATGTAACCTTTACACAAGTTCATTGACAGCATAAAAAAGTTACAAGTATTTAAAACAAAGTTATTTAGTTTTTTTTTTTTTACAAAACCATGATTTTTTTTTTAAACTACTGAAATGTAAAAATAATAATTATAAAATTTGGGATCGCCATAAATTTATTGATCTGGAAAATCATGTTAGCCAGTAGCTTTTAACATGGCGTTCATAGGAGATGATCATTTCTGATAAACATAGTAGAGCTGAAGCCCTGCTATTCGAAGCACAAGTGATTGGATGAACGCAGCTTCAAGTCTCCTATGGACACTATTGAAGCAAGTAAAAAGTAGAAAAAAATGTTTTAAAACAAATATTAAAAAATGTTGAAATCACCCCCCTTTTGTCTCATTCAAAATAAAACAAAAAAAAATACACGTTTGGTATCATCACGTTCAGAAACTCCCGATCTGTCAAAATATAAAAGGAATTAATCCGATCGGTAAACAGTGTAATGAGAAAAAGAAATCGAAACTCCAGAATTAGATTTTTTTGGTTTACACGACATTGCAATAAAATGCAGTAACAGACGTGCCTATCCGTTGTGCCAAAACGTTGTGCCTAACCCATCAATAAATACATCAGCTCGGTGCACAAAAAATACGGGTCTCGAAAAATGGCTCCATATTTTTTTTTTACTTTACTTTTTACTTACAAACTTTGGATATCTGTTTGGTATCTGCAACTATTAACTTTGAATAGTACAAGGAAAATCAAACCAATGAAGAGTTAATACCCAATGTGCTAGTGGGGCAACCGCCAGGGCCTAGGGGTACTCAGTACCGGGTCCGGTCATTATTAAAGGGGAGGTCACGTGTTGGCGACCCGGTCCGTGGCCCTGGGCACCCAAGTAAAAGGGATAGTCTTTAAAGGGATTGGTAAAGTGGTAAAAGTTTGTGACGTCACCTGTGGTTCTCGGTCAGATGTGACCGACGCAGCTTAGAGTGGTCCTCTGGGGGCGATGGTGCTGCAGCAAAGATGGTGTCGCTTCCCAAAGGTGAAGCGGGGTTCCCAGGGCTCCCGGTGTGTTTGGCAGGGATTGTGTGCTGCTAAAATAAACAGAGGACACCGGATTACAGTCTCTTTACCTGGTTTACTGGTTGTAGCCAGCCACAGTGCAGGGTACCAGCAACATGTGACAATGGAGTCCAGGCAGCCTGAAAATGAGTAGAATCTCCTTTGCCAGTTTAGATTAGGAGCCTTCCACTATGCACTGAATAATAGTCCCTTGCTGCCTGGGGCTTCCTGACAAGGTCCTCTTTTACTCTCTGTCCTGGGACAGTTCCTGTGTGGTAGGCAACTTAAGCCATTCCTGGGGGTCTCTATCCACTGTGACACAGGGCTCTAGGTGTTGCTGTACCTCAGGTGTAATGTGGACAAGTCACTTCAAATTTCCTGTCCTCCGGTTCTGCCCTGGGACTTGTAGTTCCACACAGCCTCGGGTTCCCGGTGCCCGGTTCCTGCACTCTAGCTAAGGCTACGTTCACATTTGCATTGTGCGCCGCAGCGTCGGCGACGCAACGCACAACGCAAATGTAAACGCATGCACAACGCAGCGTTTTGTGACGCATGCGTCCATTTTTGCATGGTTTTGGGCGCAGAAAAAACTGCAACTTGCTGCGTCCTCTGCGCCCTGACGCATGCACCACAGTGACGCATGCGTCACAAAACGCAAGTGCAACGCATGTCCATGCGCCCCCATGTTAAATATAGGGGCGCATGACGCATGCGGCGACGCTGCAGCGCCCGACGCTGCGGCGCAGAACGCTAATGTGAACGTAGCCTTAGAGGGAGCCCACTTGCAGCTCTCCTCTAGCTCCTGACTTCTCCTGTGCTCCTTCTCTGTTTCTTGTCTAAACCAGACTACTCAACTCCTCCTCCAGACCAGAATGTATATTATCTAAGAAAGCTCCCCTGGAAACCAGGTTCAGAGCTCCACCTTCTGGCCTGGAGTCAGAAAGTGTTGCATGTAAAGATTACCTGTCAAAGGGATCCTCCTCGTTTCCAGGCATGGCATCACCCTTCCCAAGAGGAAGGCAATACCACTGTGGTACCCCAACTCCTGGGGTGCCACACTAGCTGCTCTCGCCTTAATAACATGCTGTCTTCAGATGGGTGCGTGAGTGTGAATCTCACCTCTCAGTCTTGGATTTTAATGGTTAATAAAAAAGACAAAAGGAAAGCTCACGTGGCAGTAAGGGAAAAAAATCCGTGCAGGGTAAATATACAGTGACGTATTAGTGCTTACTGCACAGAGCCTGGACCTGTATCAAATTCAATGGACAGTCAGACAAACTATTGACCACAACCTAAAAAGAGCACCACAGCCGACCATATAGTCCAAAATAATGCAATTTTATTATATAAATATATAATTACAGTAAAAGTTATATAACGGGAAAATTTACAGGAAAAAATGCAAATTGAATACAAAAATGTATCAAAAAAAGGACGCGTACTCAGGAGCATATAAAGACTGGGTGTATATACAAAATACGGATCACAACGGATCATATATGTATAAGCAGCTATTTGTGCTACAAAAAACAAGTGAGCTCCATGAATATCACCTAAGTATAGAACCAATCATGTGTAGTGGTGAAACATACAACAAAATTAAAAAAATGCAAATGTGTAAAGCAATTGTGTTACAGTGAATAAAACACTCATAAAAAAAGAAAGTAAACGCTCAACATGAATGGTAATACTGTGAGGTGAAAGTGAAGGGAAGGCAGGAAAACACTGTAAAAGTTGTAGCAAACAGTATCAATTGTGAAAAATCACTTACAGTGAGATGGTGAATCCCTGGCTCCTGGATGGCGCTGAATACATGTGAGGAATGCCTGTTTGTTAGGGAATTCCCACATGTATTCAGACCATCCAGTAGCCTGCAGCTGAGGCTACGAAAACTAAATCTCCGAGCACTAACAAATACTTGGAGATCACCCGAGCATGCTCGGGGAGACCCGAGCAACAATACTATTCGCTCATCACTAGAGGTAGACAATGTACATTATCAAGTTAAAAGGCATACAGTGCATAGTCTATTTTTTTTACAATGTGACTCAAAGTTGCCCAATATGAGCCTCTCTATCTGAGGTATTTTTTAAACAGAAGCCAATAATGTGATGTGAACAAGAACTAACATACAAATCATGATGAAATTATGATTCTTGTAATGTTTGTGCTCAGTAATGCAGTAAGTATACATAATGTGTAACTGTATCCAGAAGCTCCAAAACTATATGTGGTAAAATTAGATGACCCAATTGTTTCACCTTCATGACCAGGCCAAATTTTACAATTCTGACTATTGTCACTTTATGTGGTAATAACCCTGGAATGCGTCAACTGATCCCACTGATTCTGAGACTGTTCATTCATGACATGACTTCCGTTTATTTGTGAAAATTTTTTTTATTTTGATGAAAATTTTTCAAGTTTCAAACCTTTAATTTTTATGCCCTTAAATCAGATAGTTATGTTACACAAAATAGTGAATACATATCATTTCCCACATGTCTACTTTACATCAGAGCAATTTTTGAAACATAATTCTTTTTTGTTAGGAAGTTAAAAGGGTTAAAAGTTGACCAGAAATTACTCTTTATTCCCCAAAAAATTACAAAACCATTTCTAAGTGTACATGTTAAATATTAATTATTAATTGAATTATTATTATATTTAATTCTGTACTGAGCCTCGTGGAAGGTTTCGCTGACATTACAAAAAGCTATTTCTGTATATTTAGCTCAGAGTAAAAGTTAACACCATATAGAGAGAACATGTGCTCTATGGGACATATATAATCACTTGGGGGCTGTCACTTGGGGGGGCCTCCTCCTGCGGTCACCTTCACTCTCTACAGACTCCAGACGGACAGAATGAACAGCTGGTAGCTGTGCTTATGAAGACTTCTACCATACTACATGATAGAGACAGACGCAATTTACCATTCAGAATTTCAGGAAAGATAGGGAACAAACGTTGATATGGACAAATGGACAATCTCTTTGTAACTACTTTACCTATTTTATGTTTTGCTGCAATGTGTTTTTTTTGTGGACATCCAATAAACCACTACATTTTTTATGAAAATATCATGACATTTTTCTTTAAGAGTATCGTATCTGGTAATGAGTCCTGATTAAATAAATGTGCGAAATAAGCATATTTAACAGTCCACATTACATTAGAAGAGACTTTGAGGGGCCCATATGACAGAAAATACCTAAAAGTGTCACCATTATAAAAACTGCTTACTCAAGGTGCTCTAAATCACATTCAAGGTGCTTCACAGGAATTTTTGGAATGTAGAAGGTAAAAATGAACATTTAACTTTTTTTCACAAAAAGTTTACTTTAGACTTAAATTTTTTTATTTTTTGCAAGGGTAACAGGAAAAAATGGACCTCAAACTTTGTTGTGCAATTTCTCCTGAGCATGCAGATATATGTGGTATATGGGGCTAAACCACTCTTTGGGCACACGGCAAGGCTCAGAATGGAAGGAGCACCATTTGACTTTTTGAATGTAAAATTTGCTGCA
This sequence comes from Ranitomeya variabilis, assembly GCF_051348905.1. NCBI lineage: Eukaryota > Metazoa > Chordata > Amphibia > Anura > Dendrobatidae > Ranitomeya > Ranitomeya variabilis. Next base: position 416,810,108 of record NC_135236.1, on the reverse strand, counting down.
ATAATTAATGGACGCCATGTCACATTTGGAGAGCCCATGATGTGCCTAAACAGTAGAAACCACACAAAAATGACACTGTTTTGGAAAATAGACCCCTAAGGGAACTTATGTAGATGTATGGTGAGAACCTTTAACCCCTTGGTGCTTCACAGGAGTTTAAAATAAACATATGATGAACATAAAATCAGCACATTTTTTCCACAAAAATGTTGCAATTTCACAAGGGTGACAGGAGAATTTGCAGTATACAATTTGTTGTGCAATTTATCCTGAGTACGTCGATACTCCATATGTGGGGGAAAACTACTGTTTGGATACACATCAGGGTTTGGAGGGGAAAGAGCGCAATTTTACTTTTTGATTGCAAAATTTGCTGGAATAATTAGCTGACGCCATGTCGAGTTTGGAGAGCCCCTGATGTGCCTAAACAGTGGAAACCCACCACAAGTGACTACATTTTGAAAACTAGACCCCTCAAGGAACTTATATGGCTATGTGGTGAGCACCTTGAACCACAGGGGCTTCACAAAAGTTTATAACGTTGAGCTGTGAAAATTAAAAAAATCATATTTTTCCCACAAGAATGTTCTTTTAGCACCAAATTTTACATTTTCACAATGCTAACCGGAGAAATCGGACCCCCAAATTTGTTGTACAATTTCTCCTAAGTAAACTGATAACCCATATGTGCAGGAAAACTTTTTTGGGGCGCACAGTAGGCCTCAGAAAGAAAAAAGTGATGTTTTGGAACACAGATTTTGAGAGAATGGTCTGCAGATGTTATGTCACCTTTGGAGAGCACCTGATGTGGCTAAACAGTGGAAACCCCCCACAAGTGACCCCATTTTGGAAACTACACCCATCAAGGATTTTATCCAGGGGTGTAGTGAGGATTTTGAACTAACAGGTGCTACACAGAATTGAATAACATTAGGTCATCATATTGAATATGTGTGTCACTGTGTTGAGCTCAAGTGCTCACTACTCATGTTTCCATCGGGTGCTCAGGTATCAGCTCTCTATTCCAGCCATTTTTGAGTTAAAAAGTCAAACGGTGCCCCTTCCCTTCTGGGCACTGCTGCGTGTCCAAACTGTAGTTTTCCCCCATATATGGGGTATCCGCATGCTCAGGAGAAATTGCACAACACATTTTTGGGTTCATTTTTTCCTCTTACCCTTGTGAAAGTTAAATATTTGTGGCTAAAATCCATTTTTTATGAAAAAATTAAGATGTCAACTAGAATAAACGTCTTGAATGCGGTTTTCAGGACTTTGAGGGGTGCAGTTTTTAGACTGGTGTCAGTTTTGGGATTTTCTGCCATATAAGCCACTAAAGTCACTTCAAATGTGATGTGGTCCCTAAAAAATGGTTTTGTAAATTTTTGTGGAAACATTTCCTGATCAACTTTAAACCCTTCTAACTTCCTCACAAAAAAAAAATGTTTTAAAAATGATACAGATTTAAATTAGACATTTTTTAAATGTCAGAAGCCCCGCGACCGTGAGACCTTGCGTGCCCCGGCCGGATGCAGCGCTGAGGTAGCGGTCGGAGAGGATGGGCGAATGATGAAGAGGGCCAGAGCCCTTGAAATGCATTGGTTGGCTGACTAGCTATACTAGCACACCTGTCCTCTTTAGCCCCGTAGCGTGGTGACGTCACCAGTAGCTTCGTCCATCCTCTCCGACTGTTACCTCAGCACTGCATCCGGCCGGGGCACGCGAGGTCTTGCGGTCGCGCAGCTTCTGCCACCACTCTCTCCTTAACCCACCGCTCTGCCATAGCGATACACCTAGCAGGGGCTCAGACTTTCCGGAACCGCTTCCTTCCGCACTCAGCACCACAGTGAGTACAGCATATTTTATGTGCATATAGCAATTGTGGCATATTAGTGCTCCAACATACTAGGGGAGCATTTCTCCTCATCTCAACATATGGGCAATCAATTCTAATCACAGTAATCCTTGTCAGCCAGCACCTGACGGTCATCTTAGTACCTTAAGGATACTTTCACACTAGCGTTAACTGCAATACGTCGCAATGAGTCGTTTTGCCGAAAAAACGCATCCTGCAAAAGTGCTTGCAGGATGCGTTTTTTCTGCATTGACTAACATTAGCGACGCATTTGCGACGCATTGACACACGTCGCAACCGTCGTGCGACGGTTGCGCCATGTTGTGGCGGACCGTCGGGAGCAAAAAACGTTACATGTAACGTTTTTTGCTCACGACGGTCCACTTTTTCCGACCGCGCATGTGCGGCCGGAACTCCGCCCCCACCTCCCCGCACTTCCCCGCACCTCACAATGGGGCAGCGGATGTGCTGGAAAAATGCATCCGCTGCCCCCGTTGTGCGGCGGAGACAACGCTAGCGTCGGTGACCTCGGCCCGATGCACTGCGACGGACCGAGCCCTACTCTAGTGTGAAAGTAGCCTAACCTAACAGAATCCTGCGCTACTTCCACCAGCAGTAAGTTCATTGTGTACTGGGAAAACTAGACCTCATTTATTTAAAACCATACTTATAAAGGTTGTACATTTATTTAAGCAGGGGCATCTGCTATAAACCTCTGAAGATTAAGCAACCGTGGTCATCACAATACCCGCATCAATTGCAGATACACAGAGATCACGTCTCTTTATTGCACATTTCCATTTAATATGAGTGTTTATATATTATAAATCTATTTAGTCTCACTACATTCACCAATACAAACATTTACACCTTTTTTTTTTTCCTTCTCATTCCCTTAAGATTCTGGTAGTACTTTAAGGACCTATTAAAACATCCACTGCATAACCAATGATTACTCATTAAGTAAGTGCTCTCTTATTCATTTATTCATCTATTTTTCATTTTATTGTTCGTTTTTGTAGACAGCGCAGGTGAATACCACTTTTTTTTTTCATTTGATATACTTTACAGGTCTACACAGAACCTGTCACAATCACCAGCAGCACTGTACATTCAGCAATTTTTGTTCCCCCACTAGGAACTATCAGGAGCGCCAGTGCTTTCTACTTCCTTTTTTAATATTTCTATATTTCTGTTTTTTTCAGTCAAGATGAAGCACAGCTTGTACATTAATGTGAAAAAATGAATGTTTTTGAATTTACCAAATGGCTGCAATGAAACAAAGTGAAAAATTTAAATGGGTCTAAATACTTTCCGTACCCACTGTAATTAGTGGATGCCATGTCGCATTTGGAGAGCCTCTGAGGTGCCTAACCAGTGGAAACCCCCCAAAAGTGACACCATTTTGGAAACTAGACCCCATAGGGAACTTATCTAGATGTATATTGAGCACGTTGAACCCCCAGGTGCTTCACAGAAGTTTAGAACGTTAAGCCGTGAAAATAAAAAAAATCACGTATTTCCCGCAAAAATCTTTTTAGCTCCAAATTTTGTATTTTCACAAGGGTAACAGGAGAAAATGGACCTCAAAATGTATTGTGCAATTTCTCCTGAGTTCACCGATAGCCCATATGTAATCAAAAACTACTTTTGAGGCACAGTGAAAAGCTCAGAAGGGATGAAACACCATATAAAGCCGGGATCACACATACGCGAGATACGGCCGAGTCTCGCAGGTGAAAACCCAGCTCTGGCTGTCACGGGGAGACTAGGTGAGCGAGAGCTAATAACCCGGGCCCCTGCAGTTTCCCTCAGACTAGGGAAATCCTGACTGACCCTCTACCTGGAGTTTACGCTGATGGTGTGCATGTCCAGGCCTCAAACCTCACCCTGTCTCCTGTTTCAACCCTAGGCTGATACCTCCGCCCACCACCCAGTGAAGAGGTAATATTCCAATACCCACAGTTAGCACAGACAAGGATAAAGGAAAATATACACCACGCCGCAGTCACTCAGGAATACACTATAAATGTGCAGGGCAAAATAAATACAAATATAGGAAGGAGTAAATAAGACAAAGGAAAATACACCACCAGCAACGAATCTCCAACAACCAGCTCTCAACTCCAGACCGAGATAACAACGCACAAGACAGAAGCTATAATCGGCGATGCCCAATGATCAGGAGAACTATTTAAAGGCAATGGGCATGGCCCAGCTTCCAATCCGAGGATCAGGTAAATTAACCCCGGAACAGCTAGATAAAATCTAGCCAAAGCCAATGAGCAAATAGTGGTCAAAAGCGGAATTACCGCTGTCTGTTGGACGACCTGGTCTGAACAGCGTCCGACATGACAGTACCCCGCCTTCTACGAGGGACCCCAGGGACCTCACGGCTTATAGGACCCGGCTTGTCTGGATGGCGACGATGAAAAAACCTGAACAGCCGATCCGCATGAATGTCCGAGGCTGGTACCCAGGACCTCTCCTCAGGCCCATAACCACGCCAGTGTACCAAGTACTGTAAAGTGCGACGCACTACACGAGAGTCAACCACCTTGGAGACTTCAAACTCCAAATTACCATCCACCAAGACTGGAGGTGGCATAGGCGCCGCATCCACAGAACCCACCACCTTCTTTAGAAGAGACCTGTGGAACATGTTGTGTATCTTATACACCGTAGGGAGCTCCAATCGGTACGCTACTGGGTTAATGACGGCGGTGACCCTAAATGGAACAATAAACCGTGGACCCAATTTAAGGGACGGTATTTTGAGTCTTATGTTTTTTGTGGATAACCACACCCAGTCATCCACACTCAGGTCCGGACCTGGCACACGCCTACTGTCAGCCACACGTTTGTACCTAGCACCCACACTCAACAGGCGCTGTTTATCTCTCCTCCAGACTGATGACAATTGTGCTCCTAACTGGTCCTCCTCCGGAACGCCGGAAGAGCCCCTCTGACTCAAAGTACAAAATTGAGGATGTAGCCCGTAAACACAAAAAAACGGAGACTCCCCAGATGACTCCTGGCGGTGATTATTGATGGCAAACTCAGCCAAAGGAAGAAAGGTAGACCACTCCTCCTGGTTATCAGAGGCAAAGCAGCGTAGGTACTGTTCCAAATTTTGGTTCATACACTCAGTCTGACCATTTGACTGAGGATGAAACGCCGAAGAATGAGATAACTTGGTCCCCAGCCGTGAGCAAAATGCTCTCCAAAATTTTGCCACAAACTGAGACCCCCTATCAGACACGATGTCAGACGGAACCCCATGAAGTCTGACCACCTCCTGCATAAATACCTGAGCCAGAGTCTTAGCGTTAGGCAACGAAGGCAAAGACACAAAGTGTGACATTTTAGAAAACCGATCAACAATCACCAAGATGACCGTGTTCCCAGCTGATGAGGGCAAATCAGTGATGAAATCCATGGAGATTTCCGTCCAAGGCTTACTAGGTACCTCAAGAGGAAGTAGTGTGCCAACAGGACGGGAGCGGGGCGTCTTAGCCCTAGCGCACGTGGTACAAGCTGACACGTATGAGACCACGTTCTGTCGGATCATGGGCCACCAAAACCGATGTGACACCAACTCCAAGGTACCTCTAACCCCTGGGTGGCCAGCCAGGACAGCATCATGATGCTCCGCCAAAACCTTTAAGCGGAGATGAAGCGGTACAAAAGATTTGTTGATGGGAAGCTCAGATGGTACCTCCTCCTGAGCCTCGGCAATCTCAGCCTCAACCTCGGTAGTGAGAGCCGAAACCACAACACCCTTTTGGAGGATGGGTACTGGATCCTCCCGAGGTTCTCCCCCTGGAAAACACCTGGACAGAGCATCCGCCTTAGTGTTTTTAGACCCCGGTCTGTAAGTGACAACAAAATTGAACCGCGTGAAAAACAATGCCCAGCGAGTCTGCCTGGGGGACAGACGCTTGGCTGACTCCAAATACAGCAGATTCTTATGATCGGTAATAACAGTTACCTGATGTACCGACCCCTCCAAGAAGTGTTGCCATTCCTCAAAGGCCAACTTAATTGCCAACAACTCCCTGTTGCCGATATCGTAGTTACGTTCGGCAGACGACAGTTTCTTGGAGAAATAGGCGCACGGACGTAAACCACTCAAAGATGAGCCTTGAGATAGTACCACCCCCACACCAACCTCAGATGCATCGACTTCCACAACAAAGGGTTTTGATACGTCAGGCTGCACAAGAATGGGGGCTGAAACAAAACTGTTCTTAAGAAATTCAAATGCGCGCACAGCAGCCTCAGGCCAAACGGAGAAATTGGTACCCTTTTTAGTCATGTCCGTTAGCGGTTTAGCAATGATGGAAAAATCCTTGATAAATTTCCTATAGTAGTTAGAAAACCCAAGGAACCGCTGAAGTGCTTTCAGGTTATCAGGACGTTCCCAATGCAGCACCGCTTGCACCTTAGCGGCGTCCATTTTAAAACCAGAAGCAGACACAATATAACCCAAGAAAGGCAACTCTTGACCAGAAAATACACATTTCTCAAGTTTAGCATACAGCTTATTCTCTCTGAGAAGCTGTAACACCTGCCTGACATGATCTAAATGAGCATCACGCTCGCAAGAATATATGAGAATGTCATCTAGGTACACGATAACGAATTTCCCCAAAACATGCGAGAACACATCATTGATGAAATGTTGGAACACTGCAGGTGCGTTAGTCAACCCAAATGGCATCACCAAATTTTCAAAATGACCCTCAGGGGTATTAAAAGCCGTCTTCCACTCATCACCTTGACGGACTCTTATGAGGTTGTATGCCCCCCTGATGTCAAGCTTGGTAAACCACTTAGCACCTGCCACCTGGTTGAACAAATCTGGTATCAGAGGCATAGGGGGCACGCAGAGCTCTATTTTTGGGCACTCGCGCCATCGCCATTCCGCATCAGAGGAGCCCCGCAATGCCAGCCATTCCTTCAGCTGGATCTGCATCTTTGGATATGCATCCAGCTGAAGTGTATTGCAGCACACAAACTTACTGTGTCCGTGCACCGCAATACATGCTGCTGGCCAGTCAAGGGCCAGCAGTTGACGTTGGCATACACATGACTGGGTGCATTTCAGTGATGTCATGCGCACCCCGTTGCTTGGATGTTAAAATCAGCTGCCAGCTACAGAAGATGCAGAAGAGGGGGAGAGGAAGGAAGGAATGTGAGTAACAGTGTTTATTTATTTATTTTTTTCTTTCTATGCATCGATCAGTGATGCCAGCAGGATGGGGGATATATACCAGAATGGGTGCGCTTATACAATGATGGGGTGACATTTACAAGGACGGGAGCCTATATACCAGGATGAAGAGCATATACAAGGATGGGGGGGCATATACCAGGATTGGGGACATATACTAGGATAGGGGCATATACATGGATTCTGGGAGCATATACCAGGATGAGTGCACATATACAATGATGGGGTGACATTTACAAGAATGGGGGCATATATACCAGGATTAAGGGCATATACAAGGATGGGGGAGAATATACCAGGATTGGGGAAATATACGAGGATAGGGGCATATGCATGGATTTGGGGAGCATATACAAGGATGGAGGAGCATATACAAGGATGGGGAACATATACCAGGATTGGGGACACATACCAGGTTCGGGGAGCATATACCAGGATGAGGGAGCATATACCAGGATTGGGGACAGATATCAGCATGGAGGAGCATATACCAGGATTGGGAAGCATATACTAGGATTGGGGACATATACCAGGATGTGAGCATATACATGGATTGGGGGAGCATATACAAGGATGGGGGAATATATACCAGGATAGAGGAGCATATATACCAGATTGAAGTGCATATGCAAGGATGAAGTGTATATACTAGGATGCGGGAGCATATACATGGAATGGGGGAGCATATATGGATCCCCCCCTAGAGTAGGGCAATGGGGTACTCGGCACCGGGTCCTGCGGTTTGGGGGATGTCACGGTGGCTGACCCGGTCCGTGGCCCTCAGGGGTGTCCAGTAAAAGAGTTTCTATATGGGCAAGGCGCAGTAAAGAACGAGGAGACAGGTTTGCAGTCTTTTACCTTGTTTACTGAAGACTTCAGATGGTATCCTCAGCCCGGAGCGCCAGATGACAGGGCAGGCAGAGACCGGTCGGTCTGAAGGCAATTCCAGAGTCCCTTTATCCAGGTGGAAATCAGTAGCCTTCATTCTAGCGCCTGTGTGTTGTAGTACCTCCCTGCTGAGCTTCCCGGTAAGGTCCTCACAACTTCTTGTAGATGTTCTAGATGTTATTTCTTCCTCTCTGTCCCCCAGATGGTATGGATAGGACAACCCGTATGACTGGGATAGCCTGGGGCTTGTTTGTAGGGACCCTAGAGACGCCCCGACCCCCACAATTTGCCACCGTGTCTTCTTAGGTATTAAGGTCGGGCAGCCAACTTGGAATTGACTGTCCTGCCGGTCTCTGAAGTAAAGCGTAGAGTCTATTACTTCCTCGGTGTTCCTGGCTACCGGCTTCTGCGCCTCAGAAAGGAGCAGCTTGTTCCTGGCTGATCTCCCTCTGGTATTTCTCTCCTGTGCTCTGCTTTCCTGCACACTCTCTGCAGTATGTTCACCTTTTAGTGTCTTTTCCCCAGGAGTTGCAGCACGTCATGCCAGCAGAGCTCCTCTCCTTCTCCCTGCCTGACAGGAACTACTCTGAACCCCCTTTTCCTCCAGATCAGGATGTTAAATAGGGGAGTTCACCCTAAACAGGCTTAGAGCTCCCCCTTCTGGTCTGGAGTGTGAACATGTTGTATGTGTGTGATACCTGAATGTGGCTGTCTTTCATTGCCTTCAGACATGACATCACTTCTCCCCTGAAAGGATAATGACATCACTGCGATGACCAGGACTCTGGGGCGCCGCATATACATGGAATGGGGGAGTATTTAACAGGATGAGGAGCTGGGACCACCGTAACAAAAGCTACCATCACTAACACACTACGCCAAGGACTCAGATCCTGCAGTGCGAGAGGTGTCCTCCTACTACTTAAGCCACTACATGTCCGGGCCCATCTGAAGTTTGCTAGAGAGAGCATTTGGATTATCCAGAAGAGTATTGGAAGAATGTCATACGGTCTGATGAAACCAAAGTAGAACTGTTTGGTAGAACAAAACTTGTCATGTGATACCTGAATGTGGCTGTCTTTCATTGCCTTCAGACATGACATCACTTCTTCCCTGAAAGGATAATGACATCACTGCGACGACCAGGACACTGGGGCACTGCACTCCGCCCGTTAAATCCAGTACTCCGGGACTGGGAAAAGAAGAACAACAATACATATTAGCAAAAAACATACAATTTTGAAATGCTATGAACTGTTATGATTGAACTGGTGGTTAGGAGCACTAGAAATGACCAGATGAGCAAATTAGTATTACAGAACGAGCTCTGGGAAGTGGGAGCTCTGCTTACCGCAAGTCCTAATCCTATCACAACAACTAGAAATAGCCGTGGAGCGTTCCTGACTCTGCCTAGACGCCTCTTCACAGCCTAAGAGCTAACTACCCCTAAAGATAGAAAATACAGCCTACCTTGCCTCAGAGAAATTCCCCAAAGAAATAGGCAGCCCCCCACATATATTGACTGTGAGTTAAGATGGAAGTCACAAACACAGGAATGAAACAGGTTTCAGCAAAGGAGGCCAGCCTTAACTAAACAGACTGAGGATAGAAAAGGTATCTTTGCGGTCAGCATAAAAACTAACAAAAAACCACGCAGAGTGTGCAAAAGAAACCACCGCACCGACTCACGGTGCGGTGGTGCCACTCTGCATCCCAGAGCTTCCAGCTAACAGGACAAAATCATGATAGCAAGCTGGACAAAAAACAGTGGTAACAAATAAGCTAGCAGGGACTTAGCTTTTGCTGAAGTAGACAGGTCATCTGAAAGATCCAAGAGAACTGAACCAGTACTAGGACATTGACAGCTGGCATCAAGTAACGATCTGAGTGGAGTTAAATAGAGCAGCCAGCCAAGGCCTCAAGAGATCAGCTGGAGAATGAATCTCAGAACCAGCAGCTCCACTCACAGCCACCAGAGGGAGTCCATGAACAGAACTCGCCGAAGTACCATTCATAACCACAGGAGGGAGCTCGAGAACAGAATTCACAACAGTACCCCCCCCCCTTGAGGAGGGGTCACCGAACCCTCACCAGAGCCTCCAGGCCGATCCGGATGAGCCAAATGAAAGGCGCGAACAAGATCGGCAGCATGAACATCAGAGGCAACCACCCAGGAATTATCCTCCTGACCATAACCTTTCCACTTGACTAGGTACTGAAGTTTCCGTCTTGAAATACGTGAATCCAAAATCTTCTCCACCACATACTCCAACTCCCCCTCAACCAACACCGGGGCAGGAGGATCAACGGAGGGAACCATAGGAGCCACATATCTCCGCAATAACGACCTATGGAACACATTATGGATGGTGAAAGAAGCTGGAAGGTCCAAACGAAATGACACAGGATTAAGAATTTCAGAAATCTTATAAGGACCAATGAAACGAGGCTTAAACTTAGGAGACGAAACCTTCATAGGAACAAAACGAGACAACAACCAAACCAAATCCCCAACACGAAGTCGGGGACCAACACAGCGACGGCGGTTAGCGAAATGTTGAGCCTTCTCCTGGGACAATGTCAAATTGTCCACTACGTGAGTCCAAATTCGCTGCAAACTGTCCACCACAGAATCCACACCAGGACAGTCCGAAGGCTCAACCTGCCCTGAAGAAAAACTAGGGTGGAAACCAGAATTACAGAAAAAAGGCGAAACCAAAGTGGCCGAGCTGGCCCGATTATTAAGGGCGAACTCAGCCAAAGGCAAGAAGGACACCCAATCATCCTGATCAGCAGAAACAAAGCATCTCAGATATGTTTCCAAAGTCTGATTGGTTCGTTCGGTTCGGCCATTTGTCTGAGGATGGAAAGCTGAAGAAAAAGACAAATCAATGCCCATCTTAGCACAAAAGGACCGCCAAAATCTTGAAACAAACTGGGAACCTCTGTCCGACACGATGTTCTCCGGAATGCCATGTAAACGAACCACATGCTGGAAAAACAATGGAACCAAATCAGAGGAGGAAGGCAATTTAGGCAAAGGTACCAAATGGACCATCTTAGAGAAGCGATCACAAACCACCCAGATAACTGACATCCTCTGAGAGACAGGGAGATCCGAAATAAAATCCATGGAAATATGCGTCCAGGGCCTTTTCGGGACCGGCAAGGGCAAAAGCAACCCACTGGCACGAGAACAGCAGGGCTTAGCCCGAGCACAAGTCCCACAGGACTGCACAAAAGAACGCACATCTCGTGACAAGGAAGGCCACCAAAAGGATCTAGCCACCAAATCTCTGGTACCAAAGATTCCAGGATGACCAGCCAACACCGAACAATGAACCTCAGAGATAACTCTACTAGTCCATCTATCAGGGACAAACAGCTTCTCCGCTGGACAACGGTCAGGTCTATCAGTCTGAAACTCCTGCAGCCCCCGCAGCAAATCAGGGGAGATGGCAGACAAAATTACCCCCTCTTTGAGAATACCAGCTGGCTCAGGAACTCCCGGAGAATCAGGCACAAAACTCCTTGAAAGGGCATCAGCCTTCACATTCTTAGAACCCGGAAGGTACGAAACCACAAAATTGAAGCGGGAGAAAAACAGCGACCATCGAGCCTGTCTAGGATTCAACCGCTTGGCAGACTCGAGATAAGTCAGATTCTTGTGATCCGTCAAGACCACCACGCGATGCTTGGCTCCTTCAAGCCAATGTCGCCACTCCTCAAACGCCCACTTCATAGCCAACAACTCTCGATTGCCCACATCATAATTGTGCTCAGCAGGCGAAAACTTTCTAGAAAAGAAAGCACATGGTTTCATCACAGAGCCATCAGAACCTCTTTGAGACAAAACAGCCCCTGCTCCAATCTCAGAAGCATCCACCTCGACCTGAAACGGGAGCGAAACATCTGGCTGACACAACACAGGGGCAGAAGAAAAACGACGCTTCAGCTCCTGAAAAGCCTCAACGGCCGCAGAGGACCAATTGACCACATCAGCACCTTTCTTGGTCAAATCAGTCAATGGTTTAACAACACTAGAAAAATTAGCGATGAAGCGACAGTAAAAATTAGCAAAGCCCAGGAATTTCTGAAGGCTCTTCACAGAAGTAGGCTGAGTCCAATCATAAATGGCCTGAACTTTAACAGGGTCCATCTCGATAGTAGAAGGGGAAAAAAATGAAACTCAAAAATGAAACCTTCTGAACTCCAAAGAGACATTTAGACCCCTTCACAAACAAGGAATTAGCACGAAGGACCTGGAACACCATTCTGACCTGCTTCACATGAGACTCCCAATCGTCCGAAAAGACCAAAATATCATCCAAATATACAATCATGAATCTATCCAGGTACTTTCGGAAGATGTCATGCATAAAGGACTGAAACACAGATGGAGCATTAGAAAGCCCGAATGGCATCACCAAGTACTCAAAATGGCCCTCGGGCGTATTAAATGCTGTTTTCCATTCGTCGCCCCGTTTAATACGCACAAGATTATACGCCCCTCGAAGATCTATCTTGGTGAACCAGCTAGCCCCCTTAATCCGAGCAAACAAATCAGACAGTAGCGGCAAAGGGTACTGAAATTTGACGGTGATTTTATTGAGAAGGCGGTAATCTATACAAGGTCTCAAAGAACCATCCTTCTTGGCCACAAAAAAGAACCCTGCTCCCAACGGTGATGCCCTTTCTCCAAGGACTCCTTTATATAACTCCGCATTGCAGCGTGTTCTGGCACAGATAAATTGAACAGTCGGCCCTTCGGAAACTTACTACCAGGAATCAAATTAATAGCACAATTGCAATCCCTATGAGGAGGTAGAGCACTGGATTTGGGCTCATCAAATACATCCCGGTAATCTGACAAGAACTCAGGGACTTCAGAAGGATGGGAAGATGAAATAGACAACAATGGGACATCCCCATGTACCCCTTGACAACCCCAGCTGGATACAGACATTGATTTCCAATCCAATACTGGATTATGGACCTGTAGCCATGGCAAACCCAAAACGACCACATCATGCAGATTATGCAACACCAAAAAGCGAATATCCTCCTGATGTGCAGGAGCCATGCACATGGTCAATTGAGTCCAGTACTGAGGCTAATTCTTGGCCAAAGGTGTAGCATCAATTCCTCTCAATGGAATAGGATACTGTAAGGGCTCCAAGAAAAAAACACAGCGCCTGGCAAACTCCAAGTCCATCAAATTCAGGGCAGCGCCTGAATCCACAAATGCCATAACAGAATAGGACGACAAAGAGCAAATCAGAGTAACGGACAAAAGAAATTTTGGCTGTACCGTACCAATGGTGGCAGACCTAGCGAACCGTTTAGTGCGCTTAGGACAATCAGAGATAGCATGAGTGGAGTCACCACAGTAAAAACACAGCCCATTCTGACGTCTGTACTCTTGCCGTTCAGCTCTGGTCAAGGTCCTGTCACATTGCATAGGCTCAGGCCTCTGCTCAGAAAACACCGCCAAATGGTGCACATTTTTGCGCTCACGTAAGCGTCGATCGATCTGAATGGCCGAGGACATAGACTCATTCAGACCAGCAGGCGTGGGGAATCCCACCATAACATCCTTAAGGGCTTCAGAAAGACCCTTTCTGAAAATTGCCGCCAGGGCACATTCATTCCACTGAGTAAGCACAGACCACTTTCTAAACTTCTGACAATATACCTCCGCTTCATCCTGACCCTGACACAAAGCCAGCAAAATTTTCTCTGCCTGATCCACTGAATCTGGTTCATCATAAAGCAATCCAAGCGCCAGAAAAAACGCATCTACATTACGCAATGCAGGATCTCCTGGCGCAAGGGAAAATGCCCAGTCTTGAGGGTCGCCACGCAGCAAAGAAATAATGATTTTTACTTGCTGAATGGGGTCACCAGAGGAGCGGGGTTTCAAAGCAAAAAACAGTCTACAATTATTTTTGAAATTCAGGAACTTAGATCTATCCCCAGAAAACAAATCAGGAATTGGAATTCTGGGTTCTAACATCGGGTTCTGAACTACATAATCTTGAATGCCTTGTACCCTTGCAGTGAGTTGATCCACACAAGAGGACAGACCTTGAATGTCCATATCTACACCTGTGTCCTGAACCACCCAGAGATTTAGGGGAAAAGAGAAACAAAACACACTGCAGAGGAAAAAAAAAAATGGTCTCAGAACTTCTCTTATCCCTCTATTGAGATGCATTAACACTTTGCGGGCCAGCTGTACTGTTATGATTGAACTGGTGGTTAGGAGCACTAGAAATGACCAGATGAGCAAACTAGTATTACAGAACGAGCTCTGGGAAGTGGGAGCTCTGCTGACCGTAAGTCCTAATCCTATCACAACAACTAGAAATAGCCGTGGAGCGTTCCTGACTCTGCCTAGATGCCTCTTCACAGCCTAAGAGCCAACTACCCCTAAAGATAGAAAATACAGCCTACCTTGCCTCAGAGAAATTCCCCAAAGAAATAGGCAGCCCCCCACATATATTGACTGTGAGTTAAGATGGAAGTCACAAACACAGGAATGAAACAGGTTTCAGCAAAGGAGGCTAGCCTTAACTAAACAGACTGAGGATAGAAAAGGTATCTTTGCGGTCAGCATAAAAACTAACAAAAAACCACGCAGAGTGTGCAAAAGAAACCACCGCACCGACTCACGGCGCGGTGGTGCCACTCTGCATCCCAGAGCTTCCAGCTAACAGGACAAAATCATGATAGCAAGCTGGACAAAAAACAGTGGTAACAAATAAGCTAGCAGGGACTTAGCTTTTGCTGAAGTAGACAGGTCATCTGAAAGATCCAAGAGAACTGAACCAGTACTAGGACATTGACAGCTGGCATCAAGTAACGATCTGAGTGGAGTTAAATAGAGCAGCCAGCCAAGGCCTCAACGAGATCAGCTGGAGAATGAATCTCAGAACCAGCAGCTCCACTCACAGCCACCAGAGGGAGTCCATGAACAGAACTCGCCGAAGTACCATTCATAACCACAGGAGGGAGCTCGAGAACAGAATTCACAACAATGAACAACTTATGCAAAAAGTAGTGCTTCCCTTTATGGGAGGTGAGGACACTTGAACGTTGCGAAAGTCTCGGTCATGCACAGTTCATGACTCCCATTTCAGTGAGTGCAAACTTGAAACAGCAAGAATCCCGGGTAAACAAAGGGATCCCTTTAAAAGTATAATGAAAGTTTTGGAGCAATTCACTGTCCATTACTTCATTGTCCATTTTAAACCTGTAACAAAGATATATATACAAACATTTTCAAATAAACAGCAGCAACCATTAATATTTCCAAGTTTTGTAGCGAATTGGGGTTTGATTCTTGGTGCTACGTGTAGACCTCCGCAGTGCAAGGGTTGCTAGTGACCTAACAGGGTCCGCTGTGCTTGCTATCGCTGGTGTAGTGCACTGTCTTCTGGCTACACTTTTAGTGAGTCTAGGTAGCACTGGTATGCTGGAGCTCTCAGGACTGCTGCTACTAACTGTGGGCATGGCAGATTCACCAGGAGGAAGGACTTGCCGATTCAACTGTTGGCCTGGCATCCTCTGTTGGAATCTGCTGTGGCTGAGTTATGGTTGGGATCGCGTTGGCTATTGGAATCTGTTGGTGCAGAGTCTCTTTTGGCTCCAGATGATCTGGCATCACATTTGGTTCTGGCGGTTTCGGCTGACGAAACGTCAAAACAGGTACCACGATGGCCTGATTTATTTGAGTCCAAGATTGGGGAAAGTCGCCAAGAACAGTGTGTATCACCTTCTCCTCTTCCATGGGTGGAGACGTTCTTGGATCTGTTCCTCTATCTCTCAACTTGTCAGGGCGTACTTTGAGGCGGTCCCTGGATATTGCTGTCGAAATTTCTCCTCCATCTTTGCTGATGCGACAGACCTTTGTATTGTCAAAGTCGGATGACAGGACAGTACATGGTTCTGCTTCCCATTTCTCGTCAAGTTTGTGTAGTCTCCTTTTCCATTTGAGTACCTGTTCACCTGGTGACAAGGGAACTGCAGGAGCATGCTGGTTGTAGCCCCTTTCTTGTTTTTGTCTGGCTTGGGCTAGATTTCTTTCCACGCATTCCTGTACTTTGCGGTACCTCTGCTGCCTTTCTGTATCCCAATCTGCATCTGGCGAGGTATTTTCTGGGGTTAGGACCCCCATGTCTACATCAACAGGTAACTTGCTGGATCTTCCCCTCATCAGGTATGCTGGGGTACAGTTGGTGAAATTCACTGGGATGTGGTTGTACATGTCTACCAAGTCGGGCAACTTTGCTGGCCATAAGTTCCGTTCCTCCACAGGCAAGGTCTTCAGTAAGTCGATTACCACTTGGTTCATCTTTTCGCACATCCCGTTGGTTTGGGGGTGATACGGTGTTGTTCTGATCTTTTTACACCCGTATAAGTTGCAGAATTCCTGGAACACTTCCGCTTCAAAGGCTGGTCCTTGATCAGTCAGTACCTTTTCCGGGTACCCGTGTGGTCTACAGAAGTACTGCTGGAAGGCTTTGGCTGCAGTCCTTGCTGTCAGATCTTTGACAGGCACAACTACCAGGAATCTAGAGTAGTGATCTACGATGGTTAGGGCATAGACATAGCCTGACTGGCTGGGTGTTAGCTTCACATGATCTAGCGCGACCAGTTCGAGCGGTCGTTTGGTGATGATTGGCTGTAGTGGAGCCCTTTGGCTGTCACGGTCCTTCCTGCGTAGGCTACATGGGCCACACTCTCGGCACCACTTTTCGATGGCTTTCTTCATGCCAATTGTCACGGGAGACCTAGGTAGGCAAAAGCTAACAACCCGGGCCACTGCGATTTCCCTTAGACTAGGGAAACCCAGACTGACCCTCTCCCAGAGTTTACACTGATGGTGTGCATGTCTGGGCCTCCATCCTCACCCTGTCTCCTGTTTCAACCCTAAGCTGAAACCACAACCCACCACCCAGTGAGGAGACCACACCAAAACCCACAGTTAGCACAGACAAGGATAACGGAAAATATACACCACGCCACAGTCACACAGGAATACACTATAAGTGCTCAGGGCAAAACAAATACAAATATAGGAAGGACAAAATATGACAAAGGGAAATACACCACCAGATCCGAAACTCTTTCTCCTAGACCACCACTCCAGACCGAGATAACCAAGCAGAAGCTATAATCGGCGACGCCCAATGTTCAGCAGAACTATTTAAAGGCAGTGGGCGTGACCCAGCTTCCAATCCGAGTACCAGCTAAATTAACCCCGGACCAGCTAGATAGAATCTAGCCGACGTCACTGAGCGCATAGTGGACAAAAGCGGAAATACCGCTGTCTGTCGGACGCCCTAGTGTGAACAGCGTCTGACATGACAGTACCCCACCTTCTACGAGGGACCCCAGGGCCCTCACGACTTATAGAACCCGGCTTGTCCGGATGGCGGCAGTGAAACATACTGACCAGCCGATCCGCATGAATGTCCGAGGCTGGTACCCAAGACCTCTCCTCAGGCCCATAACCACGCCAGTGTACCAAGTACTGTAAAGTGCGGCACACTACAGGAGAGTCAACCACCTTGGAGACTTCAAATTCCAAATTACCATCCACCAAGACTGGAAAAGGCATCGGCGTCGCGTCCACAAGACCCACCACTTTTTTAGCAACGATCTGTGGAACACGTTCTGTATCTTATACACCGTATGAAGCTCCAAACGGTAAGCTACTGGGTTAATGACGGCGGCGACCCTAAATGGACCAATAAACCTTGGACCCAATTTAAGGGACGGTATTTTGAGTCTTATGTTTTTTGTGGATAACCACACCCAGTCATCCACACTCAGGTCCGGACCTGGCACACGCCTACTGTCTACTGTCAGCCACACGTTTGTACCTAGCACCCACGCTCAACAGGCGTTGTTTAACTCTCCTCCAGACTGATGACAGTTGTGCTCCTAACTGGTCTTCCTCCGGGACGCCGGAAGAGCCCCCCTGACTCAAAGTACAGAATTGAGGATGGAGCCCGTAAACACAAAAAAACGGAGACTCCCCAGAAGACTCCTGGCAGTGATTATTGATGGCAAACTCAGCCAAAGGACGGAACGTCGACCACTCCTCCTGGTTATCAGAAACAAAGCAGCGTAAGTACTGCTCCAGATTTTGGTTCATACGCTCGGTCTGACCCACTTGATCCCCAGCCGTGAGCAAAATGCTTTCCAAAATTTTGCCTCTAACTGAGACCCCCTATCAGAAACGATGTCAGACGGAACCCCATGAAGTCTGACCACCTCCTGCACAAATACCTGAGCCAGAGTCTTAGCGTTAGGCAACGAAGGCAAAGACACAAAGTGCGACATTTTTGAGAACCGATCAACAATCACCAAGATGACCGTTTTCCCAGCTGAGGAGAGCAAGTCCGTGATAAAATCCATGGAGATCCCTTTCCATGGCTTACTAGGTACCTCGAGAGGAAGTAGTGTGCCAACAGGATGGGAGCGGGGCGTCTTAGCCCTAGTGCACGTGGTGCAAGCTGACACGTATGAGACCACGTCCTGTCAGATTTTGATCCACCAAAACCGACGTGACACCAACTCCAAAGTACCCCTAACCCCTGGATGGCCAGCCACGACAGCATCATGATGCTCCGCCAAAACCTTTAAGCGGAGATGAAGTGGTACAAACGATTTGTTGATGGGAAGCTCAGATGGTACCTCCTCCTGAGCCTCGGCAATCTCAGCCTCAACCTCGGTAGTGAGAGCCGAAACCACAACACCCTTTTGCATGATGGGTACCGGATCTTCCCAAGGTTCTCCCCCCGGAAAACACCTGGACAGAGCATCTGCCTTAGTGTTTTTAGACCCAGGTCTGTAAGTAACAAGAAAGTTGAACCGCGTGAAAAACAATGCCAGCGAGCCTTTGACGCTTGGCAGACTCCAAATAAAGCAAATTCTTATGGTCGGTAATAAGAGTAACCTGATGAACCGACCCCTCCAAGAAGTGTCGCCATTCCTCAAAGGCCAACTTGATTGCCAACAACTGCCTGCTGCCGATATCGTAGTTACGTTCGGCGGACGACAGTTTCTTGGAGAAATAGGCGCATGGACGCAAATCGCTCAAGGATGAGCCTTGTGACAGCACCGCCCCCACACCAACCTCAGACGCATCGACTTCCACGACAAAAGGTTTCGATACGTCTGGCTGCACAAGAATGGGAGCCGAAACAAAACTGTTCTTAAGAAATTCAAATGCGTGCACAGCAGCCTCAGGCCAAACGGAGAAATTGGTACCCTTTTTAGTCCTGTCCGTTAGCGGTTTAGCAATGATAGAAAAATCTTTGATAAACTTCCTATAGTAGTTAGCAAACCGAAGGAACCGCTGAAGTGCCTTTAGGTTATCAGGACGTTCCCAACGCAACACCACTTGCACCTTACTGGAGTCCATTTTAAACCCAGAAGCAGACACAATATAACCCAAGAAAGGCAACTCCTGAACCGAAAATACACATTTCTCAAGTTTTGCATAGAGCTTATTCTCTCTGAGAAGCTGTAACACCTGCCTGACATGATCTAAATGAGTATCACGGTCGCAAGAATATATGAGAATGTCATCTAGGTACACAATAACGAATTTCCCCAAAACATGCGAAAACACATCATTTATGAAATGTTGAAACACTGCAGGTGGGTTTGTCAACCCAAATGGCATCACCAAATTTTCAAAATTACCCTCAGGGGTATTAAAAGCCGTCTTCCACTCATCACCTTGACGAAGCCTTATGAGGTTGTGCGCCCCCCTGAGGTCAAGCTTGGTAAACCACTTAGCACCTGCCACCTGGTTGAACAAATCTGGTATCAATGGCATAGGGTATGGATCACGAACCGTAATCTGGTTTAACTCCCTGAAATCCAGACACGGGGGTAGTGCGCCATCTTTCTTCTTTACGAAGAAGAACCCCGCTGCCACAGGCGAGGATGAAGGCGTGATGTGCCCTTTGCTCAAACTTTCAGCAATGTAATCCTTTAACGCTTGTCTCTCCAGACCGGAGGTGTTAAACATCCTCGCTTTAGGCAATTTGGCCCCTGGTTTAAACCTGATAGTACAGTCATAGGGGCGATAGGGTGGCAACTCTGAACAACCCTTCTCAGAGAAAACATCCTCAAAATCCAGAAGTGACTCAGGAACGCTTGAAGTCACAGCAGACACACATGTGGCCAGGCAATTCTCCTGGCAGAATTCGCTCCATTGAATTATGTCCTGAGTTTTCCAGTCAATAACCGGGTTGTGCATAGACAACCATGGAAAACCCAAAACCACCTGTGCAGGAAGATTCTTGAGCACCTTACATGTAACCTGTTCGAAATGTAGAACCCCAATGTGAAGTTTCACCTCAGCCACAAACTCAGTAATCTCCCCCTGTGGGAGAGGAGCAGCATTGATGGTGACCACGCGGATAGGATGAGGCAGTTTTTCGACCCGAAAACCGGCTGTGCGCGCAAACTCCTCATCAATGAGATTTGTGGCAGAACCACTATCCACAAAAACAGTGATTGGCTGCTCTCTGCCAGCGATAACTTTGGCAGGGAGCATGCATTGAGAAACCACCATGGAGGATATGCATAAGCTCAGATTGGTCTCCTCCACCCCCTCTTTGCTTAGAAGTTTTCTGCCGTTGCGTTTTTCTTAGACAGCAGAGGACAAATGTTAACGAAATGACCAGTTTTACCACAGTAAAAACAGGCTCCCTGCTTCCTGAGCATAGGGGCTCGATGCTTAACATGTGACACCCCTGCGATCTGCATAGGCTCCATGGGCTCACCTGCAGCAACCTCACGTGAACCTAAACCCTCTCCCATAGGCGGCGTCTCATGCTCCCCCTGACGTAAACGGCGATCAATGCGGACAACAAGACTCATAGCGGAATCTAGAGAAGCAGGAGTCTCGTACATCAGGAGGGCTTTTTTAACCCTTCCAGAAACCCCATGAATAAACGGACTCCGCAGCGCGGGATCATTCCATTGTGTGTCGACCGCCCAGCGGCGAAATTCAGAACAGTAATCCTCTGCAACACGCTCCCCCTGGCGAATAGCGCGTATCTTAGATTCTGCTAGAGCCATTCTGTCAGGATCATCGTAAATGTGTCCCAAAGCAGAAAAAAACTCTCCACTGAGTTAAATGCAGCAGAATCAGATGGCAAAGAAAATGCCCATGCTTGGGGGTCCCCGTTTAGTAATGACAACACCAGGCCCACACACTGAGCCTCATTACCTGAGGAGATCGGGCGCATACGAAAATATAGTTTGCAAGCTTCACGAAAAGTAACAAATTTACTGCGTTCCCCAGCAAACTTTTCAGGTAAAGGAAACTTAGGCTCAGCAACTCTACCTGTCGCTTCAGCTTGCACATTAGATACTACTAGTCCCTGTTGCTGCACTGCCCCCCTCAACTCAGTGACCTGTAGGGACAGCGCCTCCAACTGGCGGGTTATGGAAGTCATGGGATCCATGGAATTCAAATAATACTGGCCGATTATAATGTCACGGGAGACCTAGGTAGGCAAAAGCTAACAACCCGGGTCCCTGCGATTTCCCTTAGACTAGGGAAACCCAGACTGACCCTCTCCCAGAGTTTACACTGATGGTGTGCATGTCTGGGCCTCCATCCTCACCCTGTCTCCTGTTTCAACCCTAAGCTGAAACCACAACCCACCACCCAGTGAGGAGACCACACCAAAACCCACAGTTAGCACAGACAAGGATAACGGAAAATATACACCACGCCGCAGTCACACAGGAATACACTATAAGTGCTCAGGGCAAAACAAATACAAATATAGGAAGGACAAAATATGACAAAGGGAAATACACCACCAGATCCGAAACTCTTTCTCCTAGACCACCACTCCAGACCGAGATAACCAAGCAAAAGCTATAATCAGCGACGCCCAATGTTCAGCAGAACTATTTAAAGGCAGTGGGCGTGACCCAGCTTCCAATCCGAGTACCAGCTAAATTAACCCCGGACCAGCTAGATAGAATCTAGCCGACGCCACTGAGCGCATAGTGGACAAAAGCGGAATTACCGCTGTATGTTGGACGCCCTAGTGTGAACAGTGTCCGACATGACACCAATCCAGTAGAACCTTCCACGAAGCAGACTCTCCAACTTCCTCCATCCGAAGTGTCCTGCTCCATCGTGGTATGCTTCCAGAACCATTGGCGCATCTTGCTTTGGGACTACTATCTGCCATACCAACTCATGGGTGCGTGGGTCAATGCTTCTTCGGCACAGCTTACCATCGTAGATAAACAGCATGCCTCTCCACTTCCACAGCTGTTGCGTCTCTTGTGGATCCTCTGGGCCAGAGTCCGAACCTGCCTGCGTCAGGTGCTCTTTCACCCGACGGACCGCGGGGTCACTGTCCTGAGTCTCTGCCCATCCATGGTGGGGCAGGGGATTCAGCGTGGTGTCCTGCTTGTTCCTGCCCCGTTCCTCACATGATGGGAATACTGAGTAGCCTTGGGGCGATGGAAAGCTGGCAACTCTATTTCTTCGAGTGCTTCTGAGTCCTCTCCCATTTCTGGCAAGTTGGGCATCCTGGACAACGCATCGGCATTCGCATTTTTGTGCCCTGCCCGGTACTTGATGGTGAAATCATAATTGGACAACCGGGCCATCCACCGCTGCTCCAAGGCACCGAGTTTCGCTGTGTCCAAGTGTGTCAGTGGATTGTTGTCCGTGAAGATGGTGAATTTTGCTGAGGCCAGGTAGTGCTTGAACCTCTCCGCCACTGCCCAAACGATGGCGAGGAACTCCAGCTTAAAGGAACTGTAGTTGTCAGGGTTCCTTTCAGTGGGACGAAGTTTCCTGCTGGCGTAAGCAATTACCCTCTCTTTGCCTTTCTGGACCTGGGACAATACGGCTCCCAGTCCCATGTTGCTGGCATCCGTATACAGCACAAACGGTTGGTCATATTCAGGGTAGGCCAGCACCTCTTCTCCCATCAGCTGTTATGATTGAACTGGTGGTTAGGAGCACTAGAAATGACCAGATGAGCAAACTAGTATTACAGGACGAGCTCTGGGAAGTGGGAGCTCTGCTGACCGCAAGTCCTAATCCTATCACAATAACTAGAAATAGCCGTGGAGCGTTCCTGACTCTGCCTAGATGCCTCTTCACAGCCTAAGAGCTAACTACCCCTAAAGATAGAAAATACAGCCTACCTTGCCTCAGAGAAATTCCCCAAAGAAATAGGCAGCCCCCCACATATATTGACTGTGAGTTAAGATGGAAGTCACAAACACAGGAATGAAATAGGTTTCAGCAAAGGAGGCCAGCCTTAACTAAACAGACTGAGGATAGAAAAGGTATCTTTGCGGTCAGCATAAAAACTAACAAAAAACCACGCAGAGTGTGCAAAAGAAACCACCGCACCGACTCACGGCGCGGTGGTGCCACTCTGCATCCCAGAGCTTCCAGCTAACAGGACAAAATCATGATAGCAAGCTGGACAAAAAACAGTGGTAACAAATAAGCTAGCAGGGACTTAGCTTTTGCTGAAGTAGACAGGTCATCTGAAAGATCCAAGAGAACTGAATCAGTACTAGGACATTGACAGCTGGCATCAAGTAACAATTTGAGTGGAGTTAAATAGAGCAGCCAGCCAAGGCCTCAACGAGATCAGCTGGAGAATGAATCTCAGAACCAGCAGCTCCACTCACAGCCACCAGAGGGAGTCCATGAACAGAACTCGCCGAAGTACCATTCATAACCACAGGAGGGAGCTCGAGAACAGAATTCACAACAGTACCCGCCCTTGAGGAGGGGTCACCGAACCCTCACCAGAGCCTCCAGGCCGATCCGGACGAGCCAAATGAAAGGCACGAACAAGATCGGCAGCATGAACATCAGAGACAACCACCCAGGAATTATCCTCCTGACCATAACCTTTCCACTTGACTAGGTACTGAAGTTTCCGTCTCGAAATACGTGAATCCAAAATCTTCTCCACCACATACTCCAACTCCCCCTCAACCAACACCGGGGCAGGAGGATCAACGGAGGAAACCATAGGAGCCACATATCTCCGCAATAACGACCTATGGAACACATTATGGATGGTGAAAGAAGCTGGAAGGTCCAAACGAAATGACACAAGATTAAGAATTTCAGAAATCTTATAAGGACCAATGAAACGAGGCTTAAACTTAGGAGACGAAACCTTCATAGGAACAAAACAAGACGACAACCAAACCAAATCCCCAACACGAAGTCGGGGACCAACACAGCGTCGGCGGTTAGCGAAACGTTGAGCCTTCTCCTGGGACAATGTCAAATTGTCCACTACGTGAGTCTAAATTCGCTGCAAACTGTCCACCACAGAATCCACACCAGGACAGTCCGAAGGCTCAACCTGCCCTGAAGAAAAACGAGGGTGGAAACCAGAATTACAGAAAAAAGGCGAAACCAAAGTGGCCGAGCTGGCCCGATTATTAAGGGCGAACTCAGCCAAAGGCAAGAAGGACACCCAATCATCCTGATCAGCAGAAACAAAGCATCTCAGATATGTTTCCAAAGTCTGATTGGTTCGTTCTTTTCGGCCATTTGTCTGAGGATGGAAAGCTGAAGAAAAAGACAAATCAATGCCCATCTTAGCACAAAAGGACCGCCAAAATCTTGAAACAAACTGGGAACCTCTGTCCGACACGATGTTCTCCGGAATGCCATGTAAACGAACCACATGCTGGAAAAACAATGGAACCAAATCAGAGGAGGAAGGCAATTTAGGCAAAGGTACCAAATGGACCATCTTAGAGAAGCGATCACAAACCACCCAGATAACTGACATCCTCTGAGAGACAGGGAGATCCGAAATAAAATCCATGGAAATATGCGTCCAGGGCCTTTTCGGGACCGGCAAGGGCAAAAGCAACCCACTGGCACGAGAACAGCAGGGCTTAGCCCGAGCACAAGTCCCACAGGACTGCACAAAAGAACGCACATCTCGTGACAAGGAAGGCCACCAAAAGGATCTAGCCACCAAATCTCTGGTACCAAAGATTCCAGGATGACCAGCCAACACCGAACAATGAACCTCAGAGATAACTCTACTAGTCCATCTATCAGGGACAAGCAGCTTCTCCGCTGGACAACGGTCAGATCTATCAGCCTGAAACTCCTGCAGCACCCGCCGCAAATCAGGGGAGATGGCAGACAAAATTACCCCCTCTTTCAGAATACCAGCCGGCTCAGGAACTCCCGGAGAATCAGGCACAAAACTCCTTGAAAGGGCATCAGCCTTCACATTCTTAGAACCCGGAAGGTACGAAACCACAAAATTGAAGCGGGAGAAAAACAGCGACCATCGAGCCTGTCTAGGATTCAACCGCTTGGCAGACTCGAGATAAGTCAGATTCTTGTGATCCGTCAAGACCACCACGCGATGCTTGGCTCCTTCAAGCCAATGTCGCCACTCCTCAAACGCCCACTTCATAGCCAACAACTCTCGATTGCCCACATCATAATTGCGCTCAGCAGGCGAAAACTTTCTAGAAAAGAAAGCACATGGTTTCATCACAGAGCCATCAGAACCTCTTTGAGACATAACAGCCCCTGCTCCAATCTCAGAAGCATCCACCTCGACCTGAAACGGGAGCGAAACATCTGGCTGACACAACACAGGGGCAGAAGAAAAACGACGCTTCAGCTCCTGAAAAGCCTCAACGGCCGCAGATGACCAATTGACCACATCAGCACCTTTCTTGGTCAAATCAGTCAATGGTTTAACAACACTAGAAAAATTAGCGATGAAGCGACGGTAAAAATTAGCAAAGCCCAGGAATTTCTGAAGGCTCTTCACAGAAGTAGGCTGAGTCCAATCATAAATGGCCTGAACTTTAACAGGGTCCATCTCGATAGTAGAAGGGGAAAAAATGAAACCCAAAAATGAAACCGTCTGAACTCCAAAGAGACATTTAGACCCCTTCACAAACAAGGAATTAGCACGAAGGACCTGGAACACCATTCTGACCTGCTTCACATGAGACTCCCAATCGTCCGAAAAGACCAAAATATCATCCAAATATACAATCATGAATCTATCCAGGTACTTTCGGAAGATGTCATGCATAAAGGACTGAAACACAGATGGAGCATTAGAAAGCCCGAATGGCATCACCAAGTACTCAAAATGGCCCTCGGGCGTATTAAATGCTGTTTTCCATTCGTCGCCCCGTTTAATACGCACAAGATTATACGCCCCTCGAAGATCTATCTTGGTGAACCAGCTAGCCCCCTTAATCCGAGCAAACAAATCAGACAGTAGCGGCAAAGGGTACTGAAATTTGACGGTGATTTTATTGAGAAGGCAGTAATCTATACAAGGTCTCAGAGAACCATCCTTCTTGGCCACAAAAAAGAACCCTGCTCCCAACGGTGATGACGACGGGCGAATATGCCCTTTCTCCAAGGACTCCTTTATATAACTCCGCATTGCAGCGTGTTCTGGCACAGATGAATTGAACAGTCGGCCCTTCGGAAACTTACTACCAGGAATCAAATTAATAGCACAATCGCAATCCCTATGAGGAGGTAGGGCACTGGATTTGGGCTCATCAAATACATCCCGGTAATCTGACAAGAACTCAGGGACTTCAGAAGGATGGGAAGACGAAATAGATAACAATGGGGCATCCCCATGTACCCCTTGACAACCCCAGCTGGATACAGACATTGATTTCCAATCCAATACTGGATTATGGACCTGTAGCCATGGCAAACCCAAAACGACCACATCATGCAGATTATGCAACACCAAAAAGCGAATATCCTCCTGATGTGCAGGAGCCATGCACATGGACAATTGAGTCCAGTACTGAGGCTTATTCTTGGCCAAAGGTGTAGCATCAATTCCTCTCAATGGAATAGGATACTGTAAGGGCTCCAAGAAAAAACCACAGCGCCTGGCAAACTCCAAGTCCATCAAATTCAGGGCAGCGCCTGAATCCACAAATGCCATAACAGAATAGGACGACAAAGAGCAAATCAGAGTAACGGACAAAAGAAATTTTGGCTGTACTGTACCAATGGTGGCAGACCTAGCGAACCGTTTAGTGCGCTTAGGACAATCAGAGATAGCATGAGTGGAGTCACCACAGTAAAAACACAGCCCATTCTGATGTCTGTACTCTTGCCGTTCAGCTCTGGTCAAGGTCCTGTCAAATTGCATAGGCTCAGGCCTCTGCTCAGAAAACACCGCCAAATGGTGCACATTTTTGCGCTCACGTAAGTGTCGATCGATCTGAATGGCCAAGGACATAGACTCATTCAGACCAGCAGGCGTGGGGAATCCCACCATAACATCCTTAAGGGCTTCAGAAAGACCCTTTCTGAAAATTGCCGCCAGGGCACATTCATTCCACTGAGTAAGCACAGACCACTTTCTAAACTTCTGACAATATACCTCCGCTTCATCCTGACCCTGACACAAAGCCAGCAAAATTTTCTCTGCCTGATCCACTGAATCTGGTTCATCATAAAGCAATCCAAGCGCCAGAAAAAACGCATCTACATTACGCAATGCAGGATCTCCTGGCGCAAGGGAAAATGCCCAGTCTTGAGGGTCGCCACGCAGCAAAGAAATAATGATTTTTACTTGCTGAATGGGGTCACCAGAGGAGCGGGGTTTTAAAGCAAAAAACAGTCTACAATTATTTTTGAAATTCAGGAACTTAGATCTATCCCCAGAAAACAAATCAGGAATTGGAATTCTGGGTTCTAACATCGGGTTCTGAACTACATAATCTTGAATGCCTTGTACCCTTGCAGTGAGTTGATCCACACAAGAGGACAGACCTTGAATGTCCATATCTACACCTGTGTCCTGAACCACCCAGAGATTTAGGGGAAAAGAGAAACAAAACACACTGCAGAGGAAAAAAAAAAATGGTCTCAGAACTTCTCTTATCCCTCTATTGAGATGCATTAACACTTTGCGGGCCAGCTGTACTGTTATGATTGAACTGGTGGTTAGGAGCACTAGAAATGACCAGATGAGCAAACTAGTATTACAGAACGAGCTCTGGGAAGTGGGAGCTCTGCTGACCGCAAGTCCTAATCCTATCACAACAACTAGAAATAGCCGTGGAGCGTTCCTGACTCTGCCTAGACGCCTCTTCACAGCCTAAGAGCTAACTACCCCTAAAGATAGAAAATACAGCCTACCTTGCCTCAGAGAAATTCCCCAAAGAAATAGGCAGCCCCCCACATATATTGACTGTGAGTTAAGATGGAAGTCACAAACACAGGAATGAAATAGGTTTCAGCAAAGGAGGCCAGCCTTAACTAAACAGACTGAGGATAGAAAAGGTATCTTTGCGGTCAGCATAAAAACTAACAAAAAACCACGCAGAGTGTGCAAAAGAAACCACCGCACCGACTCACGGCGCGGTGGTGCCACTCTGCATCCCAGAGCTTCCAGCTAACAGGACAAAATCATGATAGCAAGCTGGACAAAAAACAGTGGTAACAAATAAGCTAGCAGGGACTTAGCTTTTGCTGAAGTAGACAGGTCATCTGAAAGATTCAAGAGAACTGAACCAGTACTAGGACATTGACAGCTGGCATCAAGTAACAATTTGAGTGGAGTTAAATAGAGCAGCCAGCCAAGGCCTCAACGAGATCAGCTGGAGAATGAATCTCAGAACCAGCAGCTCCACTCACAGCCACCAGAGGGAGTCCATGAACAGAACTCGCCTAAGTACCATTCATAACCACAGGAGGGAGCTCGAGAACATAATTTACAACAGTCAGCGCCAACTTCAAACAAGTGAAGGATCCTTCCAGGCCGTCATTCCAGTCAAATGAGGTATTCTTACCCTTGGTTTTCTTGGATTGGCCCACCAGCAGGTCTTGCAATGGTGCAGCTTTCTTGGTGAAGTCTTTGATGAACCTCCTGTAGTAGCCTACCAACCCGAGGAACTGCCGGACTTCATGGAGGTTGCTGGGCTTCGGCCAGTCTCTGATCACAGTGACCTTGTCAGGGTCTGGGGCCACCCCTTCGGCACTCACCACATGGCCCAGGTACTGTACTTTAGGCTTTAATAGATGACATTTGGACGGTTTTACCTTTAGGCCAAAGATGGACAGAGCATCGAACACCTCTGCCAGGTGCTTCAGGTGGTCCTCATAGGTTTTGGAGAAGACGATGACATCATCCAAGTACAGCAGGACGGTTTCGAAATTCTTGTGTCCAAGGCAGCACTCCATCATCCTGTGGAACGTTCCTGGGGTGTTGCACAGTCCGAATAACATGTAGTTGAATTCACAGAGACCCATCGGTGTGGTGAAGGCCGTCTTTTCCTTGTCTGCCTATGCTACGGGAACCTGCCAGTACCCACTGGTGAGATCCAAGGTAGAGAAGTAGTTAGCAGATTTTAAAGCAGCTAAGGACTCTTCTATTCTGGGCAGTGGGTATACATCTTTATGTGTAATGCGGTTTATCTGCCTATAATCAACACACATCCTCATCGTGCCATCCTTCTTTCTGATGAGGACTAATGGAGCTGCCCAGGGGCTACAACTGTCTATAACTACCCCAGCCTCCTTCATCTCTCGCAACATGTCTTTGGCGCACTGATAATGAGCTGGGGGTACAGGATGGAATCTCTCTCTTTAATGAGTGGATGATCTCCTGTGGGGATATGATGTTGAATCCCTTTTACCTGCCCAAAATCTAGGGGATGCTTGCTGAATACCCGCTCTGTTGTGATTTTGCTTTTTGCTCCCTCTAGTGGTCATTAGTGATTTGACTCTGGAGCGTCTGTCTTTTCCTATATCCTCACCTGGGCCGTTAGTTCAGGGGCGTTGCTATATAAGCTCCCTGGACCTTCAGTTCAATGCCTGGCATCGTTGAAATCAGAGCTAATCTGTTGTGCTCTTGTCCTCTGATCCTGGTTCCTGTTTTTCAAGCTAAGTCTGCTTCTTTGCTTTTTGCTTTTGTTTGGTATTTTTGTCCAGCTTGTTCCTATCTGTATCCTGACCTTTGCTGGAAGCTCTAGGGGGCTGGTGTTCTCCCCCCGGACCGTTAGACGGTTCGGGGGTTCTTGAATCTCCAGCGTGGATTTTTATAGGGTTTTTGTTGACCAGATAAGTTATCTTGCTATATTCTGCTATTAGTAAGCTGGCCTCTCTTTGCTGAACCTGGTTCATTTCTGTGTTTGTCATTTCCTCTTACCTCACCGTTATTATTTGTGGGGGGCTTGTATCTTGCTTTGGGGTCCCTTTCTCTGGAGGCAAGAGAGGTCTTTGTTTTCTTCTCCTAGGGGTAGTTAGATTCTCCGGCTGGCGCGAGTCATCTAGCGATCACCGTAGGCATGATCCCCGGCTACTTCTAGTGTTGGCGTTAGGAGTAGCTATTTGGTCAACCCAGTTACCACAGCCCTATGAGCTGGATTTTTGTATCTTGCAGACTTACACGTTCCTCTGAGACCCTGTCCACTGGGGTCATAACAGTATGCCAGGCCAGTATTAAATGTTTAATGCATTGCAGAAGTGGGATTATAAGAGAGAAAATTTTTTTTTTTTTTTTTTTCCCTCTCTCATTTTTTTTTTTTCTTTTCCCCTTTACCTCAGAGTGGCTTAAGCTTGCTGCAGACATGAATGTCCAGACCTTGATTACAAGTGTGGACCAGCTTGCCGCTCGTGTGCAGGGTATACAAGATTATGTTACCAGAAATCCTAGGTCTGAACCCAAGATTCCGATTCCTGAACTGTTTTCAGGAGACCGATTTAAGTTTAGGAATTTCAGGAATAATTGTAAATTATTTTTGTCCCTGAAACCTTGTTCGTCTGGAGACTCTGCTCAACAAGTAAAAATTGTTATTTCATTCTTACGGGGTGACCCTCAGGATTGGGCTTTTTCGTTGGCGCCAGGAGATCCGGCATTGGCTGATATTGATGCGTTTTTTCTGGCGCTCGGTTTACTTTATGAGGAACCCAATCTTGAGATTCAGGCAGAGAAAGCCTTGCTGGCTATGTCTCAGGGCCAGGACGAGGCTGAGGTGTATTGCCAAAAATTTCGGAAATGGTCCGTGCTGACACATTGGAACGAGTGTGCACTGGCCGCCAATTTTAGAAATGGCCTTTCTGAGGCCATTAAGAATGTTATGGTGGGTTTTCCCATTCCCACAGGTCTGAATGATACCATGTCCCTGGCTATTCAAATTGACCGGCGGTTGCGGGAGCGCAAAACCGCAAATTCCCTCATGTTGTTGTCTGAACAGACACCTGATGTGATGCAATGTGATAGAAAAACCGCAAATTCCCTCATGGTGTTGTCTGAACGGACACCTGATTTGATGCAATGTGATAGAATCCTGACTAGAAATGAGAGGAAAATTCATAGACGCCGGAATGGCTTGTGCTACTACTGTGGTGATTCTACACATGTTATCTCAGCATGCTCTAAACGTATATCTAAGGTTGTTAGTCCTGTCACCGTTGGTAATTTGCATCCTAAGTTTATTCTGTCTGTAACTTTGATTTGCTCACTGTCATCTTATCCTGTCATGGCGTTTGTAGATTCAGGTGCTGCCCTGAGTCTTATGGATCTCTCATTTGCTAAGCGCTGTGGTTTTATTCTTGAACCATTAGAAAATCCTATCCCTCTTAGGGGTATTGATGCTACGCCATTGGCAGAAAATAAGCCGCAGTATTGGACACAGGTTACCATGTGCATGACTCCTGAACACCGCGAGGTGATACGTTTTCTCGTTCTACATAAAATGCATGATTTGGTTGTTTTGGGGCTGCCATGGTTACAGACCCATAATCCAGTCCTTGACTGGAAGGCTATGTCAGTGTCTAGTTGGGGCTGTCGTGGTATTCATGAGGATTCCCTGCCTGTGTCTATTGCTTCTTCTACGCCTTCGGAAGTTCCGGAGTACTTGTCTGATTATCAGGATGTCTTTAGCGAGTCCAGGTCCAGTGCATTGCCTCCTCATAGGGAATGTGACTGTGCAATAGATTTGATTCCAGGCAGTAAATTTCCTAAGGGAAGACTGTTTAATCTGTCGATACCTGAACATACCGCTATGCGTTCATATATCAAGGAGTCTCTGGAGAAAGGACACATCCGTCCGTCTTCTTCCCCTCTTGGTGCGGGATTCTTTTTTGTGGCTAAGAAGGACGGATCTTTGAGGCCTTGTATTGACTATCGGCTTTTAAATAAGATCACTGTCAAATTTCAGTATCCTTTGCCGCTGTTGTCTGACTTGTTTGCCCGGATTAAAGGTGCCAAGTGGTTTACCAAGATAGACCTTCGTGGTGCGTACAACCTTGTGCGCATTAAGCAAGGGGATGAATGGAAAACCGCATTCAATACGCCCGAAGGTCATTTTGAGTACTTGGTGATGCCTTTTGGTCTCTCTAATGCCCCTTCAGTTTTTCAGTCCTTTATGCATGACATTTTCCGGAACTATCTGGATAAATTTCTGATCGTTTATCTGGATGATATTCTGTTTTTTTCTGATAATTGGGACTCGCATGTGGAGCAGGTCAGGATGGTCTTTAAAATTTTGCGTGAAAATTCTTTGTTTGTCAAGGGCTCAAAGTGTCTTTTTGGTGTACAGAAGGTTCCCTTTTTGGGGTTCATTTTTTCCCCTTCTGCTGTGGAGATGGACCCAGTCAAGGTCCGAGCTATTCTTGATTGGACTCAGCCCTCGTCAGTTAAGAGTCTTCAGAAGTTCTTGGGTTTCGCTAACTTCTACCGTCGTTTTATCGCTAACTTTTCTAGCATTGTGAAACCTTTGACGGATATGACCAAGAAGGGCTCCGATGTGGTTAATTGGGCTCCTGCTGCCGTGGAGGCTTTCCAGGAGTTGAAACGTCGGTTTACTTCGGCGCCTGTTTTGTGCCAGCCTGATGTCTCGCTTCCCTTTCAAGTTGAGGTGGATGCTTCAGAGATTGGAGCAGGGGCCGTTTTGTCGCAGAGAGGCCCTGGTTGCTCTGTTATGAGACCTTGCGCCTTTTTCTCTAGGAAGTTTTCGCCTGCGGAGCGAAATTATGATGTGGGCAATCGGGAGTTGTTGGCCATGAAATGGGCATTTGAGGAGTGGCGTCATTGGCTCGAGGGTGCTAAGCATCGTGTGGTGGTCTTGACTGATCACAAAAATCTGATGTATCTCGAGTCTGCTAAACGCCTGAATCCTAGACAGGCCCGCTGGTCATTGTTTTTCTCCCGTTTTGACTTTGTTGTCTCGTATTTACCAGGTTCAAAGAATGTGAAGGCCGATGCTCTTTCCAGGAGCTTTGTGCCTGATGCTCCTGGAGTCGCTGAACCTGTTGGTATTCTTAAGGATGGTATTATCTTGTCAGCTATTTCTCCTGATCTGCGACGTGTGTTGCAGAGATTTCAGGCTGATAGGCCTGATTCTTGTCCACCTGACAGACTGTTTGTGCCTGATAAGTGGACCAGCAGAGTCATTTCCGAGGTTCATTCCTCGGTGTTGGCAGGTCACCCAGGAATTTTTGGCACCAGAGATCTGGTGGCCAGATCCTTTTGGTGGCCTTCCTTGTCTAGGGATGTGCGGTCATTTGTGCAGTCCTGTGGGACTTGTGCTCGAGCTAAGCCTTGCTGTTCTCGTGCCAGCGGGTTGCTCTTGCCCTTGCCTGTCCCTAAGAGACCTTGGACACATATCTCCATGGATTTCATTTCTGATCTTCCGGTGTCTCAGGGCATGTCTGTTATCTGGGTGATATGTGATTGCTTCTCCAAGATGGTCCATTTGGTTCCTTTGCCTAAACTGCCTTCCTCTTCCGATCTGGTTCCTGTGTTTTTCCAGAACGTGGTTCGTTTGCACGGCATCCCTGAGAATATTGTGTCAGACAGAGGATCCCAGTTCGTTTCCAGATTCTGGCGATCCTTTTGTAGTAGGATGGGCATTGACTTGTCGTTTTCGTCTGCTTTCCATCCTCAGACTAATGGACAGACGGAGCGAACTAATCAGACTTTGGAGGCTTATTTGAGGTGTTTTGTCTCTGCTGATCAGGACGATTGGGTGACCTTCTTGCCGTTAGCTGAGTTTGCCCTTAATAATCGGGCTAGTTCCGCCACCTTGGTTTCGCCGTTTTTCTGCAACTCTGGTTTCCACCCTCGTTTTTCTTCGGGTCATGTGGAACCTTCTGACTGCCCTGGGGTGGATTCTGTGGTGGATAGGTTGCAGCGGATCTGGAATCTTGTGGTGGACAACTTGAAGTTGTCACAGGAGAGGGCTCAGCGCTTTGCCAACCGCCGCCGCGGTGTGGGTCCCCGACTACGTGTTGGGGATTTGGTGTGGCTTTCTTCCCGCTTTGTTCCTATGAAGGTTTCCTCTCCCAAATTTAAACCTCGTTTTATTGGTCCTTACAAGATATTGGAAATTCTTAATCCTGTATCCTTTCGCCTGGATCTTCCTGTGTCGTTTGCTATCCACAACGTGTTTCATAGGTCCTTGTTGCGGCGGTACGTTGTGCCTGTGGTTCCTTCTGCTGAGCCTCCTGCTCCGGTGTTGGTTGAGGGCGAGTTGGAGTACGTGGTGGAGAAGATCTTGGATTCTCGTCTCTCCAGGCGGAGGCTTCAGTACCTGGTCAAGTGGAAGGGCTATGGTCAGGAAGATAATTCCTGGGTGGTCGCCTCTGATGTTCATGCGGCCGATTTAGTTCGTGCCTTTCACGCCGCTCATCCTGATCGCCCTGGTGGTCGTGGTGAGGGTTCGGTGACCCCTCACTAAGGGGGGGGTACTGTTGTGATTTTGCTTTTTGCTCCCTCTAGTGGTCATTAGTGATTTGACTCTGGAGCGTCTGTCTTTTCCTATATCCTCACCTGGGCCGTTAGTTCAGGGGCGTTGCTATATAAGCTCCCTGGACCTTCAGTTCAATGCCTGGCATCGTTGAAATCAGAGCTAATCTGTTGTGCTCTTGTCCTCTGATCCTGGTTCCTGTTTTTCAAGCTAAGTCTGCTTCTTTGCTTTTTGCTTTTGTTTTTGTTTGGTATTTTTGTCCAGCTTGTTCCTATCTGTATCCTGACCTTTGCTGGAAGCTCTAGGGGGCTGGTGTTCTCCCCCCGGACCATTAGACGGTTCGGGGGTTCTTGAATCTCCAGCGTGGATTTTTATAGGGTTTTTGTTGACCAGATAAGTTATCTTGCTATATTCTGCTATTAGTAAGCTGGCCTCTCTTTGCTGAACCTGGTTCATTTCTGTGTTTGTCATTTCCTCTTACCTCACCGTTATTATTTGTGGGGGGCTTGTATCTTGCTTTGGGGTCCCTTTCTCTGGAGGCAAGAGAGGTCTTTGTTTTCTTCTCCTAGGGGTAGTTAGATTCTCCGGCTGGCGCGAGTCATCTAGCGATCACCGTAGGCATGATCCCCGGCTACTTCTAGTGTTGGCGTTAGGAGTAGCTATTTGGTCAACCCAGTTACCACAGCCCTATGAGCTGGATTTTTGTATCTTGCAGACTTACACGTTCCTCTGAGACCCTGTCCACTGGGGTCATAACACCGCTCATACTCATGAACCACACTGTAAGCCCCTTGTTTTTGGTGTGATGGGGTAGAGTCAGTGCCTACGTGCAATTTCTGACACCAATCTTCCATTTGTCCTGCAGAGCCATTGTCCTCCGCCTGCTTGGATGGGACCAAGGGTTCTGTCGCCTGTATCACATTATTATCAACAGCAAACAATTTGGCAAGTGTGGCATATTTGGTTAGGTGGACCTCTT
This sequence comes from Ranitomeya variabilis, assembly GCF_051348905.1. Classification (NCBI taxonomy): domain Eukaryota; kingdom Metazoa; phylum Chordata; class Amphibia; order Anura; family Dendrobatidae; genus Ranitomeya; species Ranitomeya variabilis. The sequence goes on along the minus strand of NC_135236.1, from coordinate 416,774,384 downwards.
CCTCTCCACAGTTAAGGACACGTACTGGCACCTGGAGTGGCCCCCAGACGCAGGGCAGCGGGGTACTCGGTACCGGGTCTCTCGGTTCTGGGGATGTCACGGTGGCCTGACCTGGTCCGTGGCCCTGCTAAGGGGCACCCAATCAAAGATGTAGGTGCAGGTGTGTTGTGAAATTGGATTTTGGGCTCCCCCGGTGGCCACTGGTGGAATTGAACTTGTGTGCATCATCCCCTCTGTTCACCTGTTCCCATCAGGATGTGGGAGTCGCTATTTAACCTTGCTCCTCTGTCACTTCCATGCCGGTCAACATTGTAATCAGAAGCCTTTCTGTGCATGTTCCTGCTACCAGACAACTTCCAGCTAAGTCGGACTTTTGTCCTTGTTTGTTTTTTGCATTTTGTTCCAGTTCACAGCTGCAGTTTCGTTTCTGTGTCTGGAAAGCTCTTGTGATCTGAAATTGCCACTCTGATGTTATGAGTTAATACTAGAGTCTTAAAGTAATTTCAGGATGGTGTATTGATAGGGTTTTCAGCTGACCATGAAAGTACCCTTTCTGTCTTCCTGCTATCTAGTAAGCGGACCTCGATTTTGCTAAACCTATTTTCATACTACGTTTGTCATTTTCATCTTAAATCACCGCCAATATATGTGGGGGCCTCTGTCTGCCTTTCGGGGAAATTTCTCTAGAGGTGAGCCAGGACTATATTTTCCTCTGCCAGGATTAGTTAGTCCTCCGGCCGGCGCTGGGCGTCTAGGGATAAAACGCAGGCTACGCTACCCGGCTACTGTTAGTTGTGCGGCAGGTTTAGTTCATGGTCAGTTTAAGTTTCCATCCTTCCAAGAGCTAGTTCCTATGTATGCTGGGCTATGTTCTCTTGCCATTGAGAACCATAACAGTTTAACTGGCCCACAAAGGGTTAAATTAATTGGCAGAGAAAGGAGAGAAAAAAAAAGTCTGCTGAAAATTTATTTATTTTTATTTTTTTTTTCCTTCAGTTCTGAGTGTGCTTTCAATTGAATCACTTGCAAGTCTGCCTATATTGCAGCCTTCCTCTCTCTCTCTCCTTCTAATCCTGGAATGGCTCTGTGTTCACCTGTTTAAAATGGATATTCAGAGTTTAGCTGCAGGTTTGAATAATCTCACCACGAAAGTTCAAAATTTACAAGATTTTGTTGTTCATGTTCCTATATCTGAACCTAGAATTCCTTTGCCTGAATTTTTCTCGGGGAATAGATCTTGCTTTCAAAATTTCAAAAATAATTGCAAGTTGTTTTTGTCCCTGAAATCTCGCTCTGCTGGAGATCCTGCTCAGCAGGTCAGGATTGTGATTTCCTTGCTCCGGGGCGACCCTCAAGATTGGGCTTTTGCATTGGCTCCAGGGGTTCCTGCGTTGCTCAATGTGGATGCGTTTTTTCTGGCCTTGGGGTAGCTTTATGAGGAACCTCATTTAGAGCTTCAGGCGGAAAAAGCCTTGATGTCCCTATCTCAGGGGCAAGATGAAGTTGAAATATACTGCCAAAAATTCCGTAAATGGTCTGTGCTTACTCAGTGGAATGAGTGCGCCCTGGCGGCGAATTTCAGAGAGGGTCTCTCTGATGCCGTTAAGGATGTTATGGTGGGGTTCCCTGTGCCTGCGGGTCTGAATGAGTCCATGACAATGGCTATCCAGATCGATAGACGTCTGCGGGAGCGCAAACCTATGCACCATTTGGCGGTGTCTACTGAGAAGACGCCAGAGAATATGCAATGTGATAGAATTCTGTCCAGAAGCGAACGTCAGAATTTTAGACGAAAAAATGGGTTGTGCTTTTATTGTGGTGATTCAACTCATGTTATATCAGCATGCTCTAAGCGTACTAAGAAGCTTGATAAGTCAGTTTCAATTGGCACTTTTCAGTCTAAGTTTATTCTATCTGTGACCCTGATTTGTTCTTTATCATCTATTACCGCGGATGCCTATGTCGACTCTGGCGCCGCTTTGAGTCTTATGGATTGGTCCTTTGCCAAACGCTGTGGGTATGATTTAGAGCCTCTTGAAACTCCTATACCTCTGAAGGGGATTGACTCCACCCCATTGGCTAGTAATAAACCACAATACTGGACACAAGTAACTATGCGAATTAATCCGGATCATCAGGAGATTATTCGCTTTCTTGTGCTGTATAATCTACATGATGTGTTGGTGCTTGGATTGCCATGGCTGCAATCTCATAACCCAGTCCTCGACTGGAACGCTATGTCTGTGTTAAGCTGGGGATGTAAGGGGATGCATGGGGACGTACCTTTGGTTTCCATTTCGTCATCTATTCCCTCTGAGATTCCTGAATTCTTGTCTGACTATCGTGACGTTTTTGAAGAACCTAAGCTTGGTTCATTACCTCCGCACCGGGAGTGCGATTGTGCCATAGATTTGATTCCGGGTAGTAAATACCCTAAGGGTCGTTTATTTAATCTGTCTGTGCCTGAACATGCTGCTATGCGAGAATATATAAAGGAGTCCTTGGAAAAGGGACATATTCGTCCTTCGTCATCTCCCTTAGGAGCCGGTTTTTTCTTTGTTTCTAAGAAAGATGGCTCTTTGAGGCCGTGTATTGATTATCGGCTTTTGAATAAAATCACGGTTAAATATCAATATCCGTTGCCACTGCTGACTGATTTGTTTGCTCGCATAAAGGGGGCCAAGTGGTTCTCTAAGATAGATCTCCGTGGGGCGTATAATTTGGTGCGAATTAAGCAGGGGGATGAGTGGAAAACCGCATTTAATACGCCCGAGGGCCACTTTGAGTATTTGGTGATGCCTTTTGGCCTTTCAAATGCCCCTTCAGTCTTTCAGTCCTTTATGCATGACATTTTCCGTGATTATTTGGATAAATTTATGATCGTGTATCTGGATGATATTCTGATTTTTTCGGATGACTGGGACTCTCATGTCCAGCAGGTCAGGAGGGTTTTTCAGGTTTTGCGGTCTAATTCCTTGTGTGTGAAGGGTTCTAAGTGCGTTTTTGGGGTTCAAAAGATTTCCTTCTTGGGATACATTTTTTCCCCCTCTTCCATCGAGATGGATCCTGTCAAGGTTCGGGCTATTTGTGATTGGACGCAACCCTCTTCTCTTAAGAGTCTTCAGAAATTTTTGGGCTTTGCTAACTTTTATCGTCGATTTATTGCTGGTTTTTCTGATGTTGTTAAACCATTGACTGATTTGACTAAGAAGGGTGCTGATGTTGCTGATTGGTCCCCTGCTGCTGTGGAGGCTTTTCGGGAGCTTAAGCGCCGCTTTTCTTCCGCCCCTGTGTTGCGTCAGCCTGATGTTGCTCTTCCTTTTCAGGTTGAGGTCGACGCTTCTGAAATCGGAGCTGGGGCGGTTTTGTCGCAAAGAAGTTCCGACTGCTCCGTGATGAAACCTTGTGCTTTTTTTTCTCGTAAATTTTCGCCCGCCGAGCGGAATTATGATATTGGGAATCGGGAGCTTTTGGCCATGAAGTGGGCTTTTGAGGAGTGGCGTCATTGGCTTGAGGGGGCTAGACATCAGGTGGTGGTATTGACCGACCACAAAAATTTAATTTATCTTGAGTCCACCAGACGTCTGAATCCTAGACAGGCGCGCTGGTCATTGTTTTTCTCTCGGTTTAATTTTGTGGTGTCATACCTACCGGGTTCTAAGAATGTTAAGGCGGATGCCCTTTCTAGGAGTTTTGAGCCTGACTCCCCTGGTAATTCTGAACCTACAGGTATCCTTAAGGATGGAGTGATATTGTCTGCCGTTTCTCCAGACCTGCGGCGGGCCTTGCAGGATTTTCAGGCGGATAGACCTGATCGTTGCCCACCTGGTAGACTGTTTGTTCCTGATGATTGGACCAGTAAAGTCATTTCTGAGGTTCATTCTTCTGCGTTGGCAGGTCATCCTGGAATCTTTGGTACCAGGGATTTGGTGGCAAGGTCCTTCTGGTGGCCTTCCCTGTCACGAGATGTACGAGGCTTTGTGCAGTCTTGTGACGTTTGTGCTCGGGCCAAGCCTTGTTGTTCTCGGGCTAGTGGATTGTTGTTGCCCTTGCCTATCCCGAAGAGGCCTTGGACGCACATCTCGATGGATTTTATTTCGGATCTTCCTGTTTCTCAGAAGATGTCTGTCATCTGGGTGGTGTGTGACCGTTTCTCTAAGATGGTCCATTTGGTTCCCCTGCCTAAGTTGCCTTCTTCTTCCGAGTTGGTTCCTCTGTTTTTTCAAAATGTGGTTCGTTTGCATGGTATTCCGGAGAATATCGTTTCTGACAGAGGAACCCAATTCGTGTCTAGATTTTGGCGGGCATTCTGTGCTAGGATGGGCATAGATTTGTCTTTCTCGTCTGCTTTCCATCCTCAGACTAATGGCCAGACCGAGCGGACGAATCAGACTTTGGAGACATATTTGAGGTGTTTTGTGTCTGCAGATCAGGATGATTGGGTTGCTTTTTTGCCTTTAGCGGAGTTTGCCCTCAATAATCGGGCCAGCTCTGCCACCTTGGTGTCTCCTTTTTTCTGTAATTCGGGGTTTCATCCTCGATTTTCCTCCGGTCAGGTGGAATCTTCGGATTGTCCTGGAGTGGATGCTGTGGTGGAGAGGTTGCATCAGATTTGGGGGCAGGTGGTGGACAATTTGAAGTTGTCCCAGGAGAAGACTCAGCTTTTTGCCAACCGCCGGCGTCGGGTTGGTCCTCGGCTTTGTGTCGGGGACTTGGTGTGGTTGTCTTCTCGTTTTGTCCCTATGAGGGTTTCTTCTCCTAAGTTTAAGCCTCGGTTCATCGGCCCGTACAAGATATTGGAGATTCTTAACCCTGTGTCCTTCCGTTTGGACCTCCCTGCATCTTTTTCTATTCATAATGTTTTTCATCGGTCATTGTTGCGCAGGTATGAGGTACCGGTTGTGCCTTCCGTTGAGCCTCCTGCTCCGGTGTTGGTTGAGGGCGAGTTGGAGTACGTTGTGGAAAAAATCTTGGACTCCCGTGTTTCCAGACGGAAACTCCAGTATCTGGTCAAATGGAAGGGATACGGTCAGGAGGATAATTCTTGGGTGACTGCCTCTGATGTTCATGCCTCCGATCTGGTCCGTGCCTTTCATAGGGCTCATCCTGATCGCCCTGGTGGTTCTGGTGAGGGTTCGGTGCCCCCTCCTTGAGGGGGGGGTACTGTTGTGAAATTGGATTTTGGGCTCCCCCGGTGGCCACTGGTGGAATTGAACTTGTGTGCATCATCCCCTCTGTTCACCTGTTCCCATCAGGATGTGGGAGTCGCTATTTAACCTTGCTCCTCTGTCACTTCCATGCCGGTCAACATTGTAATCAGAAGCCTTTCTGTGCATGTTCCTGCTACCAGACAACTTCCAGCTAAGTCGGACTTTTGTCCTTGTTTGTTTTTTGCATTTTGTTCCAGTTCACAGCTGCAGTTTCGTTTCTGTGTCTGGAAAGCTCTTGTGATCTGAAATTGCCACTCTGATGTTATGAGTTAATACTAGAGTCTTAAAGTAATTTCAGGATGGTGTATTGATAGGGTTTTCAGCTGACCATGAAAGTACCCTTTCTGTCTTCCTGCTATCTAGTAAGCGGACCTCGATTTTGCTAAACCTATTTTCATACTACGTTTGTCATTTTCATCTTAAATCACCGCCAATATATGTGGGGGCCTCTGTCTGCCTTTCGGGGAAATTTCTCTAGAGGTGAGCCAGGACTATATTTTCCTCTGCCAGGATTAGTTAGTCCTCCGGCCGGCGCTGGGCGTCTAGGGATAAAACGCAGGCTACGCTACCCGGCTACTGTTAGTTGTGCGGCAGGTTTAGTTCATGGTCAGTTTAAGTTTCCATCCTTCCAAGAGCTAGTTCCTATGTATGCTGGGCTATGTTCTCTTGCCATTGAGAACCATAACACAGGTGTAGGTCGCAGTAAATGATGAGGACACAGGGTTGCAGTCTCTTTACCTCTTTACTGAAGGCTTCAGCATCCGCAATCCAGAGCACTGCTAACAGGGCTGGCTGAGACCGGCCGGTCCGAAGGCACATCCAGAGTTCCCTTTGCAGGTGGAAATCAGTAGCCTACCTACTAGCGCCTGGGTGTTGTAGTACTTCCCTGCTGAGCACCACGGGATAGTCCTCACAACTGTCGTGTATGTTTCTGTTCTTTCTCTCCGTCCCCCAGATGATATGGATAGGATGCACCCGTATGACGGGGTAGGCCTGGAGTTATTTTATAGGGATCCTAGAGACGCCCCTCTCCCACAATTGCCTCCGTTGTCTTCATTAGGTGATTAAGGTGAGGCAGCCAACCTAAAGTCAACTGCCCTGTAGTTGGTTTGAAGTAATGCGTAGAGCCTAATACTTCCTCGGCGTTCCGGCCACCGGCTACGTGCCTCAGTAGGATGTTGCCGATCTCTGGGCACGACTCCTACTGGTTCTATCTCCTTTGTGCTGTGATCTCGTTTCTCACTTCTCCACAATATACCTCGCTTCGTGTCCTTTCTTAGGATGCCGCCGCAATGAAGTGCAGGCGCGACTCTGCAACAATCTGTCCTTTTGCTAGGCTTCTGTCAGGATCCCACCCCTGACAGGGACCCCCCTGAATCTTCCCAAGTAACGCTCTTCTCTCACTAGATGTTACCTGTGCAAAACCCAGTCAGCTTCTCCCTAACTTCCTATCCAACCCCCAGTTTTACCAGAGTGTGAGGAGTGGTCTAATACATAGAACCCTTTGCTCCCCCTGGTGGCCAGAGTGTGAAGTGTAATGTGTGACTGTGATACCTGGTCAGGTGAACTCCTTTAGTGCAATCAGACGTAACATCACTCCCCTTAGTGGCAGAGCGACATTACTGCAACGACCAGGACTCTGGGGCGCTGCACTCCCCCACGGTTAAATCCAGTACTCCCGGACTGGGAAAGAAGAACAACAGTACATGTTAGCAAAAGACATACAAAATTTTGAAATGCAATAAACAAGTAAATTTTAACAGTGCTTCCCTTTATGGGAGGTGAGGACACTTGAACGTTACAAACAAAAACATATTTACATAGCGCTTAAGATTTTAAATAACACTTATTAAATAACTGATGATAAATAACTATCATTACCCAGCAGGGTATTCTCTCTACTAAGTGCATATTCTGAACAATAATATAACTTTTCCTTTAAGGGCGTAAGGGCAGGTACCCACTAAAGGCATACTATAAAACTCTAGTACAAATTAACTTTTTCTTTATTTTCCTAAGTACAAATTCACCAGCCATCTTCTTATGGCTTTCCGGAGGACTCACTAACCCCTACGGGTTCACTTTATTGAAACTCAGTTTTCAACTTTCCTTTGTCCTCAATTTTCAAAGAGCATCATTAAACGTTTCTTATTACTATCTAGCCAACTACATACTATTCCAATGTAAACATTATTACTATTTAACTTTCTTAAGGCAACATTATATTTTGGCTAAGTGCAACAATAAACATTCCCTTTAAGAGGGACATCTCAAGTCTCTTTGAGGTAGTGCAAACTATCAATTTGCAAGTCTGCGGTAAACAAGAACTTCTGCTCTGTAATCAGGAACAGTCTGTTATGGACCTGGTGGTTAGGAGCACCAGAAATGACCTGATGGTTAAAATGGAAAACCTGGGACAAGCTCTGAGGAAGTGGTAGCTCTACTGACCGCAATCCCTAATCCTATCTCACACACTAGAAATAGCCGTGGAGCGTACCTAACTCTCCCTAGACGCCTCTTCACAGCCTAAGAGCTAACTACCCCTAAAGGTAGAAATAGCAGCCTACCTTGCCTCAGAGAAATTCCCAAAAGTAAAGGTAGCCCCCCACAAATATTGACTGTGAGTTAAGAGGGAAATAACAAACACAGGAATGAAACAGATTTTAGCAAAGGAGGCCGAATCTTCTCTAGATAGACAGAGGATAGGAAAGGGAACTATGCGGTCAGTACTAAAAACTACAAAAACCACGCAGAGTGTGCAAAAAGACCTCCACACCGACTCACGGTGTGGAGGTGCAGCTCTGCACCCCCAGAGCTTCCAGCTAGCAAGGAAATATCATAATAGCAAGCTGGACTAGAAACATAGCATGTACTGAGAAATATAGTCAAAAACCAATGAACAGCAAATGAACTAGCAAGGACTTAGCTTCTGCTGGAGTAGACAGGTCATCTGAGAAATCCAAGAGAGATCTGAACCAGTACTGAGACATTGACAGCTGGCATGAACTAACGACCTGGGCAGCAATAAACGAGGGCAGCTGAGAAAACCAACCTCAAAGATCAGCAGTTCCACTCAAAGCCACCAGAGGGTGTCCAAGGACAGAACTCACCAAAGTACCATTCACGACCACAGGAGGGAGCCCGAGAACGGAATTCACAACACAGTCTCTTCAAAAAGCTCTTCTTTTTGTAAAACCAGTAGGGGGCACCTTTAAGAAGGTGCAACTATATACAAGCAGCAGTTTGTGTATCATTCACCGTCCATGATTCGGCAGTCTTTTAAAACAGCGATGAACTTTGTGCAAAACATAAAACTTCAGGGATCCCGGGTCAACTAAGGGATCCCTTTAAGAATAACCCTGGTCGGGTCTTAGCAGCAAAAACAGGAAAACAGTTTTAAAGAACTATTTACAGTTTCATGGCATCGAGGTTTACTTGGGTAACAGCAAAGGTCTTACCCTGCACACCATCCTCCCTGGCCGGGAAAGGGCGGAGTCCGGGTTCTGCTCAGCTTGATCAGGGGCAGCAGTCGTTTCCGTTGCAGGCCCGGTCTCCAGGGCTTCCGGTGCTGCTAGGAGAGCAACGCCCCGCTGAACATTCCGGGCCCACCAGGTGGTCCCCCTCTGATACCGATCATAAGTCACGGCGTCCTCTGGGCGCAGATCGCGGTCAGCATCCTCCTGACCGTAGCAGGGTTCCACCTCACCTCTGTCAACGCGGACCCTCATGGGTAGTCCAATCTCCTGCACCAATCCCTCTCCTTCCCGGGGGTTGAAGGCCACAACAACTCCCCACTGCGGCGTGGAATCGTCCACATCGTCCTGCAGATTAATCGTGGCCACGGGTCGGGGCTCTTTCCTCCACGCAGCCACCAGGCGCCACCGGTGTTCCATCCATACATAGCATGTACTGAGAAATATAGTCAAAAACCAATGAACAGCAAATGAACTAGCAAGGACTTAGCTTCTGCTGGAGTAGACAGGTCATCTGAGAAATCCAAGAGAGATCTGAACCAGTACTGAGACATTGACAGCTGGCATGAACTAACGACGAAGCCAGCAGCAGCAATAAACGAGGGCAGCTGAGAAAGCCAACCTCAAAGATCAGCAGTTCCACTCAAAGCCACCAGAGGGTGTCCAAGGACAGAACTCACCAAAGTACCATTCACGACCACAGGAGGGAGCCCGAGAACGGAATTCACAACAGTACCCCCCCCTTGAGGAGGGGTCACCGAACCCTCACCAGAGCCCCCAGGCCGATCAGGGTGAGCCAAATGAAAGGCACGAACCAAATCGGCAGCATGGACATCGGAGGCAACAACCCAGGAATTATCCTCCTGACCATAGCCCTTCCATTTAACCAGGTACTGAAGCTTCCGTCTCGAAATACGAGAATCTAAAATCTTCTCCACCACATACTCCAACTCCCCCTCAACCAACACCGGAGCAGGAGGATCAAAGGAAGGAACCATAGGCGCCACATATCTCCGCAACAACGACCTATGGAACACATTATGGATGGCAAAAGAAGCTGGAAGGGCCAAACGAAACGACACAGGATTGATAATTTCAGAAATCTTATAAGGACCAATGAAACGAGGCTTGAACTTAGGAGAAGAAACCTTCATAGGAACATAACGAGAAGACAACCAAACCAAATCCCCAACACGAAGTCGGGGACCAACACAGCGACGGCGGTTAGCAAAACGTTGCGTCTTCTCCTGAGACAACGTCAAATTGTCCACCACGTGAGTCCAAATTTGCTGCAACCTGTCCACCACAGAATCCACACCAGAACAGTCAGAAGGCTCAACCTGCCCTGAAGAAAAACGAGGATGAAAACCAGAATTACAAAAAAAAGGCGAAACCAAAGTAGCAGAACTAGCCCGATTAATAAGGGCGAACTCGGCCAATGGCAAGAAGGTCACCCAATCATCCTGATCAGCAGAAACAAAGCATCTCAGATAGGTCTCCAAGGTCTGATTGGTTCGTTCGGTTTGGCCATTTGTCTGAGGATGGAACGCCGAAGAAAAAGACAAATTAATGCCCATCCTAGCACAAAAGGACCGCCAAAACCTAGAAACAAACTGGGAACCTCTGTCCGACACAATGTTCTCCGGAATGCCATGCAAACGAACCACATGCTGAAAAAATAATGGAACCAAATCAGAGGAGGAAGGCAATTTAGGCAAGGGTACCAAATGGACCATCTTAGAAAACCGATCACAAACCACCCAGATGACAGACATCCTTTGAGAGACAGGAAGATCAGAAATAAAATCCATGGAAATATGCGTCCAGGGCCTCTGCGGGACAGGCAAAGGCAAAAGCAACCCACTGGCACAAGAACAGCAAGGTTTGGCCCGAGCACAAGTCCCACAGGACTGCACAAAAGAACGCACATCCCGTGACAAGGAAGGCCACCAAAAGGACCTAGCAACCAAATCTCTGGTACCAAAAATCCCAGGATGACCAGCCAATACTGAACAATGAACCTCAGAAATAACCCTACTAGTCCATCTATCAGGGACAAACAGTTTCTCCACTGGACAGCGGTCAGGTCTATCAGCCTGAAACTCCTGCAGCACCCGCCGCAAATCAGGGGAAATGGCAGACAAAATCACCCCCTCTTTGAGAATACCAGCCGGCTCAGGGACTCCCAGAGAATCAGGCAAAAAACTCCTAGAAAGGGCATCAGCCTTCACATTCTTAGATCCCGGAAGGTATGAGACCACAAAATCGAAACGGGAGAAAAACAGTGACCATCGAGCCTGTCTAGGATTCAACCGCTTGGCGGACTCGAGGTAAGTCAGATTCTTGTGATCAGTCAGGACCACCACGCGATGTTTGGCTCCCTCAAGCCAATGTCGCCACTCCTCGAATGCCCACTTCATAGCCAACAACTCCCGATTGCCGACATCATAATTACGCTCAGCAGGCGAAAACTTTCTAGAAAAGAAAGCACACGGCTTCATCAAAGAGCCATCAGAACTTCTCTGAGACAAAACAGCCCCTGCCCCAATCTCAGAAGCATCAACCTCGACCTGAAAAGGGAGCAAAACATCTGGCTGACGCAACACAGGGGCCGAAGTAAAACGACGTTTAAGCTCCTGAAAAGCCTCAATGGCCGCAGGGGACCAATTCACCACATCAGCGCCTTTCTTCGTCAAATCAGTCAAAGGCTTAACCACACTAGAAAAATTAGCGATGAAGCGACGGTAAAAATTAGCAAAGCCCAGGAACTTCTGAAGACTCTTCACAGATGTAGGTTGAGTCCAATCATAAATGGCCTGAACTTTAACAGGGTCCATCTCGATAGTAGAAGGAGAAAAAATGAAGCCCAAAAAGGAAACCTTCTGAACTCCAAAGAGGCATTTAGACCCCTTCACAGACAACGCATTAGCACGAAGGACCTGGAACACCATCCTGTCCTGCCTCATATGGGGCTCCCAATCATCCGAAAAGACCAAAATATCATCCAAATATACAATCATGAACCTATCCAGATACTTCCGGAAGATGTCATGCATAAAGAACTGAAACACAGATGGAGCATTAGAAAGCCCGAATGGCATCACCAGGTACTCAAAATGGCCCTCAGGCGTATTAAATGCTGTTTTCCATTCATCACCCTGTTTAATACGCACAAGATTATACGCCCCTCGAAGGTCAATCTTGGTAAACCAACTAGCCCCCTTAATCCGAGCAAACAAATCAGACAACAGAGGCAAAGGGTACTGAAATTTGACCGTGATTTTATTGAGAAGGCGGTAATCTATACAGGGTCTCAGAGAGCCATCCTTCTTGGCCACAAAAAAGAACCCTGCTCCCAACGGTGACGAAGCGGGCGAATATGCCCTTTCTCCAAGGACTCCTTTACATAACTCCGCATAGCGGCATGTTCTGGCACAGATAAATTAAACAGTCGGCCCTTAGGGAACTTACTACCAGGAATCAGATTAATAGCGCAATCACAGTCCCTATGAGGAGGTAGGGCACTGGACTTGGGCTCATCAAATACATCCTGGTAATCCGACAAAAACTCAGGAACTTCAGAAGGAGTGGAAGAAGAAATTGACATCAAAGGAACATCACTATGTATCCCTTGACAACCCCAACTAGACACAGACATTGATTTCCAATCCAGTACTGGATTATGAACCTGTAACCATGGCAAACCCAACACGACAACATCATGCAAATTATGCAACACCAAAAAGCGAATATCTTCCTGATGTGCGGGAGCCATGCACATGGTCAGCTGAGTCCAGTACTGAGGTTTATTCTTGGCCAATGGCGTAGCATCAATCCCCCTTAAGGGAATAGGACTCTGCAAAGGCTCCAAGGAAAAACCACAGCGCCTGGCAAACTCCAAGTCCATCAAGTTCAGAGCAGCGCCTGAATCCACAAATGCCATAACAGAGTAGGACGACAATGAGCAAATCAGAGTAACAGATAAGAGAAATTTAGGCTGCACAGTACTAATGGTGACAGACCTAGCAAACCTCTTAGTGCGCTTAGGACAATCAGAGATAGCATGAGAGGAGTCACCACAGTAAAAACACAGCCCATTCTGACGTCTGTGTTCTTGCCGTTCAGCTCTGGTCAAAGTCCTATCACATTGCATAGGCTCAGGCCTCTGCTCAGAGGACACCACCAAATGGTGCACAACTTTGCGCTCGCGCAAACGCCGATCAATCTGAATGGCCAAAGACATTGATTCATTCAGACCAGCAGGCGTGGGGAACCCCACCATAACATCTTTAAGGGCTTCAGAAAGACCCTTTCTGAAAATTGCTGCCAGGGCACATTCATTCCATTGTGTAAGCACAGACCACTTTCTAAACTTCTGGCAATATACTTCTGCTTCATCCTGACCCTGACATAGAGTCAGTAAGATCTTTTCTGCCTGATCCACAGAATTAGGTTCGTCATAAAGCAATCCAAGCGCCAGAAAAAATGCATCTACATTAAGCAATGCAGGATTTCCTGGCTCAAGGGAGAATGCCCAGTCTTGCGGGTCACCACGCAACAAAGAAATAACAATCTTTACTTGCTGAATGGGGTCGCCAGAGGAGCGGGGTTTCAGAGCAAGAAACAGTCTGCAATTATTTTTGAAATTCAAAAATTTAGATCTATCCCCAGAAAACAAATCAGGAATTGGAATTCTAGGCTCTAACATCGGATTCTGAACTACATAATCTTGAATACTCTGTACCCTAGCAGTGAGTTGATCCACACAAGAGGACAAACCTTGAATATCCATATCTACACCTGAGTCCTGAACCACCCAGAGGTTAAGGGGAAAAGAAAGACAAAGCAAGCTGCAAAGAAAAAAAATTGACTCAGAACTTCTCTTTTCCCTCTTTTGAGATGCATTAACACTTTGTGGGCCAGCTGTACTGTTATGGCAAAAGAAAAAAAAAAATGTGACAAAACCAGCTCACCTACTAGGCATTTGTTGTGGGGAAGCCCGGATAACGTGCAGTCTTCACGTAAGGTAATAGAACAAATAGAAGAAAAAATCCAGCTTCCAAAAATATCAAAATTTATTGAAGATAAAATCCAAGATCCAAAAACATGGTTCACAGGAGAAGAAATGGCAGCATGCTACATGTTTCGAACAATAAGTTCTTTTTCAAAGCTGCTCACCATGCACCAGAATGAGGTTTAAATAGCAGCTGTGAGAAATCACAGTGAATCAATCCACCACCTGATGCAACAGTGATTATATACAATAAAAAACGCAAAAGTGTCACAAAAAACTTGAAAACCAATAAAAAAACAGGCAAAAAAAATATATATAATGTGAACATAAAAAACATATAATATAACTGAACAATGTAATACTCTCAGTAATGAAACATGATTTCCTTGCGAGCATTTAAACCCATGGGATAGCAAGTGTTAAGGCAGAACATCCAGTAAGCTTCACGCGTCATTAAACGTCTTTTCAGATCTCCTCCTCTGGATGTCATCACAAGCTTCTCAATGCCGACAACCCGAAGGAATGCAGTGCTTCTTTGATGACTGGTGATAAAGTGCTTGGAGGCATGAGATACAGAGCGATTATTATTAGTAAGAACAACAATGTCAGTAATGTGTTCAGAGATACGTGTCTTTAGCATGCGAGTGGTACAGCCTATATAACTTAATTTACATTTAATGCATGTTATCATATAAACTACATTCTTGCTATTGCAGTTAATAAATTGCTGTATTTTGTGTTCTTGTTTATCACTGCTATCAAAAAAAGAATGCGTGACAGCAGAATGGGCACATGTGCGACATTTGGAAACACCGCAATGATAAAAACCTCTGTGGTGTAACCATGTGTGGGAGACTTTACTGGATTTGAATAGGCTGGGTGAAAGAATGTCAGAAAGAGTAGTAGTAGAGAGAGTCTCATCCTCATACAGGATAGGAATGTTTTTCAAAAAAAGAGACTTAATGTCATTGTATTGAGGACTATATTTAATAGAGCAAAAAATTTTTTGATTTTGATAAAGTTTATTCTCCTTATTTTTTGGTAATAGCATATCGCTGCGTTTTTTTTGTTGTACTACAGGTCCTTCTCAAAAAATTAGCATATAGTGTTAAATTTCATTATTTACCATAATGTAATGATTACAATTAAACTTTCATATATTATAGATTCATTATCCACCAACTGAAATTTGTCAGGTCTTTTATTGTTTTAATACTGATGATTTTGGCATACAACTCCTGATAACCCAAAAAACCTGTCTCAATAAATTAGCATATCAAGAAAAGGTTCTCTAAACGACCTATTACCCTAATCTTCTTAATCAACTAATTAACTCTAAACACATGCAAAAGATACCTGAGGCTTTTAAAAACTCCCTGCCTGGTTCATTACTCAAAACCCCCATCATGGGTAAGACTAGCGACCTGACAGATGTCAAGAAGGCCATCATTGACACCCTCAAGCAAGAGGGTAAGACCCAGAAAGAAATTTCTCAACAAATAGGCTGTTCCCAGAGTGCTGTATCAAGGCACCTCAATGGTAAGTCTGTTGGAAGGAAAAAATGTGGCAGAAAACGCTGTACAACGAGAAGAGGTGACCGGACCCTGAGGAAGATTGTGGAGAAGGACCGATTCCAGACCTTGGGGAACCTGAGGAAGCAGTGGACTGAGTCTGGTGTGGAAACATCCAGAGCCACCGTGCACAGGCGTGTGCAGGAAATGGGCTACAGGTGCCGCATTCCCCAGGTAAAGCCACTTTTGAACCAGAAACAGCGGCAGAAGCGCCTGACCTGGGCTACAGAGAAGCAGCACTGGACTGTTGCTAAGTGGTCCCAAGTACTTTTTTCTGATGAAAGCAAATTTTGCATGTCATTCGGAAATCAAGGTGCCAGAGTCTGGAGGAAGACTGGGGAGAAGGAAATGCCAAAATGCCTGAAGTCCAGTGTCAAGTACCCACAGTCAGTGATGGTGTGGGGTGCCATGTCAGCTGCTGGTGTTGGTCCACTGTGTTTCATCAAGGGCAGGGTCAATGCAGCTAGCTATCAGGAGATTTTGGAGCACTTCATGCTTCCATCGGCTGAAATGCTTTATGGAGATGAAGATTTCATTTTTCAGCACGACCTGGCACCTGCTCACAGTGCCAAAACCACTGGTAAATGGTTTACTGACCATGGTATTACTGTGCTCAATTGGCCTGCCAACTCTCCTGACCTGAACCCCATAGAGAATCTGTGGGATATTGTGAAGAGAAAGTTGAGAGACGCAAGACCCAACACTCTGGATGAGCTTAAGGCCGCTATTGAAGCATCCTGGGCCTCCATAACATCTCAGCAGTGTCACAGGCTGATTGCCTCCATGCCACGCCGCATTGAAGCAGTCATTTCTGCCAAAGGATTCCCGACCAAGTATTGAGTGCATAACTGAACATTATTATTTGATTGATTTTTTGTTTGTTATTAAAAAACACTTTTATTTGATTGGACGGGTGAAATATGCTAATTTATTGAGACAGGTTTTTTGGGTTATCAGGAGTTGTATGCCAAAATCATCAGTATTAAAACAATAAAAGACCTGACAAATTTCAGTTGGTGGATAATGAATCTATAATATATGAAAGTTTAATTGTAATCATTACATTATGGTAAATAATGAAATTTAACACTATATGCTAATTTTTTGAGAAGGACCTGTATATTTTTAGCTCTATCAAGAGCCCACTTAGAATAGCCTCTTTTGTCTAATTTTTTACAGCACAGATCAGTCTCTTGTTTTAAAATACTGGCATCGTTACAGTTCCTAGTAATTCTGGTAAGCTCACCCACTGGTATGGACTTTATTGTATGTCCAGGATGACTGCTGGACGCATGTAAGATGCTGTTGCCAGATAATGGTTTGTGAAATGTAGAGGTAGTAATAACATGGCCCACAGTGCTGCGCAATGTCAAGTCCAAAAAAGAAATCACATGTGAATTATGATTACATGTGAAGCGAAGATTAAAGTCATTAGAATTAAGATGGACAAGGAACTCTGGTATGGCAGACACATCGCCACTCCATATAAGGAGTAAATCGTCGATGTATCTACCATACCAGAATATGTCCATCAGAAATGGGTTACAATCCGAATAAAAAAATAGTTCCTCCCAGTATGACATAACCAAGTTTACAACGGATGGTGAATGTTTACCTCCCATAGAAACTCCTTTGCATTGGAGAAAAAACTGCTGATCAAAGGAAAAATAGTTATGAGTCATTAGGAAAAAGATAACCTGTATAACATAATTGCACAGATCACTGGTATAGTTACTATACTTATACAGATGGAATTCAAGTGCTTGAATGACAATATTTTGTGGAATACAGGTATACAATGAGATGACATCACAACTTATCCATTGAAATCCATCACACCATACAGTATTGGAGAGCTGATGTAAAACATCTCTTGAGTCTCTCAGGAAACCTGGAACCCTCACAACCAATGGCTGTAATAGGGAGTCCACCCATTGACTTAGATGTTCCGTTAGAGAACCCATCCCTGATAATATAATTTTTTCTTCTATTTGTACTGTTATGGACCTGGTGGTTAGGAGCATCAGAAATGACCTGATGGTTAAAATGGAAAACCTGGGACAAGCTCTGAGGAAGTGGTAGCTCTACTGACCGCAATCCCTAATCCTATCTCACACACTAGAAATAGCCGTGGAGCGTACCTAACTCTCCCTAGACGCCTCTTCACAGCCTAAGAGCTAACTACCCCTAAAGGTAGAAATAGCAGCCTACCTTGCCTCAGAGAAATTCCCCAAAGTAAAGGTAGCCCCCCACAAATATTGACTGTGAGTTAAGAGGGAAATAACAAACACAGGAATGAAACAGATTTTAGCAAAGGAGGCCGAATCTTCTCTAGATAGACAGAGGATAGGAAAGGGAACTATGCGGTCAGTACTAAAAACTACAAAAACCACGCAGAGTGTGCAAAAAGACCTCCACACCGACTCACGGTGTGGAGGTGCAGCTCTGCACCCCCAGAGCTTCCAGCTAGCAAGGAAATATCATAATAGCAAGCTGGACTAGAAACATAGCATGTACTGAGAAATATAGTCAAAAACCAATGAACAGCAAATGAACTAGCAAGGACTTAGCTTCTGCTGGAGTAGACAGGTCATCTGAGAAATTCAAGAGAGATCTGAACCAGTACTGAGACATTGACAGCTGGCTTGAACTAACGACCTGGGCAGCAATAAACGAGGGCAGCTGAGAAAGCCAACCTCAAAGATCAGCAGTTCCACTCAAAGCCACCAGAGGGTGTCCAAGGACAGAACTCACCAAAGTACCATTCACAACCACAGGAGGGAGCCCGAGAACGGAATTCACAACACAGTCTCTTCAAAAAGCTCTTCTTTTTGTAAAACCAGTAGGGGGCACCTTTAAGAAGGTGCAACTATATACAAGCAGCAGTTTGTGTATCATTCACCGTCCATGATTCGGCAGTCTTTTAAAACAGTGATGAACTTTGTGCAAAACATAAAACTTCAGGGATCCCGGGTCAACTAAGGGATCCCTTTAAGAATAACCCTGGTCGGGTCTTAGCAGCAAAAACAGGAAAACAGTTTTAAAGAACTATTTACAGTTTCATGGCATCGAGGTTTACTTGGGTAACAGCAAAGGTCTTACCCTGCACACCATCCTCCCTGGCCGGGAAAGGGCGGAGTCCGGGTTCTGCTCAGCTTGATCAGGGGCAGCAGTCGTTTCCGTTGCAGGCCCGGTCTCCAGGGCTTCCGGTGCTGCTAGGAGAGCAACGCACCGCTGAACATTCCGGGCCCACCAGGTGGTCCCCCTCTGATACCGATCATAAGTCTTGGCGTCCCCTGGGCGCAGATCGCGGTCAGCATCCTCCTGACCGTAGCAGGGTTCCACCTCACCTCTGTCAACGCGGACCCTCATGGGTAGTCCAATCTCCTGCACCAATCCCTCTCCTTCTCGGGGGTTGAAGGCCACAACAACTCCCCACTGCGGCGGGGAATCGTCCACATCGTCCTGCAGATTAATCGTGGCCACGGGTCGGGGCTCTTTCCTCCACGCAGCCACCTGGCGCCACCGGTGTTCCATCCAGGGCAGAATCTTCAGGTCCCGCTCCCGCGGCTCACGACCTGGTGGTGGGGTCCGTGGGTCCTCCACGGTCAGAGCGGGTGAAGAGGGGAACGCGGGAGACAGGCGGAATTCCGCAGGGTGGCCAAGCCGGGCACTCACATGAGAGTGGGCTTTTCGACAGCGCGCCAGCTGCTGGGCTTCGGCCGCGGCCACCCAGTCATCTGGCGACTGGCTGCTGGGTCTCCCCTTGGGCAACTCTGCGAAGGTCAATCCCCTCAGCGATGGTGGATCCGGGTTCGCTTCTGGGGATGAGGCCCTGCGCCGTGCCGGAGTGTCCCCACGTGGCTGCCTGGAAGTCGCCATGTCTGTCCCCTCTTCTGGGTCGTCTTCCCGCGTTCTCATTCGGGGGCGGCCCCGTCGACATGGTCTCCACCCTCCATAGAGAATTAGGAGGTGGATCTCAGCTGCTGACGGACACGTCCTCA
Source organism: Ranitomeya variabilis (assembly GCF_051348905.1). Lineage (NCBI taxonomy): Eukaryota > Metazoa > Chordata > Amphibia > Anura > Dendrobatidae > Ranitomeya > Ranitomeya variabilis. The sequence continues at coordinate 416,755,112 of NC_135236.1, read as the reverse complement.
GGACGCAGAAATATTTAGACTGGGCGGCCATTGTTCTTCGTGCTCTCCAGTTTGTCCACGCCCACAAATCCACACCCTTCTTCTTCTCCTGCGCTCCGCATTGCGCTGTAACGGTGGCGGTTTTGGCGGGAAATAGCAATACACAGTCTTTGCAATAAATCATGGTTCAAGCAAAATTCAATCACAGTTCCAAAGCACACATGACCTGATTCTTCAGGCTTAAGTAGATCCTGTTCGTGACGCCAAGTTTGGAGCAGCCCCCAGACGCAGGGCAGCAGGGTACTCGGTACCGGGTCTCTCGTTTCTGGGGATGTCACGGTGGCCTGACCCCAGGGGCGGACACAGACAGCTTGGGGCCCCTGTGCAGGAAATGTGTCTGGGCCCCCCCTCCTATAAAGGCGACAAAGATATAGATATATATAGATATTTTATATATATATATATATATATATATATATATATATATATATATATCTCCACACACATACATGTATATATATTAAATAGTCTCCTTTATTATGTATATTGCCGTCCCTAATTATACAGTGCCCTCTCCTATTGTGTACTGCACCGTCCCTTACATATTGGATTTTATAGAGCCCTGTGTTTTTATTACATACCGTCCTGTCTTGTTAGCTGTAAAATGCAATGATGGCTGATGGAGCATAAGAAAGCTTCTTTTCTAAAGGAGGAGCTGATGGACTGGTAGTCTGGTCACCGGCTCCTCCATCAGTAGTCATTTTATATCTAACAAGCTTGAGAAAAGCTCAGTAGAGCTGAAACGTCGCACAGACATGTGGGTTTGAATAAATCCTGCACCTTTTTTTGAAAATGGAGTGCTGCCTCTTCTTTTGATCTATACTAACAAGAGAGGGGACTATGTAATAAAAGAAGGCGCTGTGAATAACAAAAATATCAAGAATACACTATGTAAGAGACTGCACTGTACATAACAGCAGAGGAAGCTATATAATAAAGGAGGGCATCATACATAGCTAGAGAGGATGGTACGTAATAAGGGACGGTGTTATACATAACAAAAGAGGAAGCTATGTAAGTAAGGATGGTTTTATACATAATGAGTACACTATACACTAAGGGACTGTGCTAAAGATAAGTGAGTACACTATATACTAAGGGACTGTGCTATACATAATAAGTGAGTACACTTTATACTAAGGGACTGTGTTAGACATAATAATTATCGATAATAACGTCTTTCTCCACCTCCCCCTGTTCCAAATCCATTATAAATCCCCCTTCCTCCCATCCCAATCCCCCTTCCTCTCACCCAAATCCCCCACATCCCTCATTGTCCTCCTCCCCCCACATCCCATTATTGCCCTCTTCCCCACCTCCTTATTTGCCCTCTTCACCACCTCCATCATTGCTTTCTCCCCACCACCCCATTATTGCCCATTCCACCACCTCCATCGTTGCCTCCTCCCCACCACCCCATCATTGTCTTTTCCACTGCCACCATCATTGCCTTCTCCCCACCACCCTATCATTACCCATTCCATGACCTCCATCATTTCCTCCTCTTCATCACCCCATCATTAAACATTCCAGGACCTATATCATTTCCTTCTCCCCACCATCCCATTATTGCCCTTTCTACCTCCCCCATAATTGCTTTCTCCCCCACCACCCCTATCATTGCCCTCTCCATCAACCCAATCATTGCCTTCTGCCCCATCACCTCCATAATTGCCCACTCCGTCAACCCAATCATTGCCTTCTGCCCCATCATTGCCCTCTCCATCAACCCAATCATTGCCTTCTGCCTCATCACCCCCATCATTGCCCACCCAGGGCTGCCACTAGGAATTTCAGGGCCCCATGCTGTCAAAATTTTCGGGCCCTTTGAGACTCCGCTAAGGCTTCACCCCAGCTCTGCTTCCACACCTTGAACCTACCACAGTCTCATTGCCCACTCTTGGAAAAACTCCACTTCTGCACCACATCCTCACCAATCACACATTAACAGTTCCCATCAAACACCAGATTACATACATAGCTTGCAGCTTTTGTTTTGGCAAAGTCAGGAGTGGAACAATCAGAGGAGAAGTATAATAGAAACACGTCACCACTTCCGCATTTATCGCCGCTCCTGGTTTTGGCTTACAAATACTAATGTATAATACTGACCACATACCTATATAAAATGCATACATATACTGTAGAATATGCCCATGTATAATAAACACCTGTGTCTACTGCATATGTGACATACTATACATTAATGTATAAGGGTATGGTTCCACGGTCAGGAATCGGCAGCGCTTTGGATGCAGCACATGTCCACTCAGTCCAAAGCGCTGCCGGCTTTTGTACGAGTGATGATTCCGCATGTGTTCATTGAACATATGCGGAATCACCGCATCCTATACATTGGACTGTGATATTTATCTTGCGGAGACTGAGCGTCTCCGCAAGATAAATAGACATGCTACGGTCTAGAAAGATGCGCCGCATGTCCGTCTACGCAGGGAAGCTGCGGGTGCCACTGCATACATAGTGGACATTGGATTCCTTGAAATCTCATGCACTATGCTGTAACATCCGGCTGCTGCGGATTGGATGCTGCGGATGTACACAGCGTCCAATCCGAGTTTACTGACAGTGGAAACATCTACTATATAATTGTCTAAGGGGTACTTCCGTCTTTCTGTCTGTCTGTCCTTCTTTCTGTCGGGGTTATTCGTTCGCTGATTGGTCTCGGCAGCTGCCTGTCATGGCTGCCGCGACCAATCAGCGACGCGCACAGTCCAGAAGAAAATGGCCGCTCCTTACTCCCCGTACTCACTGCCCGGCACCTGCATACACCCCTCCGCTCACCGCTCACACAGAGTTAATGCCGGCGGTAACGGACCGCGTTATGCTGCGGGTAACGCACTCCGTTACCGCTGCTATTAACCCTGTGTGACCACCTTTTTACTATTCATGCTGCCTATGCGGCATGAATAGTAAAACGATCTAATGTTAAAAATAATAAAAAAAATAAAAAATCGTTATATACTCACCATCCGTCGGCCCCTTGATCGACAACACGCCTGCCCGACGCTCTGGTAACCGCTCCATGCTGCGATCTCGCGAGATGATGACGTAGCGGTCTCGCGAGATGATGACGTAGTGGTCTCGCGAGACCGCTACTTCATCATCTCGCGAGACCGCAATGCACTCCTGGGACCGGACCACGCGAGGAGCTTCGGTAAAGGCCTTGCGTCGGTAAAGGCCTCACTTGGATCCGGGGGCTCCGGAAGGTGAGTATATAACTATTTTTTATTTTATTTCTTTTTTTTAACAGGGATATGATGCCAACATTGCTATATACTGCGTGTGCTGGGCAATATACTACATGGGCTGTGCAATATACTCTGTGCGCTGGGCAATATACAACGTGGGCTGTGCTATATACTCCGTGCGCTGGGCAATTTACTACATGGGTTGTGCTATATACTACGTGCGCTTGGCAATATACTACATGGGCTGTGCAATATACTCCGTGCGCTGGGCAATATACTACATGGCTGTGCTATATACTACGTGGCTGGACAATATACTACGTGACTATACAACGTGGGCTGTGCAAAATACAATGTGGGCTGCGCAATATACAACGTGGGCTGCGCAATATACAACGTGGGCTGCGCAATGTACAACGTGGGCTGCGCAATGTACAACGTGGGCTGCGCAATGTACAACGTGGGCTGCACAATATACTACATGGGCTGTGCAATGTACTGCGTGGCCTGTGCTATACACTACGCATACATATTCTAGAATACCCGATGCGTTAGAATCGGGCCACCATCTAGTACCCTTATATGTGTCTATGTATTGTACCTGTGTGTTTAATGCAACAGATACAGTATATGTGAAAAAGTCTTCACTGTGGGGATGGGTTCAAGGGTCAGTCCCAGCCCGGATCTGATACTGCAGTGATGACTGGAGTCCCGTCAGAGAATAGACCCAGTGATTTAGTGACTGTGTTCCCGAGTTCTGAGCTCTCTGGTCCCTGCTGTGTGTGGATGAAAATCCTGCACTGACCAGAGAACACAAAGCTCCGGGGGTCACAGTCAGTAAATCACTGCTTCTAGTCTCTGACTGCAGCCCCTGCCTCCCCTCTTTACTCTGCAAACAATCCGTCACATTCAGACCGTTCTTTACCTCCTGTTCGGGGGGTGATTGAGGTCCTGCACACAGCTGCAGCTTCCTTCCAGCCATGAGTGTGCAGACCCCGTTCTGCACAGGCTGGAAGTGTGTGCAGGGAGAAGGGGGGTGATCTAACAACAAGCACCAGACAGGAGGAGCAGCTGTGAAGAAGACAGGAGATGTCCCACCTCTGCGCACGGATCCTATCCTGCAGCTGCACGCCGGCAGCTTCCTGTCTCGCCCAGCCGCAGCGCGGAATGATGATGTCATTCAGCTGCTGCTGTCTGTGTGAGAAAGGAAGCAGGATGGATTCATTCCCTGCAGATCCGTTGCCATTTTCTCTTGCAGGCAGCGGAGCTGCAGGGATTGCTCCCTGCCTGCCGCACATGAGGGAAATCTGGCCAGGGGGCCCCCGGAGCCTCGGGGCCGGAAAGACTGGCCAGATTGCCCTCTATATTAGCCGCCCTGCAGGGGCCCCCCAGAGCCTCCGGGCCCCGGTGCAGCCGCACCGGTTGAACCGGCGGTATGTCCGCCCATGCCTGACCCGGTCCATGGCCCTGCTAAGGGGCGCCTAATCAAAGATGTAGGTGCAGGTGTAGGTCGCAGTAAATGACGAGGACACAGGGTTGCAGTCTCTTTACTGCTTTACTGAAGGCTTCAGCATCCGCAATCCAGAGCACTGCTAACAGGGCTGGCTGAGACCGGCCGGTCCGAAGGCACATCCAGAGTTCCCTTTGCAGGTGGAAATCAGTAGCCTACCTACTAGCGCCTGGGTGTTGTAGTACTTCCCTGCTGAGCACCACGGGATAGTCCTCACAACTGTCGTGTATGTTTCTGTTCTTTCTCTCCGTCCCCCAGATGATATGGATAGGATGCACTCGTATGACGGGGTAGGCATGGAGTTATTTTATAGAGACCCTAGAGACGCCCCTCTCCCACAATTGCCTCCGTTGTCTTCATTAGGTGATTAAGGTGAGGCAGTCAACCTAAAGTCAACTGCCCTGCCGTTGGTTTGAAGTAATGCGTAGAGCCTAATACTTCCTCGGCGTTCCGGCCACCGGCTACACGCCTCAGTAGGATGTTGCCGATCTCGGGGCACGACTCCTACTGGTTCTATCTCCTTTGTGCTGTGATCTCGTTTCTCACTTCTCCACAATATACCTCGCTTCGTGTCCTTTCTTAACGATCTGTCCTTTCGCTAGGCCTCTGTCAGGATCCCACCCCTGACAGGGACCCCCCTGAATCTTCCCAAGTAACGCTCTTCTCTCACTAGATGTTACCTGGGCAAAACCCAGTCAGCTTCTCCCTAACTTCCTATCCAACCCCCAGCTTTACCAGAATGTGAGGAGTGGCCTAATACATAGAACCCTTTGCTCCCCCTGGTGGCCAGAGTGTGAAGTGTAATGTGACTGTGATACCTGGTCAGGTGAACTCCTTTAGTGCAATCAGACGTAACATCACTCCCCTTAGAGCGACATTACTGCAATGACCAGGACTCTGGGGCACTGCACACCCTCCCCTTGCGGACTTCAACCACCCCTCTGACTGTCAGGAGGGTGGGCCTACTTTCTGAATACACAGGTTCTACCAGGGCTTGATAGTCTTTATCCCTAAGGCCTATTGCTGCCCGACACCATATTAACATTTCGCATTTCGCTCCTGGGGGGTATTGCAATGGGGATTGAATCACTCATGGTGACACGGCCAATTTCTCCACCAGTCAGTTCTACCTGCTGTCTCTGCATCAGAGCTCGGATTTCTTTCTGCAAGGCACGCTGTTCACTGTAACCAGCTGTTTCTGCCACCTGCTGTAACAAGACAATAACCTCTGCAAGACAATTTTCTATGACATTAGTACCAATGGTCATCATGGGTTTACATTCACGTCGGTCAATATCAACAATCATAATTCTTGGGCTTTCAATTCTACTCACCCCACTTTAATGGTGACCTCTTTGTACCCCACTTGTGGCAAAGGCTGACCGTTACTGGCTATTATGGTGAAATCATCATCAGGGCCACGAGTAATGTTGGTGTCCTCCCAATAACATTTATAAAGGATGTAGGGCATAGTTGTCACCTGAGAACCGGTGTCCAACAGAGAGTTCATGGGAATACCGTCGATCACAATGGGAGAACAGGTCGTCCTCCAATGTACTTGGCTCTCCAGTTTTGCGGGCCTGGTCGTTCTACTCCTGGGGGTTGGCCCTCTGCCCCAGGGGTTGCTCATTTAAATGACAGTACCTTGCAATGTGGCCCACCTGGTTGCAGCGGCGGCAGATGGGTCGTCCGTCCTGATGAAAGCGATCGTTGTCTCTGCCTCTGGTCGGTGGGATCCTCCTCTGTCGTCGCCAGGGAACATCCTCCGGTCTGGAAGCCAGCTTGATCTTCTCCTTGGTGGCCTCCTGTAGGCACTGCACGGTCCGTGCTAAGGCAGCAACGCTCTTGGTCAGCTCCTGCATCTGGAGGCGTAGTCCTGCAGGGGAATCGTCTTCCAGCATCTGGGCATCGGCCTCAGCAGAAACTTGAGGATCTGGCACCACCTCCTGGTGGTATGTGAGGGCTTGACGCCTAGGAAGTACTGTATGGCTGGGCTGTTGCTCCTGTAGCACTTGGATGGCCTTGTCTTTAAATTGCACAAAGGTCAGGTCAGGATTCTGCATGGCCAGGAGGTGCAGTTGGGACCTTTGGTGACTGCACAGGAGCCCCTCGATGAACCGCTCCTTTAAGGGTTTATCCTCATCTTGCATGCTGTTTGGATCATCCTGCTTGATTGCCCGCAGGGCCTCCTGGAGATTAAGGGCATAGTCCCGTAAGCTATCCTGCGGCCTCTGCTTGCACCCATAGAACGTCAATTTAATTTCTGTAGCGGTGCGGGTGTCAAAGGTGGTTTTATGCTTTGCAAAGACCTGCTGCGCAGTTCTCTTATCTGCAGCGGGCCAGGACTTCACTTCTCTCAGAGCCGCTCCAAACAGTTGGCCTGTTACCATGTGAACTTTCTGAGGCTCTGTCAGGGGATAAAACTCAAGCAGGCTGCAGATCCCTTCTTTAAAGTCAGTTAATGTATGCGATTCTCCAGAGTATCGCGGGAGCCAGGCTGCTCCGGGTATGTATGGCATGGAGAAGGGCATTATGGTCGCTGTAGCCGTGGCAGTGTCTGGCTGGCTGATGGGAGCGGCAAGCTCTGCGGGACCCGACGGCGGTACAAGGCCTGCGGCTGCACCTATTGCAGGGCCTGGAGGCATTTCCAAGTCCACAGCTGCGACCGCCACTACTTCCCCTCCCGGATCAGACATGGCCGCTCCTCCCCTCTGCTAACCTGGTGGAAGTCAGGGTTCCTCCCCGGAATCGGCACTTTGCAGCGTCTGTCCTGGCGGCTCTGCTGCACGGCGTCTCCACTTCCAGCTTCGCGCTCTTTTCGGCTGGCTCCGCCCACGAAGCTATGGCTCCTCCCCTCGCGCTCCACATGGCGCGGATTTTGGCGGCAATTTGTAACACACAGTCTTTAAGTAAATCACAGTTCCAATACAGTTCTGGCACAGTTCTTAGGCGCAAATGACACGATTTTTCAGGCTTAAGTAAACGCAGGACCCGGTGCCGAGTAGGGCAATGGGGTACTCGGCACCGGGTCCTGCGGTTTGGGGGATGTCACGGTGGCTGACCCGGTCTGTGGCCCTCAGGGGTGTCCAGTAAAAGAGTTTATATATGGGCAAGGCGCAGTAAAGAACGAGGAGACAGGTTTGTAGTCTTTTACCTTGTTTACTGAAGAATTCAGATGGTATCCTCAGCCCGAAGCGCCAGATGACAGGGCAGGCAGAGTCCGGTCGGTCTAAGGCAATTCCAGAGTCCCCTTATCCAGGTGGAAATCAGTAGCCTTCCTTCTAGCGCCTGTGTGTTGTAGTACCTCCCTGCTGAGCTCTCCGGAAAGGTCCTCACAACTTCTTGTAGATGTTCTAGATGTTATTTCTTCCTCTATGTCCCCCAGATGGTATGGATAGGACAACCCGTATGACTGGGATAGCCTGGGGCTTGTTTGTAGGGACCCTAGAGACGCCCCAACCCCCACAATTTGCCACCGTGTCTTCCTAGGTATTAAGGTCGGGCAGCCAACTTGGAATTGACTGTCCTGCCGGTCTCTGAAGTAAAGCGTAGAGTCTATTACTTCCTTAGTGTTCCTGGCTACCGGCTTCAGAAAGGAACAGCTTGTTCCTGGCTGATCTCCCTCGGGTATTTCTCTCCTGTGCTCTGCTTTCCTGCACACTCTCTGCAGTATGACCACCTTTTAGTGTATTTTCCCCTGGAGTTGCAGCACGTCATGCCAGCAGAGCTCCTCTCCTTCTCCCTGCCTGACAGGAACTGAACTCTGAACCCCCTTTTCCTCCAGATCAGGATGTTAAATAGGGGAGTTCACCCTAAACAGGCTTAGAGCTCCCCCTTCTGGTCTGGAGTGTGAACATGTTGTATGTGTGTGATACCTGAATGTAGCTGTCTTTCATTGCCTTCAGACATGACATCACTTCTCCCCTGAAAGGATAATGACATCACTGCGACGACCAGGACTCTGGGGCGCCGCATATACATGGAATGGGGGAGTATGTAACAGGATGAGGAGCTGGGACCACCGTAACAAAAGCTACCATCACTAACACACTACGCCAGGGACTCAGATCCTGCAGTGCCAGAGGTGTAATCCTACAACTTAAGCCACTACATGTCCGGGCCCATCTGAAGTTTGCTAGAGAGAGCATTTGGATTATCCAGAAGAGTATTGGAAGAATGTCATACGGTCTGATGAAACCAAAGTAGAACTGTTTGGTAGAACAATACTTGTCGTGTTTGGAGGAGACAAAATTCTGAGTTGCATCCAAAGAACACCATACCTACTGTGAAGCATGGGGGTGGTAATATCATGCTTTGGGGCTGTTTCTCTGCAAAGGGACCAGGACGATTTATCCTTGTACACGAAAGAATGAATGGGGCCATGTATCATGAGATTTTGAGTGCAAACCTCCTTCCACCAGCAAGGGCATTGAAGATGAAACGTGGATGGGTCTTTCAGCATGATAATGATCCCAAGCACACTGCCAGGGCAATGAAGGAGCGGCTTCGTAAGAAGCATATGAAGGTCCTGGAGTGGCCAAGCCACTCTCCAGATTTCCACCCCATAAAAAACCTTTGGAGAGAGTTGAAAGTCTGTGTTACCCAGCGACAGGCCCAAAACATCACTGCTCTAGAGGAGATCTGCATGGAGGAATGGGCCAACATACCAACAGTGTGTGCCAACCTTGTGAAGACTTACAGAAAACATTTGACTTCTGTCATTGCCAACAAAGGATATTTAACAAAATATTGAGATGAACTTTGTTAATGACCAAATACTTATTTTCCAACATAATTTGCAAAATAAATCTTACCAAATCAGACAAGGTGATTTTCTGGATTTGTTTTCTCATTTTGACTCTCATAGTTGTGGTCTACCTATGACGTCAATTACAGGCCTCTCTCATCTTTTTAAGTGGGAGAACTTGCACAATTGGTGGCTGACTAAATACATTTTTCCCCACTGTATATTGTAGGTTTATTTATAATTAAGCTTAATCATACAACACCATCATATTCTGCAACAGTTTATAGACATCATCATCACTGTCACCATTAGGGCTCACAATCTAGATTCCCTATCAGTATGTCTTTGTAGTGTGGGAGGAAACTGGAGAACCCAGTGGAAACCCATGCAAATTGGGAGAACATACAAACTCCTTTTAGCTGTTGTCCTTGGTGGGATTTGAACTCAGGACCCCAGCACCACAAAGCAACAATGCTAACCACTGAGTCACCATGCTCAGTAGGTGATAGAAACATTTCACTGGCAGTATAAGGCCATGTGCACACGTTCAGTATTTTTCACGCTTTTTCGCATTTTTTCGCTATAAAAACGTGATAAAAAAGCGAAAAAAATGCTTACATATGCCTCCCATTATTTTCAGTGTATTCCGCAAATCTTGTGCAAATGTTGCATTTTTTTCCGCGAAAAAATCGCATCGCGGAAAAAAAGGCAACATGTTCATTAAATTTGCGGAATGCATTGATCTGCTTACTTTCCGCATGTGGCTATGCCCACCATGCGGGAAGTAAGCAGATCATGTGCGGTTGGTATCCAGGGTGGAGGAGAGGAGACTCTCCTCCACGGACTGGGCACCGTATAATTTGTAAAAAAAGAAAAGAATTAAAATAAAAAATAGTCATATACTCACCTTCGATGGCCCCGCAGTCTTCCCGCCTCAGCGGTGCACGCTGCCGCTTCTGTTCCTATAGATGGTGTGTGTGAAGGACCTGCGATGACGTCGTGGTCACATGACCGCGATGACGTCGCGGTCACGTGACCGTGACGTCATCGAAGGTCCTGCACACACCATCTATAGGAACGGAAGCCGCTGAGGAGATCGGCTGTCTGCAGAAGGTGAGTATAACTATTTTTTTTATTTTTTTTATTATTTTTAACATTCTATCTTTTACTATTGATGCTGCATAGGCTGCATCAATAGTGAAAAATTGGTCACACTTGTCAAACACTATGTTTGACAAGTGTGACCAACCTGTCATCAGTTTTCCAAGCGATGCTACAGATCGCTTGGAAAACTTTAGCATTCTGCAAGCTAATTACGCTTGCAAAATGCTAAAAAAACGCAAAAAAAACAGGAAAAAAACGCAAAAAGAAACATGCGGATTTCTTGCAGAAAATTTCCGGTTTTCTTCAGGAAATTTCTGCAAGAAATCCTGACGTGTGCACATACCCTAAGGGTATGTGTCCACGTTCAGGATTGCATCAGGATTTGGTCAGGATTTTCCATCAGTATTTGTAAGCCAAAACCAGGAGTGGAACAATTAGAGGAAAAGTATAATAGAAACACATGCACCAATTCTGCATTTATCACCCACTCCTGGTTTTGGCTTACAAATACTGACGTAAAATCCTGACCAAATCCTGATGCAATCCTGAACGTGGACACATACCCTTAAGGCCGGTTTCACACGTCAGTGGCTCCGGTACGTGAGGTGACAGTTTCCTCACGTACCGGAGACACTGACACACGTAGACCCATAAAAATCAATGCATCTGTTCAGATGTCATTGATTTTTTGCGGACCGTGTCTCCGTGTGCCAAACACGGAGACATGTCAGTGTTCGTGGGAGCGCACGGATTACACGGACCCAATAGAGTCAATGGGTCCGTGTAAAACATGGACCTCACACGGACATTCTCCGTCTGGGGTCCGTGTGCGTGCAGGAGACAGCGCTACAGTAAGCGCTGTCCCCCCCACATGGTGCTGAAGCCGCGATTCATATGTTCCCTGCAGCAGCGTTTGCTGCAGAGAAAATATGAATAATAGTGTTTAAAATAAAGATCTATGTGTCCGCCGCCCCCCCACCCCCTGTGCGCCCCCCCGCTGTCCTGAAAATACTCACCCGCTCCCACGTTGGCTGTCACTCCTTCCTCTCTGCCCCGCGCCTCCTACTGTATGCGGTCACGTGGGGCCGATCATTTACAATCATGAATAGTCGGCTCCGCCCCTATGGGAGGTGGAGCCACATATTCATGACTGTAAATGATTGGCCCCACGTGACCGCATACACTAGAAGCCGCGGCCAGACCAGGAAGCAGCGAGGGAGGCGGGTAAGTATTTTCTGAACAGCGGGGGGGCGCACAGGGGGTGGGGGGCCTGCGGACAGATAGATCTTTATTTTAAACACTATTCTTCATATTTTCTCTGCAGCAAACGCTGCTGCATGGAACATATGAATCGCGGCTTCAGCGCGATGCAGGGTACCACACGCGTGGGTACCACACGCTCCGTGTGGTACCCACTCGCCATACGGGCGGCACACATGTGCCGCACGTATGGCCTACGTGAGTTCCCAGGTACGCCATACGGGCGGCACACGTGTGCCGCACGTATGGCCTACGTGAGTTCCCAGGTACACGGACACGGATAACTCCGGTACCGATTTATTCCGGTACCGGAATTATCTGGACGTGTGGGACAGCCCTAAGCTAGCTTTTAGCACAAACGTATACTTGCAGTAATGATAACAATCAGTGGCAGATAAGTATATGGAACTGGATAGTGCTTTTGATAATACATACAGTATAGCTGATTACTGATTATTTTGATTGTTGAGCAAACAGCATAAAGACAATAGTTTGTACCATTTGTAGCAAAGGTGGTGCATTATAAATAGTTTGTCCTTTATCATTGATGTATAAGGAAATAAGAATCGTTTCTCATAGAGAAGTCTGCGAGAATTCCAAAATTCCTGTAGGATGCAACAATGCCTAACTAGATTCTGAAGTAACATTGAGACTATACTCAGAAGTGTGAGACCTTCTAACAGCTGTTTAAGATGAGAAAAATATGACTACTTTCTTCCAAAAAACATCAGTCATGTCTATCCATGGGTTATGTGTGGCTTTGCTGTGTCCCTGTAATGCTAATACTCCATGGGGAAAACTTGAAAGTTGGTTGCGTCTCACTAGTGCCAGGTATGCAAATTAGCTATCATGCAAGTCAATGTCTGACCTTAGATTGGAACATGACTAGGAATCCAGCATTACCCAAGGCAGAAATCCATCTATTGACAGCTGTTGTTTTAGGTTATGCCACCTATCAATGCAGAGAATGGTTTGGCTGACAGAATAAGTTGCCCCTAAGGCCGGTTTCACACGTCAGTGGCTCCGGTACGTGGGGTGACAGTTTCCTCACGTACCGGAGACACTGACACACGTAGACCCATAAAAATCAATGCATCTGTGCAGATGTCATTGATTTTTTGCGGACCGTGTCTCCGTGTGCCAAACACGAAGACATGTCAGTGTTCGTGGGAGCGCACGTATTACACGGACCCAATAGAGTCAATGGGTCCATGTAAAACACGGACCTCACACGGACATTCTCCGTCTGGGGTCCGTGTGCGTGCAGGAGACAGCGCTACAGTAAGCGCTGTCCCCCCCACATGGTGCTGAAGCCGCCATTCATATGTTCCCTGCAGCAGCGTTTGCTGCAGAGAAAATATGAATAATAGTGTTTCAAATAAAGATCTATGTGTCCGCCGCCCTCCCACCCCCTGTGCGCCCCCCCCGCTGGTCAGAAAATACTTACCCGGGTCCCCCGTCGGCTGTCGCTCCTTCCTGGTCTGGCCGCGGCTTCCACTGTATGCGGTCACGTGGGGCCGCTCATTTACAATCATGAATAGTCGGCTCCGCCCCTATTGGAGGTGGAGCCACATATTCATGAGTGTAATCGACCGCATACAGTAGAGAAGCCGCGGCCAGACCAGGAAGGAGCGACAGCCGACGGGGGACCCGGGTAAGTATTTTCTGACCAGCGGGGGGGGGGGCGCACAGGGGGTGGGGGGGGGTCGGCGGACACATAGATCTTTATTTTAAACACTATTATTCATATTTTCTCTGCAGCAAACGCTGCTGCAGAGAACATATGAATCGCGGATTCAGCAAGATGCAGAGTGGGTACCACACGCTCCGTGTGGTACCCACTCGCCATACGGGCCGCACACGTGTGCCGCACGTATGGCCTCCGTGAGTTCCCAGGCACACGGACACGGATAACTCCGGTACCGATTTATTCCGGTACCGGAATTATCTGGACGTGTGGGACAGCCCTAAGGCAGTTTTAGGAGGTTTAGACTGGATCTCCTTAAAGAATCACAAAACATACACATAAATGTGAAAGTTAAATAGGAAATATAGGTTCCCTGCTAACTAGTTCTATTTTGATGGTCAGCAAAAGAACTTACACTTACACTTGGGGCACGGCTTTATGATATTTTGTCCTGCTTCACTGAGGCATAGCAGGGAAATATTTGCTGCAGCTAGTTGTCTTAGGCTGGAGTCACACAGAAAGTATAAAAAATTGATCCATTTTTCATGGAAGAGAATCGCATCAATGTTCCCTGAACAGTGATCCGTATGTCATCTGTGTGCAATGCAAGGATGTGATTTTCTCGCATCTAAGCATCCGTGTGACATGCGTATGGCAAAATTTTCTCGCTGGCTTGCAAAATGGACAGATAATTGAACTTTTTCCCACGCTGCCGAGATCACCTCAGGTCAGGCTGTGAGTTTGTGCATGCTCAGTGACATCAGTGGTAGTCACTGAGGCTGCGCAGCCGCCCCGCCTGACCTGAGGTGAACTCGGCAGCATGGAAAAAAGTTCAGAAACTTTCCCACGCCACAAAGATCATGTCCGGTCAGGTGGGGAGGCTATGCAGGCAGCTTTTCATTCATTACACAGTGGTATACAGTCAGGGCGGTAGCATTAGCACGGCTCCCAGTTGTAAGCTATTTAACCCCTTGAGATGGATTGCAGTGTTTGACTTGACTGTACGGCGGACAGGTATGGGATATTGTTGCTTTTTTATTTTGGATTTTTTACAGGAGAACTAGGGGTTTGCTTGGATTAAGAGTTAAATAAAGATTTAAAACCTGTGTGCTTAATTATTTCATTAACCCCTTAGTGACAGAGCCAATTTGGTACTTAATGACCGAGCCAATTTTTACAATTCTGACCACTGTCACTTTATGAGGTTATAACTCTGGAATGCTTTATCGGATCCCACTGATTCTGAGATTGTTTTTTTGTGACATATTGTACTTCAAGTTAGTGGTAACATTTCTTCGATATTACTTGCGATTATTTATGAAAAAAATGGAAATATGGCGAAAATTTTTAAAACTTTGCAATTTTCAAACTTTGTATTTTTATGCCCTTAAATCAGAGAGATATGTCACGAAAAATAGTTAATAAATAACATTTCCCACATGTCCACTTTACATCAGCACAATTTTGGAAACAACATTTTTTTTTGTTAGGGAGTTATAAGGGTTCAAAGTTGACCAGAAATTTCTAATTTTTACAACACCATGTTTTTTTTAGGGACCACATCACCTTTGAAGTCATTTTGAGGGGTCTATATGATAGAAAATAACCAAGTGTGACACCATTCTAAAAACTGCACCCCACAAGCTGCTCAAAACCACATTCAAGAAGTTTATTAACCCTTTACGTACTTCACAGGAACTGAAACAATGTGGAAGAAAAAAATGAACATTTAACTTTTTTTTGCAAACATTTTACTTCAGAACCATTTTTTTTAATTTTCACAAGTGTAAAAACAGAAATTTAACCACAAATTTTGTTGTGCAATTTCTCCTGAGTACGCCGATACCCCATATGTGGAGGTAAACCATTGGGCGCACCGCAGAGCTTGGAAGTGAAGGAGTGCCGTTTGACTGTTTCAATGCAGAATTTGCTGGAATTGAGATCGGACGCCATGTCGCGTTTGGAGAGCCCCTAATGTGCCTAAACAGTGGAAACCCCCCACAAGTGACACCATTTTGGAAACTAGACCCATTAAGGAACTTATCTAGATGTGTGGTGAGCACTTTGAACCCCCAAGTGATTCACAGAAGTTTATAACGTAGAGCCGTGAAAATAAAAAATCGCATTTGTTTTCACAAAAATGATTTTTTTCGCCCACAAATTCTTATTTTCACAAGGGTAACAGGAGAAATTAGACCACAAGTTGTTGTGCAATTTCTCCTGAGTACGTCGATACCCCATATGTGGGGGTAAACCACTGTTTGGGTGCACCGCAGAGCTTGGAAGTGAAGGAGCACCGTTTGACTTTTTCAATGCAGAATTGGCTGGAATTGAGATCGGATGCCATGTCGCGTTTGGAGAGCCCCTGATGTGCCTAAACAGTGGAAACCCCCCACAAGTGATACCATTTTGGAAACTAGACCCATTAAGGAACTTATCTAGATGTGTGGTGAGCACTTTGAACCCCCAAGTGCTTCACAGAAGTTTATAACGTAGTGCCGTGAAAATAAAAAATCGCATTTTTTCTACAAAAATGATCTTTTTGCCCCCAAATTTTTATTTTCACAAGGGTAACAGGAGAAATTAGACCACAAAAGTTGTTGTGCAATTTCTCCTGAGTACGTCGATACCCCATATGTGGGGGTAAACCACTGTTTGGGCGCATGGCTGAGCTCAGAAGCAAAGGAGCGCCGTTTTACTTTTTCAATGTAGAATGGGCTGGAATTGAGATCGGACGCCATGTCACGTTTGGAGAGCCCCTGATGTGCCTAAACAATAGAAACCCCACAAATGACACCATTTTGGAAACTAGACCCCTTAAGGAACTTATCTAGATGTGTGGTGAGAACTTTGAATGCCCAAGTGCTTCACAGAAGTTTATAATGCAGAGTCGTGAAAATAAAAAATATATTTTTTTAACAAAAAAGATTTTTTAGCCCCCAAGTTTTTATTTTCACAAGGGTAACAAGAGAAATTGGACCCAAAAAGTTGTTGTCCAATTTGTCCTGAGTATGCTGGTACCCCATATGTGGGGGTAAACCACTGTTTGGGCACACGGCAGAGCTCGGAAGAGAAGGAGCGCCATTTTGGAATTCAGACTTTGATAGAATTGTCTGTGGGTGTTATGTTGCGTTTGCAGAGCCCCTGATGTACCTAAACAGTAGAAACCCCCCACAAGTGACCAAATTTTGGAAACTAGACCCCCTAAGGAACTTATCTAGATATGTGGTGAGAACTTTGAATGCTCAAGTGCTTCACAGAAGTTTATAATGCAGAGTAGTGAAAATTAAAAAATATTTTTTTTCCCACAAAAAAGATTTTTAGCCCCCAAGTTTTTATTTTCACAAGGGTAACAGGAGAAATTGGACCCCAACAGTTGTTGGCCAATTTATCCCGAGTACGCTGATGCCCCATATGTGGGGGTAAACCACTGTTTGGGCGCACAGCAGAGCTCAGAAGGGAGGGGGCACCATTTGACTTTTTTAGCACAAAATTGTCTGTCGTGTTTGGAGACCCCCTGATGTACCTAAACAGTGGAAACCCCCCAATTCTAACTCCAACCCTAACTCCAACACACCCCTAACCCTAATCTCAACCCGATCCATAATCCTAATCACAACCCTAACGATAATCACAACCCTAACCCCAAAACAGCCCTAATCTCAACTCTAACCATAACCCTAATCAAAACCCTAAATCCAACACACCCCTAACCCTAATCTCAACCCTAACCTCAAACCTAACCCTAATCCCAATACACCCCTAACCCTAATCCCAACCCTAACCTTTACCCTAATCCCAACCCTAACCCTAATCCCAACCCTAATCCCAAACGTAACCCTAATCCCAACCGTAACCCTAATACCAACCCTAATCCAAACCCTAACCCTAATCCCAACTCTATCCCTAACTTTACCCCCAACCCTAACCCTAACCCTAATTTTAGCCCCAACCCTAGCCCTAACCCTAACTTTAGCCCCAATCCTAACCCTAAATTTAACCCTAACCCTAGCCCTAACTTTAGCCCCAACCCTAACTCTAAGGCTACTTTAACACTTGCGTCGTGTGGCATCCGTCACAATCCGTCGTTTTGGACAAAAAACGGATCCTGCAAATGTGCCCACAGGATGCCTTTTTTGCCCATAGACTTGTATTACCGACGGATGGCCACACGTCGCGTCCATCATGCACTGGATCCGTTGTGTTTTGGCGGACCGTCGTCACAAAAAAAGTTCAATGTAACCTTTTTTTTGTACGTCGCGTCCGCCATTTCCACGCATGCGTGGCCGTAACTCTGCCCCCTCCTCCCCAAGACATAGACTGGGAAGCGGATGCATTGAAAAACTGCATCCACTGCCCACGTTGTGCACAATTTTCACAACGTGCGTCGGTGTTGTGAACTGTATTTCTTGGCTCCCTCTTGTGATCACTAGCGGTATGACACTTGGATTGTCTTTCTCCAGGTTGGTACCCACCTGGTTCGTTAGGCCTTGGGTGTTCCTATTTAGACTTCCTGGAAACTCAGTCTAGTGCCTGGAATCGATGTAGTCAGTCTATGTCTGTTTGCTCCTGACTCCTGGTCTCCTGCTTTTTGCAAGATAAGCTAAGTCCTGCTTTCTTATTTTTGATTATTCGCATTTCTGCTATTTTGTTCCAGCTTGTTACAATGTGATTCCTGATTTTTGCTGGAAGCTCTAGGGGGCTGATATTCTCCCCCCACACCGTTAGTCGGTGCGGGGGTTCTTGGATATTCAGCGTGGATATTTTTGTAGGGTTTTTGCTGACCGCATAAGTTCTCTTCCTATTTTCTGCTATTAATTAGTGGGCCTCTCTTTGCTAAATCTAGTTCATACTTACGTTTGTCTTTTCTTCTTACCTCACCGTTATTATTTGTTGGGGGCTTGTATCATAACTTTGGGGTCCTTTCTCTTGAGGCAAGTGAGGTCTTATTTTCTCTGAAAGGGTTAGTTAGTTCTCCGGCTGGTGCGAGACGTCTAGAATCAACGTAGGTACGTTCCCCGGCTACTTCTAGTTGTTGCGCTAGGATCAGATATACGGTCAGCCAAGTTACCACCTCCCTATGAGCTGGTTTTTGTGTTTGCGGACTTAGTTTGAACTTCTGAGATCCTCTACCACTAGGATCATAACAGTATTCCAGGCCTAAAGTGAATATTTAATGCATTGCAGAAGCGGGATTAAAAGAAAAGAAGTTCAGAGTTTTGGTTTTTTTTTCTTCTTCCCCTTTTTCCTCTGAGTGGCTTGAAGCTCTGCTGCAGACATGAATGTTCAGACTCTGATTACTAGTGTGGATCAGCTTGCTGCACGAGTGCAGGGCATTCAGGATTTTGTTACTTGTAGTCCTATGTCAGAGCCTAAGATACCTATTCCTGAGCTTTTCTCTGGTGATCGATTTAAATTTAGGAATTTTAGGAATAATTGTAAATTGTTTCTATCTTTGAGACCTCGTTCGTCTGGAGACTCAGCTCAGCAAGTTAAAATTGTTATCTCTTTCTTGCGTGGCGACCCTCAGGATTGGGCTTTTTCATTGGCGCCAGGAGATCCGGCATTGGCAAATATTGATGCGTTTTTTCTGGCGCTCGGATTGCTTTATGAGGAGCCCAATCTTGAAATTCAGGCAGAAAAAGCGTTGCTGACTATCTCTCAGGGCCAGGATGAGGCTGAAGTGTATTGCCAAAAATTTCGGAAATGGTCCGTGCTCACTCAATGGAATGAGTGTGCTCTGGCCGCAAATTTCAGAAATGGCCTTTCTGAAGCCATTAAGAATGTGATGGTGGGTTTTACCATTCCTACGAGTCTGAGTGATTCTATGGCTCTGGCCATTCAGATAGATCGGCGTTTGCGGGAGTGCAAATCTGCTAATCCTCTGGCAGTGTTGTCTGAACAGACACCTGACTCAATGTTATGTGATAGAATTCAGACTAGAACTGAATGACAAAATCATAGACGTCAGAATGGGTTGTGTTTTTACTGTGGTGATTCTACACATGTTATCTCAGCATGCTCTAAACGCCTAACAAAGATGGTTAGTCCTGTCACCATTGGTAATTTGCATCCTAAGTTTATTTTGTCTGTAACTCTAATTTGCTCATTGTCTTCCTACCCTGTTATGGCATTTGTGGATTCAGGTGCAGCCCTGAGTCTTATGGACTTGTCGTTTGCCAAGCGCTGTGGTTTTGTCCTGGAGCCTTTAAAAAATCCCATTCCTCTTAGAGGAATTGATGCTACGCCATTGGCGGAGAATAAACCGCAGTATTGGACGCAAGTGACCATGTGCATGACTCCTGAACATCGGGAGGTGATTCGTTTTCTTGTTCTGCATAAAATGCATGATTTGGTCGTTTTAGGTCTGCCATGGTTACAGACCCATAATCCAGTCTTGGATTGGAAGGCAATGTCTGTGTCAAGTTGGGGTTGTCAGGGAATTCATTGCGATTCCCCGTCGGTGTCTATTGCTTCTTCTACTCCTTCTGAAGTGAGCTTCGGTAAAGGCCTTGCGTCGGTAAAGGCCTCGCTTGGATCCGGGGGCTCCGGAAGGTGAGTATATAACTATTTTTTATTTTATTTCTTTTTTTTAACAGGGATATGATGCCAACATTGCTATATACTGCGTGGGCTGGGCAATATACTACATGGGCTGTGCAATATACTCCGTGCGCTGGGCAATATACAACGTGGGCTGTGCTATATACTCCGTGCGCTGGGCAATTTACTACATGGGTTGTGCTATATACTACGTGCGCTTGGCAATATACTACATGGGCTGTGCAATATACTCCGTGCGCTGGGCAATATACTACATGGCTGTGCTATATACTACGTGGCTGGACAATATACTACGTGACTATACAACGTGGGCTGTGCAAAATACAATGTGGGCTGCGCAATATACAACGTGGGCTGCGCAATATACAACGTGGGCTGCGCAATGTACAACGTGGGCTGCGCAATGTACAACGTGGGCTGCGCAATGTACAACGTGGGCTGCGCAATATACTACATGGGCTGTGCAATGTACTGCGTGGCCTGTGCTATACACTACGCATACATATTCTAGAATACCCGATGCGTTAGAATCGGGCCACCATCTAGTACCCTTATATGTGTCTATGTATTGTACCTGTGTGTTTAATGCAACAGATACAGTATATGTGAAAAAGTCTTCACTGTGGGGATGGGTTCAAGGGTCAGTCCCAGCCCGGATCTGATACTGCAGTGATGACTGGAGTCCCGTCAGAGAATAGACCCAGTGATTTAGTGACTGTGTTCCCGAGTTCTGAGCTCTCTGGTCCCTGCTGTGTGTGGATGAAAATCCTGCACTGACCAGAGAACACAAAGCTCCGGGGGTCACAGTCAGTAAATCACTGCTTCTAGTCTCTGACTGCAGCCCCTGCCTCCCCTCTTTACTCTGCAAACAATCCGTCACATTCAGACCATTCTTTACCTCCTGTTCGGGGGGTGATTGAGGTCCTGCACACAGCTGCAGCTTCCTTCCAGCAATGAGTGTGCAGACCCCGTTCTGCACAGGCTGGAAGTGTGTGCAGGGAGAAGGGGGGTGATCTAACAACAAGCACCAGACAGGAGGAGCAGCTGTGAAGAAGACAGGAGATGTCCCACCTCTGCGCACGGATCCTATCCTGCAGCTGCACGCCGGCAGCTTCCTGTCTCGCCCAGCCGCAGCGCGGAATGATGATGTCATTCAGCTGCTGCTGTCTGTGTGAGAAAGGAAGCAGGATGGATTCATTCCCTGCAGATCCGTTGCCATTTTCTCTTGCAGGCAGCGGAGCTGCAGGGATTGCTCCCTGCCTGCCGCACATGAGGGAAATCTGGCCAGGGGGCCCCCGGAGCCTCGGGGCCGGAAAGACTGGCCAGATTGCCCTCTATATTAGCCGCCCTGCAGGGGCCCCCCAGAGCCTCCGGGCCCCGGTGCAGCCGCACCGGTTGAACCGGCGGTATGTCCGCCCATGCCTGACCCGGTCCATGGCCCTGCTAAGGGGCGCCTAATCAAAGATGTAGGTGCAGGTGTAGGTCGCAGTAAATGACGAGGACACAGGGTTGCAGTCTCTTTACTGCTTTACTGAAGGCTTCAGCATCCGCAATCCAGAGCACTGCTAACAGGGCTGGCTGAGACCGGCCGGTCCGAAGGCACATCCAGAGTTCCCTTTGCAGGTGGAAATCAGTAACCTACCTACTAGCGCCTGGGTGTTGTAGTACTTCCCTGCTGAGCACCACGGGATAGTCCTCACAACTGTCGTGTATGTTTCTGTTCTTTCTCTCCGTCCCCCAGATGATATGGATAGGATGCACTCGTATGACGGGGTAGGCATGGAGTTATTTTATAGAGACCCTAGAGACGCCCCTCTCCCACAATTGCCTCCGTTGTCTTCATTAGGTGATTAAGGTGAGGCAGTCAACCTAAAGTCAACTGCCCTGCCGTTGGTTTGAAGTAATGCGTAGAGCCTAATACTTCCTCGGCGTTCCGGCCACCGGCTACACGCCTCAGTAGGATGTTGCCGATCTCGGGGCACGACTCCTACTGGTTCTATCTCCTTTGTGCTGTGATCTCGTTTCTCACTTCTCCACAATATACCTCGCTTCGTGTCCTTTCTTAACGATCTGTCCTTTCGCTAGGCCTCTGTCAGGATCCCACCCCTGACAGGGACCCCCCTGAATCTTCCCAAGTAACGCTCTTCTCTCACTAGATGTTACCTGGGCAAAACCCAGTCAGCTTCTCCCTAACTTCCTATCCAACCCCCAGCTTTACCAGAATGTGAGGAGTGGCCTAATACATAGAACCCTTTGCTCCCCCTGGTGGCCAGAGTGTGAAGTGTAATGTGTGACTGTGATACCTGGTCAGGTGAACTCCTTTAGTGCAATCAGACGTAACATCACTCCCCTTAGAGCGACATTACTGCAATGACCAGGACTCTGGGGCACTGCACACCCTCCCCTTGCGGACTTCAACCACCCCTCTGACTGTCAGGAGGGTGGGCCTACTTTCTGAATACACAGGTTCTACCAGGGCTTGATAGTCTTTATCCCTAAGGCCTATTGCTGCCCGACACCATATTAACATTTCGCATTTCGCTCCTGGGGGGTATTGCAATGGGGATTGAATCACTCATGGTGACACGGCCAATTTCTCCACCAGTCAGTTCTACCTGCTGTCTCTGCATCAGAGCTCGGATTTCTTTCTGCAAGGCACGCTGTTCACTGTAACCAGCTGTTTCTGCCACCTGCTGTAACAAGACAATAACCTCTGCAAGACAATTTTCTATGACATTAGTACCAATGGTCATCATGGGTTTACATTCACGTCGGTCAATATCAACAATCATAATTCTTGGGCTTTCAATTCTACTCACCCCACTTTAATGGTGACCTCTTTGTACCCCACTTGTGGCAAAGGCTGACCGTTACTGGCTATTATGGTGAAATCATCATCAGGGCCACGAGTAATGTTGGTGTCCTCCCAATAACATTTATAAAGGATGTAGGGCATAGTTGTCACCTGAGAACCGGTGTCCAACAGAGAGTTCATGGGAATACCGTCGATCACAATGGGAGAACAGGTCGTCCTCCAATGTACTTGGCTCTCCAGTTTTGCGGGCCTGGTCGTTCTACTCCTGGGGGGTTGGCCCTCTGCCCCAGGGGTTGCTCATTTAAATGACAGTACCTTGCAATGTGGCCCACCTGGTTGCAGCGGCGGCAGATGGGTCGTCCGTCCTGATGAAAGCGATCGTTGTCTCTGCCTCTGGTCGGTGGGATCCTCCTCTGTCGTCGCCAGGGAACATCCTCCGGTCTGGAAGCCAGCTTGATCTTCTCCTTGGTGGCCTCCTGTAGGCACTGCACGGTCCGTGCTAAGGCAGCAACGCTCTTGGTCAGCTCCTGCATCTGGAGGCGTAGTCCTGCAGGGGAATCGTCTTCCAGCATCTGGGCATCGGCCTCAGCAGAAACTTGAGGATCTGGCACCACCTCCTGGTGGTACGTGAGGGCTTGACGCCTAGGAAGTACTGTATGGCTGGGCTGTTGCTCCTGTAGCACTTGGATGGCCTTGTCTTTAAATTGCACAAAGGTCAGGTCAGGATTCTGCATGGCCAGGAGGTGCAGTTGGGACCTTTGGTGACTGCACAGGAGCCCCTCGATGAACCGCTCCTTTAAGGGTTTATCCTCATCTTGCATGCTGTTTGGATCATCCTGCTTGATTGCCCGCAGGGCCTCCTGGAGATTAAGGGCATAGTC
Source organism: Ranitomeya variabilis (assembly GCF_051348905.1). Classification (NCBI taxonomy): domain Eukaryota; kingdom Metazoa; phylum Chordata; class Amphibia; order Anura; family Dendrobatidae; genus Ranitomeya; species Ranitomeya variabilis. Next base: position 416,731,296 of record NC_135236.1, on the reverse strand, counting down.
CCGTAAGCTATCCTGCGGCCTCTGCTTGCACCCATAGAACGTCAATTTAATTTCTGTAGCGGTGCGGGTGTTAAAGGTGGTTTTATGCTTTGCAAAGACCTGCTGCGCAGTTCTCTTATCTGCAGCGGGCCAGGACTTCACTTCTCTCAGAGCCGCTCCAAACAGTTGGCCTGTTACCATGTGAACTTTCTGAGGCTCTGTCAGGGGATAAAACTCAAGCAGGCTGCAGATCCCTTCTTTAAAGTCAGTTAATGTATGCGATTCTCCAGAGTATCGCGGGAGCCAGGCTGCTCCGGGTATGTATGGCATGGAGAAGGGCATTATGGTCGCTGTAGCCGTGGCAGTGTCTGGCTGGCTGATGGGAGCGGCAAGCTCTGCGGGACCCGACGGCGGTACAAGGCCTGCGGCTGCACCTATTGCAGGGCCTGGAGGCATTTCCAAGTCCACAGCTGCGACCGCCACTACTTCCCCTCCCGGATCAGACATGGCCGCTCCTCCCCTCTGCTAACCTGGTGGAAGTCAGGGTTCCTCCCCGGAATCGGCACTTTGCAGCGTCTGTCCTGGCGGCTCTGCTGCACGGCGTCTCCACTTCCAGCTTCGCGCTCTTTTCGGCTGGCTCCGCCCACGAAGCTATGGCTCCTCCCCTCGCGCTCCACATGGCGCGGATTTTGGCGGCAATTTGTAACACACAGTCTTTAAGTAAATCACAGTTCCAATACAGTTCTGGCACAGTTCTTAGGCGCAAATGACACGATTTTTCAGGCTTAAGTAAACGCAGGACCCGGTGCCGAGTAGGGCAATGGGGTACTCGGCACCGGGTCCTGCGGTTTGGGGGATGTCACGGTGGCTGACCCGGTCTGTGGCCCTCAGGGGTGTCCAGTAAAAGAGTTTATATATGGGCAAGGCGCAGTAAAGAACGAGGAGACAGGTTTGTAGTCTTTTACCTTGTTTACTGAAGAATTCAGATGGTATCCTCAGCCCGAAGCGCCAGATGACAGGGCAGGCAGAGTCCGGTCGGTCTAAGGCAATTCCAGAGTCCCCTTATCCAGGTGGAAATCAGTAGCCTTCCTTCTAGCGCCTGTGTGTTGTAGTACCTCCCTGCTGAGCTTTCCGGTAAGGTCCTCACAACTTCTTGTAGATGTTCTAGATGTTATTTCTTCCTCTATGTCCCCCAGATGGTATGGATAGGACAACCCGTATGACTGGGATAGCCTGGGGCTTGTTTGTAGGGACCCTAGAGACGCCCCAACCCCCACAATTTGCCACCGTGTCTTCCTAGGTATTAAGGTCGGGCAGCCAACTTGGAATTGACTGTCCTGCCGGTCTCTGAAGTAAAGCGTAGAGTCTATTACTTCCTTAGTGTTCCTGGCTACCGGCTTCAGAAAGGAACAGCTTGTTCCTGGCTGATCTCCCTCGGGTATTTCTCTCCTGTGCTCTGCTTTCCTGCACACTCTCTGCAGTATGACCACCTTTTAGTGTATTTTCCCCTGGAGTTGCAGCACGTCATGCCAGCAGAGCTCCTCTCCTTCTCCCTGCCTGACAGAAACTGAACTCTGAACCCCCTTTTCCTCCAGATCAGGATGTTAAATAGGGGAGTTCACCCTAAACAGGCTTAGAGCTCCCCCTTCTGGTCTGGAGTGTGAACATGTTGTATGTGTGTGATACCTGAATGTAGCTGTCTTTCATTGCCTTCAGACATGACATCACTTCTCCCCTGAAAGGATAATGACATCACTGCGACGACCAGGACTCTGGGGCGCCGCATATACATGGAATGGGGGGAGTATGTAACAGGATGAGGAGCTGGGACCACCGTAACAAAAGCTACCATCACTAACACACTACGCCAGGGACTCAGATCCTGCAGTGCCAGAGGTATAATCCTACAACTTAAGCCACTACATGTCCGGGCCCATCTGAAGTTTGCTAGAGAGAGCATTTGGATTATCCAGAAGAGTATTGGAAGAATGTCATACGGTCTGATGAAACCAAAGTAGAACTGTTTGGTAGAACAATACTTGTCGTGTTTGGAGGAGACAAAATTCTGAGTTGCATCCAAAGAACACCATACCTACTGTGAAGCATGGGGGTGGTAATATCATGCTTTGGGGCTGTTTCTCTGCAAAGGGACCAGGACGATTTATCCGTGTACACGAAAGAATGAATGGGGCCATGTATCATGAGATTTTGAGTGCAAACCTCCTTCCACCAGCAAGGGCATTGAAGATGAAACGTGGATGGGTCTTTCAGCATGATAATGATCCCAAGCACACTGCCAGGGCAATGAAGGAGCGGCTTCGTAAGAAGCATATGAAGGTCCTGGAGTGGCCAAGCCACTCTCCAGATTTCCACCCCATAAAAAACCTTTGGAGAGAGTTGAAAGTCTGTGTTACCCAGCGACAGGCCCAAAACATCACTGCTCTAGAGGAGATCTGCATGGAGGAATGGGCCAACATACCAACAGTGTGTGCCAACCTTGTGAAGACTTACAGAAAACATTTGACTTCTGTCATTGCCAACAAAGGATATTTAACAAAATATTGAGATGAACTTTGTTAATGACCAAATACTTATTTTCCAACATAATTTGCAAAATAAATCTTACCAAATCAGACAAGGTGATTTTCTGGATTTGTTTTCTCATTTTGACTCTCATAGTTGTGGTCTACCTATGACGTCAATTACAGGCCTCTCTCATCTTTTTAAGTGGGAGAACTTGCACAATTGGTGGCTGACTAAATACATTTTTCCCCACTGTATATTGTAGGTTTATTTATAATTAAGCTTAATCATACAACACCATCATATTCTGCAACAGTTTATAGACATCATCATCACTGTCACCATTAGGGCTCACAATCTAGATTCCCTATCAGTATGTCTTTGTAGTGTGGGAGGAAACTGGAGAACCCAGTGGAAACCCATGCAAATTGGGAGAACATACAAACTCCTTTTAGCTGTTGTCCTTGGTGGGATTTGAACTCAGGACCCCAGCACCACAAAGCAACAATGCTAACCACTGAGTCACCATGCTCAGTAGGTGATAGAAACATTTCACTGGCAGTATAAGGCCATGTGCACACGTTCAGTATTTTTCACGCTTTTTCGCATTTTTTCGCTATAAAAACGTGATAAAAAAGCGAAAAAAATGCTTACATATGCCTCCCATTATTTTCAGTGTATTCCGCATATCTTGTGCAAATGTTGCATTTTTTTCCGCGAAAAAATCGCATCGCGGAAAAAAAGGCAACATGTTCATTAAATTTGCGGAATGCATTGATCTGCTTACTTTCCGCATGTGGCTATGCCCACCATGCGGGAAGTAAGCAGATCATGTGCGGTTGGTATCCAGGGTGGAGGAGAGGAGACTCTCCTCCACGGACTGGGCACCGTATAATTTGTAAAAAAAGAAAAGAATTAAAATAAAAAATAGTCATATACTCACCTTCGATGGCCCCGCAGTCTTCCCGCCTCAGCGGTGCACGCTGCGGCTTCTGTTCCTATAGATGGTGTGTGTGAAGGACCTGCGATGACGTCGTGGTCACATGAAGGTGAGTATAACTATTTTTTTTATTTTTTTTATTATTTTTAACATTCTATCTTTTACTATTGATGCTGCATAGGCTGCATCAATAGTGAAAAGTTGGTCACACTTGTCAAACACTATGTTTGACAAGTGTGACCAACCTGTCATCAGTTTTCCAAGCGATGCTACAGATCGCTTGGAAAACTTTAGCATTCTGCAAGCTAATTACGCTTGCAAAATGCTAAAAAAACGCAAAAAAACCAGGAAAAAAACGCAAAAAGAAACATGCGGATTTCTTGCAGAAAATTTCCGGTTTTCTTCAGGAAATTTCTGCAAGAAATCCTGACGTGTGCACATACCCTAAGGGTATGTGTCCACGTTCAGGATTGCATCAGGATTTGGTCAGGATTTTCCATCAGTATTTGTAAGCCAAAACCAGGAGTGGAACAATTAGAGGAAAAGTATAATAGAAACACATGCACCAATTCTGCATTTATAACCCACTCCTGGTTTTGGCTTACAAATACTGACGTAAAATCCTGACCAAATCCTGATGCAATCCTGAACGTGGACACATACCCTTAAGGCCGGTTTCACACGTCAGTGGCTCCGGTACGTGAGGTGACAGTTTCCTCACGTACCGGAGACACTGACACACGTAGACCCATAAAAATCAATGCATCTGTTCAGATGTCATTGATTTTTTGCGGACCGTGTCTCCGTGTGCCAAACACGGAGACATGTCAGTGTTCGTGGGAGCGCACGGATTACACGGACCCAATAGAGTCAATGGGTCCATGTAAAACACGGACCTCACACGGACATTCTCCGTCTGGGGTCCGTGTGCGTGCAGGAGACAGCGCTACAGTAAGCGCTGTCCCCCCCACATGGTGCTGAAGCCGCGATTCATATGTTCCCTGCAGCAGCGTTTGCTGCAGAGAAAATATGAATAATAGTGTTTAAAATAAAGATCTATGTGTCCGCTGCCCCCCCACCCCCTGTGCGCCCCCCCGCTGTCCTGAAAATACTCACCCGCTCCCACGTTGGCTGTCACTCCTTCCTCTCTGCCCCGCGCCTCCTACTGTATGCGGTCACGTGGGGCCGATCATTTACAATCATGAATAGTCGGCTCCGCCCCTATGGGAGGTGGAGCCACATATTCATGACTGTAAATGATCGGCCCCACGTGACCGCATACACTAGAAGCCGCGGCCAGACCAGGAAGCAGCGAGGGAGGCGGGTAAGTATTTTCTGAACAGCGGGGGGGCGCACAGGGGGTGGGGGGCCTGCGGACAGATAGATCTTTATTTTAAACACTATTCTTCATATTTTCTCTGCAGCAAACGCTGCTGCATGGAACATATGAATCGCGGCTTCAGCGCGATGCAGGGTACCACATGCGTGGGTACCACACGCTCCGTGTGGTACCCACTCGCCATACGGGCGGCACACGTGTGCCGCACGTATGGCCTACGTGAGTTCCCAGGTACGCCATACGGGCGGCACACGTGTGCCGCACGTATGGCCTACGTGAGTTCCCAGGTACACGGACACGGATAACTCCGGTACCGATTTATTCCGGTACCGGAATTATCTGGACGTGTGGGACAGCCCTAAGCTAGCTTTTAGCACAAACGTATACTTGCAGTAATGATAACAATCAGTGGCAGATAAGTATATGGAACTGGATAGTGCTTTTGATAATACATACAGTATAGCTGATTACTGATTATTTTGATTGTTGAGCAAACAGCATAAAGACAATAGTTTGTACCATTTGTAGCAAAGGTGGTGCATTATAAATAGTTTGTCCTTTATCATTGATGTATAAGGAAATAAGAATCGTTTCTCATAGAGAAGTCTGCGAGAATTCCAAAATTCCTGTAGGATGCAACAATGCCTAACTAGATTCTGAAGTAACATTGAGACTATACTCAGAAGTGTGAGACCTTCTAACAGCTGTTTAAGATGAGAAAAATATGACTACTTTCTTCCAAAAAACATCAGTCATGTCTATCCATGGGTTATGTGTGGCTTTGCTGTGTCCCTGTAATGCTAATACTCCATGGGGAAAACTTGAAAGTTGGTTGCGTCTCACTAGTGCCAGGTATGCAAATTAGCTATCATGCAAGTCAATGTCTGACCTTAGATTGGAACATGACTAGGAATCCAGCATTACCCAAGGCAGAAATCCATCTATTGACAGCTGTTGTTTTAGGTTATGCCACCTATCAATGCAGAGAATGGTTTGGCTGACAGAATAAGTTGCCCCTAAGGCCGGTTTCACACGTCAGTGGCTCCGGTACGTGAGGTGACAGTTTCCTCACGTACCGGAGACACTGACACACGTAGACCCATAAAAATCAATGCATCTGTGCAGATGTCATTGATTTTTTGCGGACCGTGTCTCCGTGTGCCAAACACGAAGACATGTCAGTGTTCGTGGGAGCGCACGTATTACACGGACCCAATAGAGTCAATGGGTCCGTGTAAAACACGGACCTCACACGGACATTCTCCGTCTGGGGTCCGTGTGCGTGCAGGAGACAGCGCTACAGTAAGCGCTGTCCCCCCCACATGGTGCTGAAGCCGCCATTCATATGTTCCCTGCAGCAGCGTTTGCTGCAGAGAAAATATGAATAATAGTGTTTCAAATAAAGATCTATGTGTCCGCCGCCCTCCCACCCCCTGTGCGCCCCCCCCGCTGGTCAGAAAATACTTACCCGGGTCCCCCGTCGGCTGTCGCTCCTTCCTGGTCTGGCCGCGGCTTCCACTGTATGCGGTCACGTGGGGCCGCTCATTTACAATCATGAATAGTCGGCTCCGCCCCTATTGGAGGTGGAGCCACATATTCATGAGTGTAATCGACCGCATACAGTAGAGAAGCCGCGGCCAGACCAGGAAGGAGCGACAGCCGACGGGGGACCCGGGTAAGTATTTTCTGACCAGCGGGGGGGGCGCACAGGGGGTGGGGGGGGGTCGGCGGACACATAGATCTTTATTTTAAACACTATTATTCATATTTTCTCTGCAGCAAACGCTGCTGCAGAGAACATATGAATCGCGGATTCAGCAAGATGCAGAGTGGGTACCACACGCTCCGTGTGGTACCCACTCGCCATACGGGCCGCTCACGTGTGCCGCACGTATGGCCTCCGTGAGTTCCCAGGCACACGGACACGGATAACTCCGGTACCGATTTATTCCGGTACCGGAATTATCTGGACGTGTGGGACAGCCCTAAGGCAGTTTTAGGAGGTTTAGACTGGATCTCCTTAAAGAATCACAAAACATACACATAAATGTGAAAGTTAAATAGGAAATATAGGTTCCCTGCTAACTAGTTCTATTTTGATGGTCAGCAAAAGAACTTACACTTACACTTGGGGCACGGCTTTATGATATTTTGTCCTGCTTCACTGAGGCATAGCAGGGAAATATTTGCTGCAGCTAGTTGTCTTAGGCTGGAGTCACACAGAAAGTATAAAAAATTGATCCATTTTTCATGGAAGAGAATCGCATCAATGTTCCCTGAACAGTGATCCGTATGTCATCTGTGTGCAATGCAAGGATGTGATTTTCTCGCATCTAAGCATCCGTGTGACATGCGTATGGCAACATTTTCTCGCTGGCTTGCAAAATGGACAGATAATTGAACTTTTTCCCACGCTGCCGAGATCACCTCAGGTCAGGCTGTGAGTTTGTGCATGCTCAGTGACATCAGTGGTAGTCACTGAGGCTGCGCAGCCGCCCCGCCTGACCTGAGGTGAACTCGGCAGCATGGAAAAAAGTTCAGAAACTTTCCCACGCCACAAAGATCATGTCCGGTCAGGTGGGGAGGCTATGCAGGCAGCTTTTCATTCATTACACAGTGGTATACAGTCAGGGCGGTAGCATTAGCACGGCTCCCAGTTGTAAGCTATTTAACCCCTTGAGATGGATTGCAGTGTTTGACTTGACTGTACGGCGGACAGGTATGGAATATTGTTGCTTTTTTATTTTGGATTTTTTACAGGAGAACTAGGGGTTTGCTTGGATTAAGAGTTAAATAAAGATTTAAAACCTGTGTGCTTAATTATTTCATTAACCCCTTAGTGACAGAGCCAATTTGGTACTTAATGACCGAGCCAATTTTTACAATTCTGACCACTGTCACTTTATGAGGTTATAACTCTGGAATGCTTTATCGGATCCCACTGATTCTGAGATTGTTTTTTTGTGACATATTGTACTTCAAGTTAGTGGTAACATTTCTTCGATATTACTTGCGATTATTTATGAAAAAAATGGAAATATGGCGAAAATTTTTAAAACTTTGCAATTTTCAAACTTTGTATTTTTATGCCCTTAAATCAGAGAGATATGTCACGAAAAATAGTTAATAAATAACATTTCCCACATGTCCACTTTACATCAGCACAATTTTGGAAACAACATTTTTTTTTGTTAGGGAGTTATAAGGGTTCAAAGTTGACCAGCAATTTCTAATTTTTACAACACCATGTTTTTTTTAGGGACCACATCACCTTTGAAGTCATTTTGAGGGGTCTATATGATAGAAAATAACCAAGTGTGACACCATTCTAAAAACTGCACCCCACAAGCTGCTCAAAACCACATTCAAGAAGTTTATTAAATCTTTACGTACTTCACAGGAACTGAAACAATGTGGAAGAAAAAAATTAACATTTAACTTTTTTTTGCAAACATTTTACTTCAGAACCATTTTTTTTAATTTTCACAAGTGTAAAAACAGAAATTTAACCACAAATTTTGTTGTGCAATTTCTCCTGAGTACGCCGATACCCCATATGTGGAGGTAAACCATTGGGCGCACCGCAGAGCTTGGAAGTGAAGGAGTGCCGTTTGACTGTTTCAATGCAGAATTTGCTGGAATTGAGATCGGACGCCATGTCGCGTTTGGAGAGCCCCTAATGTGCCTAAACAGTGGAAATCCCCCACAAGTGACACCATTTTGGAAACTAGACCCATTAAGGAACTTATCTAGATGTGTGGTGAGCACTTTGAACCCCCAAGTGCTTCACAGAAGTTTATAACGTAGAGCCGTGAAAATAAAAAATCGCATTTGTTTTCACAAAAATGATTTTTTTCGCCCACAAATTCTTATTTTCACAAGGGTAACAGGAGAAATTAGACCACAAGTTGTTGTGCAATTTCTCCTGAGTACGTCGATACCCCATATGTGGGGGTAAACCACTGTTTGGGTGCACCGCAGAGCTTGGAAGTGAAGGAGCACCGTTTGACTTTTTCAATGCAGAATTGGCTGGAATTGAGATCGGATGCCATGTCGCGTTTGGAGAGCCCCTGATGTGCCTAAACAGTAGAAACCCCCCACAAGTGATACCATTTTGGAAACTAGACCCCTTAAGGAACTTATCTAGATGTGTGGTGAGCACTTTGAACCCCCAAGTGCTTCACAGAAGTTTATAACGTAGTGCCGTGAAAATAAAAAATCGCATTTTTTCTACAAAAATGATCTTTTTGCCCCCAAATTTTTATTTTCACAAGGGTAACAGGAGAAATTAGACCACAAAAGTTGTTGTGCAATTTCTCCTGAGTACGTCGATACCCCATATGTGGGGGTAAACCACTGTTTGGGCGCATGGCTGAGCTCAGAAGCAAAGGAGCGCCGTTTTACTTTTTCAATGTAGAATTGGCTGGAATTGAGATCGGACGCCATGTCACGTTTGGAGAGCCCCTGATGTGCCTAAACAATAGAAACCCCACAAATGACACCATTTTGGAAACTAGACCCCTTAAGGAACTTATCTAGATGTGTGGTGAGAACTTTGAATGCCCAAGTGCTTCACAGAAGTTTATAATGCAGAGTCGTGAAAATAAAAAATATTTTTTTTTAACAAAAAAGATTTTTTAGCCCCCAAGTTTTTATTTTCACAAGGGTAACAAGAGAAATTGGACCCAAAAAGTTGTTGTCCAATTTGTCCTGAGTATGCTGGTACCCCATATGTGGGGGTAAACCACTGTTTGGGTGCATGGCTGAGCTCGGAAGGGAAGGAGCGCTGTTTTGGAATGCAGACTTTGATAGAATTGTCTGCTGGCGTTATGTTGCATTTGCAGACCCCTAATGTACCTAAACAGTAGAAACCCCCAACAAGTGACCCCATTTTGGAAAATAGACCCCCCAAGGAACTTATCTAGATATGTGGTGAGAACTTTGAATGCCAAAGTGCTTCACAGAAGTTTATAATGCAGAGTAGTGAAAATAAAAAATATATTTTTTTCCCACAAAAAAGATTTTTTAGCCCTCAAATTTTTATTTTCACAAGGGTAACAAGAGAAATTGGACCCCAAAAGTTGCTGTCCAATTTGTCCTGAGTATGCTGGTACCCAATATGTGGGGGTAAACCACTGTTTGGGCGCACGGCAGAGCTCGGAAGGGAAGGAGCGCCATTTTGGAATGCAGACTTTGATAGAATGGTCTGCTGGCGTTATGTTGCGTTTGCAGAGCCACTGATGTACCTAAACAGTAGAAACCCCCCACAAGTGACCCCATTTTGGAAACTAGACCCCCCAAGGAACTTATCTAGATATGTGGTGAGAACTTTGAATGCCCAAGTGCTTCACAGAAGTTTATAATGCAGAGTAGTGAAAATAGAAAATATTTTTTTTTTCCACAAAAAAGATATTTAGCCCCCAAGTTTTTATTTTCACAAGGGTAACAAGAGAAATTGGACACCAATATTTGTTCTCCAATTTGTCCTGAGTATGCTGGTACCCCATATGTGGGGGTAAACCACTGTTTGGGCACACGGCAGAGCTCGGAAGAGAAGGAGCGCCATTTTGGAATTCAGACTTTGATAGAATTGTCTGTGGGTGTTATGTTGCGTTTGCAGAGCCCCTGATGTACCTAAACAGTAGAAACCCCCCACAAGTGACCAAATTTTGGAAACTAGACCCCCTAAGGAACTTATCTAGATAGTGGTGAGAACTTTGAATGCTCAAGTGCTTCACAGAAGTTTATAATGCAGAGTAGTGAAAATTAAAAAATATTTTTTTTCCCACAAAAAAGATTTTTAGCCCCCAAGTTTTTATTTTCACAAGGGTAACAGGAGAAATTGGACCCCAACAGTTGTTGTCCAATTTATCCCGAGTACGCTGATGCCCCATATGTGGGGGTAAACCACTGTTTGGGCGCACGGCAGAGCTCAGAAGGGAGGGGGCACCATTTGACTTTTTTAGCACAAAATTGTCTGTCGTGTTTGGAGACCCCCTGATGTACCTAAACAGTGGAAACCCCCCAATTCTAACTCCAACCCTAACTCCAACACACCCCTAACCCTAATCTCAACCCGATCCATAATCCTAATCACAACCCTAACGATAATCACAACCCTAACCCCAAAACAGCCCTAATCTCAACTCTAACCATAACCCTAATCAAAACCCTAAATCCAACACACCCCTAACCCTAATCTCAACCCTAACCTCAAACCTAACCCTAATCCCAATACACCCCTGACCCTAATCCCAACCCTAACCTTTACCCTAATCCCAACCCTAACCCTAATCCCAACCCTAATCCCAAACGTAACCCTAATCCCAACCGTAACCCTAATACCAACCCTAATCCAAACCCTAACCCTAATCCCAACTCTATCCCTAACTTTAGCCCCAACCCTAACCCTAACCCTAACCCTAATTTTAGCCCCAACCCTAGCCCTAACCCTAACTTTAGCCCCAATCCTAACCCTAAATTTAACCCTAACCCTAGCCCTAACTTTAGCCCCAACCCTAACCCTAAGGCTACTTTCACACTTGCGTCGTGTGGCATCCGTCACAATCCGTCGTTTTGGACAAAAAACGGATCCTGCAAATGTGCCCACAGGATGCCTTTTTTGCCCATAGACTTGTATTACCGACGGATGGCCACACGTCGCGTCCATCGTGCACTGGATCCGTTGTGTTTTGGCGGACCGTCGTCACAAAAAAAGTTCAATGTAACCTTTTTTTTGTACGTCGCGTCCGCCATTTCCGCACATGCGCGGCCGTAACTCTGCCCCCTCCTCCCCAAGACATAGACTGGGAAGCGGATGCGTTGAAAAACTGCATCCACTGCCCACGTTGTGCACAATTTTCACAACGTGCGTCGGTGTTGTGAACTGTATTTCTTGGCTCCCTCTTGTGATCACTAGCGGTATGACACTTGGATTGTCTTTCTCCAGGTTGGTACCCACCTGGTTCGTTAGGCCTTGGGTGTTCCTATTTAGACTTCCTGGAAACTCAGTCTAGTGCCTGGAATCGATGTAGTCAGTCTATGTCTGTTTGCTCCTGACTCCTGGTCTCCTGCTTTTTGCAAGATAAGCTAAGTCCTGCTTTCTTATTTTTGATTATTCGCATTTCTGCTATTTTGTTCCAGCTTGTTACAATGTGATTCCTGATTTTTGCTGGAAGCTCTAGGGGGCTGATATTCTCCCCCCACACCGTTAGTCGGTGCGGGGGTTCTTGGATATTCAGCGTGGATATTTTTGTAGGGTTTTTGCTGACCGCATAAGTTCTCTTCCTATTTTCTGCTATTAATTAGTGGGCCTCTCTTTGCTAAATCTAGTTCATACTTACGTTTGTCTTTTCTTCTTACCTCACCGTTATTATTTGTTGGGGGCTTGTATCATAACTTTGGGGTCCTTTCTCTTGAGGCAAGTGAGGTCTTATTTTCTCTGAAAGGGTTAGTTAGTTCTCCGGCTGGTGCGAGACGTCTAGAATCAACGTAGGTACGTTCCCCGGCTACTTCTAGTTGTTGCGCTAGGATCAGATATACGGTCAGCCAAGTTACCACCTCCCTATGAGCTGGTTTTTGTGTTTGCGGACTTAGCTTGAACTTCTGAGATCCTCTACCACTAGGATCATAACAATATTCCAGGCCTAAAGTGAATATTTAATGCATTGCAGAAGCGGGATTAAAAGAAAAGAAGTTCAGAGTTTTGGTTTCTTTTTCTTCTTCCCCTTTTTCCTCTGAGTGGCTTGAAGCTCTGCTGCAGACATGAATGTTCAGACTCTGATTACTAGTGTGGATCAGCTTGCTGCACGAGTGCAGGGCATTCAGGATTTTGTTACTAGTACTCCTATGTCAGAGCCTAAGATACCTATTCCTGAGCTTTTCTCTGGTGATCGATTTAAATTTAGGAATTTTAGGAATAATTGTAAATTGTTTCTATCTTTGAGACCTCGTTCGTCTGGAGACTCAGCTCAGCAAGTTAAAATTGTTATCTCTTTCTTGCGTGGCGACCCTCAGGATTGGGCTTTTTCATTGGCGCCAGGAGATCCGGCATTGGCAAATATTGATGCGTTTTTTCTGGCGCTCGGATTGCTTTATGAGGAGCCCAATCTTGAAATTCAGGCAGAAAAAGCGTTGCTGACTATCTCTCAGGGCCAGGATGAGGCTGAAGTGTATTGCCAAAAATTTCGGAAATGGTCCGTGCTCACTCAATGGAATGAGTGTGCTCTGGCCGCAAATTTCAGAAATGGCCTTTCTGAAGCCATTAAGAATGTGATGGTGGGTTTTACCATTCCTACGAGTCTGTGATTCTATGGCTCTGGCCATTCAGATAGATCGGCGTTTGCGGGAGCGCAAATCTGCTAATCCTCTGGCAGTGTTGTCTGAACAGACACCTGACTCAATGTTATGTGATAGAATTCAGACTAGAACTGAATGACAAAATCATAGACGTCAGAATGGGTTGTGTTTTTACTGTGTGTGATTCTACACATGTTATCTCAGCATGCTCTAAACGCCTAACAAAGATGGTTAGTCCTGTCACCATTGGTAATTTGCATCCTAAGTTTATTTTGTCTGTAACTCTAATTTGCTCATTGTCTTCCTACCCTGTTATGGCATTTGTGGATTCAGGGGCAGCCCTGAGTCTTATGGACTTGTCGTTTGCCAAGCGCTGTGGTTTTGTCCTGGAGCCTTTAAAAAATCCCATTCCTCTTAGAGGAATTGATGCTACGCCATTGGCGGAGAATAAACCGCAGTATTGGACGCAAGTGACCATGTGCATGACTCCTGAACATCGGGAGGTGATTCGTTTTCTTGTTCTGCATAAAATGCATGATTTGGTCGTTTTAGGTCTGCCATGGTTACAGACCCATAATCCAGTCTTGGATTGGAAGGCAATGTCTGTGTCAAGTTGGGGTTGTCAGGGAATTCATTGCGATTCCCCGTCGGTGTCTATTGCTTCTTCTACTCCTTCTGAAGTTCCGGAGTATTTGTTGGACTATCAGGATGTATTTAGTGAGTCCAGTTCCAGTGCCCTTCCTCCTCATAGGGACTGTGACTGCGCTATAGATTTGATTCCTGGTAGTAAATTTCCTAAGGGACGATTATTTAATCTATCTGTACCTGAACATGCCGCAATGCGTTCTTATATAAAGGAGTCTTTGGAGAAAGGACATATTCGTCCATCCTCTTCCCCTCTTGGTGCGGGATTCTTTTTTGTAGCCAAAAAAGACGGGTCTTTGAGACCTTGTATAGACTATCGGCTTCTAAATAAAATCACGGTCAAATTTCAGTATCCTTTGCCACTATTGTCGGACTTGTTTGCTCGGATTAAGGGTGCCAAGTGGTTCACCAGGATAGATCTTCGTGGTGCGTACAACCTTGTGTGCATTAAGCAGGGAGATGAATGGAAAACTGCGTTTAATACGCCCGAAGGTCATTTTGAGTACTTGGTGATGCCTTTTGGGCTCTCTAATGCTCCTTCAGTGTTTCAGTCCTTTATGCATGACATCTTCCGGAAGTATCTAGATAAATTTATGATTGTTTATCTGGATGATATTCTGTTTTTTTCTGATGATTGGGATTCTCATGTAAAGCAAGTCAGGATGGTGTTTCAGGTTTTGCGTGATAATGCTTTGTTTGTGAAGGGCTCAAAGTGTCTCTTTGGAGTGCAGAAGGTTTCCTTTCTGGGTTTCATTTTCTCCCCTTCTACAGTGGAGATGGACCCAGTCAAGGTCCGAGCTATTCATGATTGGACTCAACCCACTTCTGTTAAGAGTCTTCAGAAGTTCTTGGGTTTTGCTAATTTCTACCGTCGTTTTATTGCTAATTTCTCTAGCGTTGTTAAACCTTTGACGGATATGACCAAGAAAGGTTCTGATGTGGCTAATTGGGCTCCGGCAGCCGTGGAGGCTTTCCGGGAGCTGAAGCGCCGGTTTACTTCGGCGCCTGTTTTGTGCCAGCCTGATGTCTTACTTCCCTTTCAGGTTGAAGTGGACGCTTCTGAGATCGGTGCAGGGGCTGTTTTGTCGCAGAGAGGCCCTGGTTGCTCTGTGATGAGACCTTGTGCTTTTTTTTCTAGGAAATTTTCGCCTGCGGAGCGGAACTATGATGTCGGTAATCGGGAGTTGTTGGCCATGAAGTGGGCATTTGAGGAGTGGCGTCATTGGCTCGAGGGAGCTAAGCATCGTGTGGTGGTCTTGACTGATCACAAAAATTTGATGTATCTCGAGTCTGATAAGCGCTTGAATCCTAGACAGGCTCGTTGGTCGCTGTTTTTCTCCCGTTTTGACTTTGTGGTCTCATACCTGCCTGGTTCGAAGAATGTGAAGGCTGATGCTCTTTCTAGGAGTTTTGTGCCTGACTCTCCGGGAGTCTCAGAGCCAGCTGGTATTCTTAAAGAGGGAGTAATCTTGTCGGCCATCTCTCCTGATTTGCGACGTGTGTTGCAGAGATTTCAGGCTGGTAGACCTGACCCTTGCCCACCTGATAGACTGTTTGTTCCTGATAAATGGACCAGCAGAGTTATCTCCGAGGTTCATTCCTCAGTGTTGGCAGGGCATCCTGGGATTTTTGGTACCAGAGATTTGGTAGCTAGGTCCTTTTGGTGGCCTTCCTTGTCGCGGGATGTGCGTTCTTTTGTGCAGTCCTGTGGGATTTGTGCTCGGGCTAAGCCTTGCTGTTCTCGTTCCAGCGGGTTGCTTTTGCCCTTGCCCGTCCCGAAGAGGCCATGGACACACATTTCCATGGATTTCATTTCAGATCTTCCGGTGTCCCAAGGAATGTCTGTCATCTGGGTGGTGTGTGATCGCTTTTCCAAGATGGTCCATTTGGTGCCCTTGCCTAAGTTGCCTTCCTCTTCCGATCTGGTTCCGTTGTTCTTTCAGAATGTGGTTCGTTTGCATGGCATTCCTGAGAATATCGTGTCTGAC
The DNA here is from genome assembly GCF_051348905.1 of Ranitomeya variabilis. Lineage (NCBI taxonomy): Eukaryota > Metazoa > Chordata > Amphibia > Anura > Dendrobatidae > Ranitomeya > Ranitomeya variabilis. The sequence goes on along the minus strand of NC_135236.1, from coordinate 416,715,584 downwards.
AGAGGATCCCAGTTTGTGTCCAAGTTCTGGCGATCTTTTTGTACTAAGATGGGCATTGATTTTTCGTTCTCATCTGCCTTTCATCCTCAGACTAATGGCCAAACTGAGCGAACTAATCAGACGCTGGAGGCTTATTTGAGATGTTTTGTTTCTGAAGATCAGGACGATTGGGTGACCTTCTTGCAATTGGCTGAGTTTGCCCTCAATAATCGGGCTAGTTCCGCTACTTTGGTTTCGCCATTTTTCTGCAACTCTGGTTTTCATCCTCGTTTTTCCTCGGGTCATGTTGAATCGTCTGACTGTCCTGGGGTGGATTCCGTGGTGGATTGGTTGCAGCGGATTTGGAATCATGTGGTGGACAACTTGAAATTGTCACAGGAGAAGGCTCAGCGTTTTGCCAACCGCCGCCGCGGTGTGGGTCCCCGACTTCGTGTTGCGGATTTGGTTTGGTTGTCTTCTCGGTATGTCCCTCTGAAGGTTTCCTCTCCTAAGTTTAAGCCTCGCTTTATTGGTCCTTATAAAATTTTGGAAATCCTTAATCCGGTGTCTTTTTGTTTGGATCTTCCGGTGTCGTTTGCCATTCACAATGTGTTCCATAGGTCTTTGTTGCGGCGGTACGTTGTGCCTGTGGTTCCTGCTGTTGACCCTCCTGCTCCGGTCTTGGTTGAGGGCGAGTTGGAGTATGTGGTGGAGAAGATCTTGGATTCTCGTCTCTCTAGACGGAGGCTTCAGTATCTGGTCAAATGGAAGGGCTATGGTCAGGAGGATAATTCCTGGGTGGTCGCCTCTGATGTTCATGCGGCCGATTTGGTTCGTGCCTTTTACGCTGCTCATCCTGATCACCCTGGTGGTCTTGGTGAGGGTTCGGTGACCCCTCCTTAAAGGGGGGGTACTGTTGTGAACTGTATTTCTTGGCTCCCTCTTGTGATCACTAGCGGTATGACACTTGGATTGTCTTTCTCCAGGTTGGTACCCACCTGGTTCGTTAGGCCTTGGGTGTTCCTATTTAGACTTCCTGGAAACTCAGTCTAGTGCCTGGAATCGATGTAGTCAGTCTATGTCTGTTTGCTCCTGACTCCTGGTCTCCTGCTTTTTGCAAGATAAGCTAAGTCCTGCTTTCTTATTTTTGATTATTCGCATTTCTGCTATTTTGTTCCAGCTTGTTACAATGTGATTCCTGATTTTTGCTGGAAGCTCTAGGGGGCTGATATTCTCCCCCCACACCGTTAGTCGGTGCGGGGGTTCTTGGATATTCAGCGTGGATATTTTTGTAGGGTTTTTGCTGACCGCATAAGTTCTCTTCCTATTTTCTGCTATTAATTAGTGGGCCTCTCTTTGCTAAATCTAGTTCATACTTACGTTTGTCTTTTCTTCTTACCTCACCGTTATTATTTGTTGGGGGCTTGTATCATAACTTTGGGGTCCTTTCTCTTGAGGCAAGTGAGGTCTTATTTTCTCTGAAAGGGTTAGTTAGTTCTCCGGCTGGTGCGAGACGTCTAGAATCAACGTAGGTACGTTCCCCGGCTACTTCTAGTTGTTGCGCTAGGATCAGATATACGGTCAGCCAAGTTACCACCTCCCTATGAGCTGGTTTTTGTGTTTGCGGACTTAGCTTGAACTTCTGAGATCCTCTACCACTAGGATCATAACACGTCGGTACGTCGGGCTGACGCATTGCGACCGCCCCGTACCGATGCAAGTGTGAAAGAAGCCTAATGCTACTTTCACACTAGCGTCGTACTCGGCCCATCGCAGTGTGTCGGGCCGACGTACTGACGCTAACGTAAGCGCCGCACAACGGGTGCAGAGGATGCTGTTTTTTCAACGCATCCGCTGCCCCATTGTGAGGTGCGGGGAGTTCCGGCCGCGCATGCGCGGTCGGAAATGGCGGACACGTCGCACAAAAAAAGTTACATGTAGCTTTTTTTGTGCCGACGGTCCGCCAAAGCACGACGCATCCGTAACACGACGGATGCGACGTGTGGCAATCCGTCGCAATGTGTCGCTAATGCAAGTCAATGGAGAAAAAAACGCATCCTGCAAGCACTTTTGCAGGATGCGTTTTTTCTCCAACGACACATTGCGACGGAAGCCAAAAAACGCTAGTGTGAAAGTAGCCTAACCCTAACCCTAACCCTAGCCCTAACCCTAAATTTAGCCCCAACCTTAGCCCTAACCCTAGCCCTAACCCTAGCCCTAACCCTAACCCTAGCCCTAACCCTAACCCTAGCCCTAACCCTAACCCTAACCCTAGCCCTAACCCTAATTTTAGCCCCAACTCGTCTCTCCTGCCGGCTGGCAGATGGCAGCAGATGGTGGGCGCACTGCGCATGCGCCCGCCATTTTCTTTGCAGAGGAAGAAGCCGGCCGGCAAGAGGAGACGCAGGAGGACCCGGGGACACCGGGTGAGTATGATAGGGTCCCCGAATCCCCCTATTTCTCTGTCCTCTGATGTGCGATCACATCAGAGGACAGAGAATTACAGATCGCTTTTTTTTTTTTTGCGGTCGCCGGTAAGCAGTTAATTACCGGCGATCGCAAAACAGGGGTCGGTAAAAACCGACCCCAATCATGTTCTTTGGGGTCTCGGCTACCCCCAGCAGCCGAGACCCCAAAGATCTTCCGGGTGCCGGGCGGCGGGCGCACTGCGCATGCGCCCGCCATTTTTTCCCGGAAAAAAGATGGCAGCGCCCATCGGGAGCCACGAGGAGCACTGGGGGAGATAGGTGAGTATTGGGGGGCTATTGGGGGCCATCGGGGACACTATTTCTCTGTCCTCCGATGTGCGATCACATCGGAGGACAGAGAAATTAAATGGCAAATCGCGTTTTTTTTTTTTGTTGCGACCGCCGGTAAACGGTTAATTACCGGCGATCGCAACTCGGGGGTCGGCTACCCTCGGCAACCGAGACCCCAGAGGAAATCTGACTCTGGGGGGCGCTATTCACTTTTTCCACAGTGCCGTAAATTAACGGCGCTGTGGTTTAAGTACCCTTAGCGGCCGCCGTTAAAAGGCGTATCGGCAGTCGTTAAGGGGTTAAAAGACTTTATTCTTAATGTGTGTGAATTTTTTTTTACACTTTCTTACTATTGGATTAATAATGGATAGGTGTCTTATTGACACCTCTCCATTATTAACCGGGCTTAATGTCACCTTACAATAGCAAGGTGACATTAACCCCTTATTACCCCATATGCCACCACTACAGGGCAATGGGAAGAGAGAGGCTAAGTTCCAGAATTGGCGTATCTTACAGATGCACCTTTTATGGGGTGGCTGGGGGCAGATGTTTTTAGCTGGGGGGGGGGGGGGGCAATAACAATGGTCCCTTTCTAGGCTATTAATATCTTCCATCAGTCACTGGCTTTCCCTCTCTGGCGAAGAAAATTGCGCGGGAGCCCACACAAATTTTTTCCATGAATAAATTTGTTAATTTAACACCTACATCTCCAAAATGTAACACACACATAGTACTCCAAAATTTAACACACACATAGTACTAACATTATTAGTCAGGGACATATATAAATCTGATATGCAATAGTTTACTGTATGTAAACCATGTGTCATATCCTGTCGGCTTCTGCAATGATTTTACAGAAGCCAACAATTGAATTATCGGCTATTCTGCTACCTAACTCTCTATGAAATCTAAAAAAAAAATATATATATACTGTATATACACACAGTATATGTGTGTCAATGGCATATATATATATATACCTATACTATGTGTATACATTTATCTTATCTATTCTATTTTAACCTGTCAGTGTGATTTTACATTACAGCGCCCTGAATTGCCAGCTTTTCTGACAGACACCGGTGCATATTTCCCGCAAGTCACACGCATGGTCCGTGCGTAATCTGTTTTTTCTCGCACCCATAGACTTGCATTGGCGAGTCTCGTCCGTAATACGATGCAAATTGCAGCATGCTGCTATTTCTCTCGCATGTATATTACGCACGAGAAAAAAAACTGATGACGGGAGCTGCCCCATAGATTAACATTGGGCCGAGTGCTATGCGATTTATCCTCGCATAGCACTCGTCCGTATTCCTCGCTAGAGTGACTCCGGCCTTACAGCAACACACAGGACTCCGCAATCAATGAGCGTTGCGCAGAAATTCAGTATGTTTGTATTGTGAGCATCGTACACCATGTTCCAAATTATTACGCAAATTGGATTTAAGTGTCATAAAGATTTAATTGTTTTGTTTTTCAAATAAACTCATGGATGGTATTGTGTCTCAGGGCTCAATGGATCACTGAAATCAATCTTAAACACATGTGATAATTAGTTTTCCAGGTGATTCTAATTAAAGGAAAACTACTTAAAAATAATGTTCCACATTAATAAGCAGGCCACAGTTTTCATGTAACATGGGAAAGAAAAAAGATCTCTCTGCTGCCGAAAAGCATCAAATAGTGCAATGCCTTGGTCAAGGGATGAAAACATTAGATATTTCCCGAAAACTTAAGCGTGATCATCGTACTGTTAAGAGATTTGTGGCTGAATCTGAGCACAGACATGTTCATGCTGATAAAGGCATAATGAGGAAGGTTTCTGCCAGGCAAGTTCATCGGATTAATAGAGCAGCTGCTAAAAAGCCATTACAAACCAGTAAACAGATATTTGAAGCTGCTGGTGCCTCTGAAGTCCCTAGAACCTCAAGGTGTAGGATCCTTCAAAGGCTTGCTGTGGTGCATAAACCTACTATTCAGCCACCCCTAAACAGTGTTCACAAGCAGAAATGGTTGCAGTGGGAACAGACATACATGAAGACTAGTTTTCAAACAGTCTTGTTTACTGATGAGTGTCGAGCAACCCTGGATGGTCCAGGTGGATGGATTAGTGGATGGTTGGTGGATGGCCACCATGTCCCAACAAGGCTGCGACGTCAGCAAGGAGGTGGAGGAGTCATGTTTTGGGCCGGAATCATGGGGAAACAGCTGGTAGGGCCCTTTAAGGTTCCTGAAGGTGTGAAAATGACCTCTGCAAAGTATATAGAGTTTCTAACTGACAACTTTCTTCCAAAAGCAGAAACGTGCCTTCAGGAGCAAAATCATCTTCATGCATGACAATGCACCATCTCATGCTGCAAAAGAATACCTCTGAGTCATTGGCTGCTATGGGCATAAAAGGAGATAAACTCATGGTGTGGCCACCATCTTCCCCTGACCTCAAGCCTATAGAGAACCTTTGGAGTATCATCAAACAAAAGATCTATGAGGGTGGGAGGTAGTTCACATCAAAACAGCAGCTCTGGGAGGCTATTCTGACTTCATGCAAAGAAATACAAGCAGAAACTCTCCAAAAACTCACAAGTTCAATGGATGCAAGAATTGTGAAGGTGATACCAAAGAAGGGTTCCTATGTTAACATGTAACCTGGCCTGTTTGAATGTTTTGGAGTTAAATAGCTTTTTTGTTCAGTGAATGTGACCTCCTAATGCTGCAAATTCCACAAATGAGCATTTTCAGTTCTTTAAAACATATTAAATGCTTAGAAATTCTACTGTGCATGATAATTTGGAACAGTGCATTTTAAGTTTTTATTCATTTTGGAGATTATACTGTTATCATTGGGAGGTTTCTTCAATAAAATGTGATATATAATCTAACGGGTGATGACTTTTATTAGACCGACTGTCATTTGCACTGACCATTTAGGAAAATCCGAGAAAAATATCATTTGCATAATAATTTGGAACATGGTGTAGTTCATACATTTCTACATTCATTTGGTTGATCTGACAGTCCAGTGTTTTAAAGGATAGTTTTCAGCCCTGCTTTTGTAGGCTAAATTAAACATCTTTGCTATCTGGGCAAAGCATTAAGGCTTGATAAAAGCAACTTTTTTAAAAGGTTTTTACAAGTTTAAGGCTTATGGTATGAAAAGTCACTAATTTTTCATCCACAAAGAAATGGTCGAATTTCCATCGTTAAAATGTTCTTATGCCATCCAGATGTCTATTTTTGATATCCATACTACATCGATATAGCAGCCATTTTATACATTAACCCCTTACTGCCATTGGACGGGATAGTACGTCCGATGGCAGAACCCCTGCTTTGATGTGGGTGAGCCCACATGAAAGCTGGGACATGTCAGCTGTTTTGAACAGCTGACATGCGCCTGCAATAGGCACAGGTGGAATCGCGATCCACCCGTGCCTATTAACTAGTTAAATGCCGCTGTCAAACTCTGACAGCGGCATTTAACGTGCGCTTCCGGCCATCTGGACGGAAAAACGAGCACCACTCACCCACATCACGTGATCTGGGGTCATCGGTTCGTCGGCATGACAACCAGAGGTCTATTGGAGACCTCTATGGTTGTTGATGCCGGATTGCTATGAGCGACACCCTGTGGTCAGCGCTCATAGCAATGCAGTAATTCTGCTACATAGAGGCGATCTGAGCATCCCTTCTATGTAGCAGAGCCAATCAAGTTGTGGCAGCTTCTAGCTTTCCATGGAAGCTATTGAAGCATGCCAAAACTTAAAGAAAAATAGTTTAAAAAAATATGAAAGTTTAAAAATCACCCCCCTTTTGCCCCATTCAAAATAAAACAATAAAAAAATCAAACATACACATATTTGGTATCGCCGCATTCAAAATTGCCCGATCTATTAATAAAAAGAAAGATTAACCTAATCGCCAAATGGCATAGCAAGAATAAAAGTCAAAATGCCAGAATTACATTTTTTGGTCGCCGCGACATTGCATTAAAATGCAATAACGGGCGATCAAAAGAACGTATCTGCACAAAAGTGGTATAATTAAAAATGTCAAATCGGCACGCAAAAAATAAGCCCTCCCCCAACCCGAAATCATGAAAAATAGAGATGCTACAGGTATCGTAAAATGGCACAACTTTTCTTTAGCAAACTTTGGATTTTCTTTCACCACTTTGATAAAAAAGAAACTAGACATGTTTGGTGTTTATGAACTCCTAATGACCTGGAGAATCATAATGGCAGGTCAATTTGTACCAAGTGTTTGGTTTTATTGTATTTTTGTGTGTATTAATATGTGAATCTGCATAGAGTTTCATAGGTACTAATGTACACGATTAATGTAATATATTCTGATTAACGTATAATGTTATTTATGTATAGTATAAAGGGAAAGTCTAGGGTTAAGTTTAGAGTATATAAGGCATGGTATAGGTCTTAGGGATTACATTAGAAAGGGGAAGATTTACTTGGGGAACATTAGATATAGGAAGTTTAGTGCATACTATTCGAAGGTAGTGACTGAAGTTAAATATGTGAAAGGTGAAGTTTGCCCACCAACTGACTGCTGGGGCAGACAGAGAGAAGAGACAGGTGGTGATTGGTCCAGCCCAAAATAGGAGGGGTTGGGGCCAGTAAGAGGCAACCACTTCATGGTTCAGTCAGTTAGTGAGGAGAGTTCATTGGTGACAGTTGCTAGGGTGAGTTCAAGGTGCAGTGGGCTGAAGCACGGAGTGGGTAGAGACGTTCTGGTGGTATGAGGTAGCCCAAATCTCACTATGGACATTCCTGCAACGTCGGGAGCTATGGAGAGCACTGACAACCCTTCCATACAGTGGAAGATGAGCGTGGAAACGTGTGAGGGCAACATGATGGATCTTGGGAATACTGCCGGATTGGGAAACCCTGGGGCTGATAGGAAGACAAGGGACAGGAGTGAGATGTTCTGTGTGTAGGAAGCAAGTTTTGGAGGGTGCTGTGCCTGATACTGTGTGTGATAATGTGCGGCTTGTTCTTGGATCCAGGATCGTGGCGACAGCGGAGGCATGCGGCCAAAATGTCCGTGAACTGCACTGCACTTACAGCACATGGGAACTGGGACACCATTTATTTGTGGGGTGCCAGGGTATGGGAGAACAACAGCCCCTCACCCATGACTACCACCCTGTGCACCTTATAGTTCCTCTGTAATCTCTGAGATGGAGTGCTTTGCACAATGCCTGTCAATTGAAGCCCTTTTCCACTGACTGTGCTTGCCCTTTTAAAGTTTACTATCCATTTTGCATATGGTTGGCACACAGACATAAAATATGCTAATTATTATTTATTATTATAGCACCATTTATTCCATGGTGCTTTACATGTGAGAAGGGGTATACATAATAAAAAACAAGTACAATAATCTTAAACAATACAAGTCATGACTGGTACAGTAGGAGAGAGGACCCTGCCCGTGAGGGCTCACAATCTACAAGGGATGGGTGAGAATACAGTAGGCGAGGGTAGAGCTGGTTGTGCAGTGGTTTGGTCTATTGTTGTTACTGTATGCTTGTCAAAAGAGGTAGGTCTTCAGGTTCTTTTTGAAGGTTTCCACAGTAGGCGATATGTTGGGGTAGAGAGTTCCAGGGTATGGGGGATGCGCGGGAGAAATCTTGTATGCGATTGTGGGAAGAGGAGATAAGAATATAGAAGATCTTGTGAGGATTGGAGGTTGCGTGCAGGTAAGTACCGGGAGACGAAGTCACAGATGTATGGAGGAGACAGGTTGTGGATGGCTTTGTATGCCATGGTTAGGGTTTTGAACTGGAGTCTTTGGGTAATGGGGAGCCAGTGCAGGGATTGACAGAGGGGAGAGGGTGGGGAATAGCGGGGGGACCGGTGGATTAGTTGGGCAGCAGAGTTTAGAATAGATTGGAAGGTGTTAGAGGGGAGGCCACAGAGCAGGAGGTTGCACTAGTCAAGGCAGGAGATGATGAGGGCATGGACTAGGGTTTTTGCAGATTCTTGGTTGAGGAATGTATGGATCCAGGAAATATTTTTAAATTGAAGTCGGCAGGAAGTGGAAAGGGCTTGGATATGTGGTTTGAAGGAGAGATTGGTGTCAAGGATTACACCGAGGCAGCGAGCTTGTGGTACTGGGGAGAGTGGGCAGCCATTTAGTTCAATGGATAGGTCTGTTGGGAGAGTCAAGTAAGATGAGGGAAAGATGATGAATTCTGTTTTGTCCATATTACGTTTTAGAAATCTAGCGGAGAAGAAGGATGAACTAGCAGACAGACATTGTGGGATTCTGGTTAGTAGCGTGGTGATATCTGGTCCAGAGATGTAGATCTGTGTGTCGTCGACATAAAGATGATACTGAAAGCCGTGAGATTCTATGAGCTGTCCCAGGCCGAAGGTGTAAATGGAGAAGAGCAGATGCCCTAGGACTGAACCTTGCGGGACTCCGGCAGATAGGGGACGAGGCGATGTGTGAGTGGGAGACGCTGAATGTCTGGTCTGTTAGGTATGACAAGATCCAGGATAGGGCCAAATCTGTGATGCCTAGGGATGAGAGGGTCTGTAATAATAGGGAATGGTCCACTGTGTCAAAGGAAGAGGACAGGTCCAGGAGAAGGAGGACAGAGTAGGGTCACTTGGCCTTGGCGATTAATAGGTCATTGGCAACCTTAGTTAGGGCAGTTTCAGTGGAATGGTGTGACTGGAAGCCAGATTGTAAGCGGTTGAAGAAGAAGCAAGAAGAGAGGTCAGAGAATAGTTCAAGATGGACGTGTTGTTCCAGTAGTTTTGAGGCATAGGGGAGAAGTCATATAGGGCGATAGCTAGATACAGAGGATGGGTCAAGAGAGGGCTTTTTGAGGATAGGTGTGATTGAGGAATGTTTAAAGCTTGAGGGGAAGACACCAGTTGTTAGTGATCGGTTGAAGAGATGGGTTAGAGTTGGGATGAAGACTGTGGTGAGGTTTGGGATGAAGTGGGATGGGATCGGGTCAAGTGCACAGGTGGTGAGATTCGATCTTGAGAGTAGAATGGAGAGTCGATCTTCTGTAATGGTGGAGAAGTTGGTTTTGGAGGAGGAGGGCTGGGCAGTTAGGAGAAATGGCTCTGGGGGTTGTTGACCAAAACTTTCTCTGATGTTATCAATCTTCTGCTTGAAAAATGAGGCAAAGTCTAATGTGAATGAGCCCTAAAAATAAAGTTCACTGTGCTGAAAAATAAATAATAAGGGTACCGTCACACAGTGGCATTTTTATCGCTACGACGGCACGATTCGTGACGTTCTAGCGATATCGTTACGATCTCGCAGTGTCTGACACGCTACTGCGATCAGACACCCTGCTGAGAATCGTACGTCGTAGCACATCGTTTGAAACTTTCTTTCGTCGCTGGATCTCCCGCTGTCATCGCTGGATCGTTGTGTGTGACAGCGATCCAGCGATGCGTTCGCTGGTAACCAGGGTAAACATCGGGTTACTAAGCGCAGGGCCGCGCTTAGTAACCCGATGTTTACCCTGGTTACCAGCGTAAAAGTAAAAAAAAAAAAACCGTACATACTCACCATCTGATGTCCGTCAGGTCCCTTGCCGTCTGCTTCCCGCTCTGTCTGTCTGCCGGCCGGAAAGTGAGAGCAGATCACAGCGGTGACGTCACTGCTGCGCTCTGCTCTCACTGTACGGCTGCACTCAGTCAGAGCAGGAAGCAGACGGCAAGGGACCTGACGGACATCAGATGGTCAGTATGTACTGTTTGGTTTTTTTTACTTTTACGCTGGTAACCACGGTAAACATCGGGTTACTAAGCGCGGCCCTGCGCTTAGTAACCCGATGTTTACCCTGGTTACCAGCGAACCTCGGCATCGTTGGTCGCTGGAGAGCGGTCTGTGTGACAGCTCCCCAGCGACCACACAACGACTTACCAACGATCACGGCCAGGTCGTATCGCAGGTCGTGATCGTTGGTAAATCGTATAGTGAGACGGTACCCTAAGTCAGATTACTGGCTAATAATATTGTATTCTGTATGAAAAAACAGCCCAGAAGGCAGATGCAGGACCATCACTGCATGGCAGCAGTATTATGTTACACACACTGGCACATACAGACGAATCTAAGAAGTACTTTGAAAGGTTTCTTTACTTTGTGTGCTCAGTGAAGCGAAATGTTAAACCCATAAGAAAGCCTTTAATCCCACTGCTGTTTGTATTGTGTGGGAACGCTTGATGTTATCTATGTAGTGGATGCAGAAATAGCTGTACAATAGAAATTTAGAAACATCTGATGTCTCCATAATTCTGATTTCCCAGAATGAAAGTGAGCCTCTAACATCATTAGCAAGCTCTGTTGTTTTATAGGAGTTTTATACAATCCATATGTATAAAGTGTTGCCAAAGAAAGACAAGTAGTTGGTCTCATATGTCCAATATTGCAAGCATTTTCTGTAACCCAAATCTACTGTCAGGAACAGTAAATAACTGAGTACTCCGCTGTCATGTTTGCCTCTAACTTAAATCATATGTGGAATTTAGAAAAACTTTCCAGGTTCACATGAAGTCAACATCCCACAAAATATTCCAGCAAAGTGCTATTTCCTATATATAATTTGCATTTCCTCCATCCTCTGAACATTTACTAATGCAATTGTGATTTACAAACACACAAAATAGTAATAATTATGTACATTTACAGTACTATGCATACAATTTAGGCGTATAGAAAAATTGCTGCAAAGTAAGAAAACTTTCAAAAACAGAAGTGCTAATAATTTATTTTAATCAATTAATAAAATACAAAGGGAACTAAAGAGAAATCTAAATCAAATCAACATTTGGTGTGACCACTATTTGCTTTTTAAATAGTATCAATTCTTCTAAATACACTTGCAGAAAGTCAATGGATTTTGTGGCATTATGGGCAGCTGTATGAGTAACCAATCATGCCAAGCAGGTGACAATGATCAACTTTTTTATACTTAGGTTGACACATTGTCATCACCCGGCTGTGCAGGAGCCTAAAAAATAGGCAAATAACTGCAAAATTCTGCTACGAAAGGTGAGGGTATGGAAGACGGGGTTTCATGTCACAGGTCCTACACCAGGGCAAGACTGAGCACAACAACAAGAAACAAGATGGTTATACAGCATCAGCAAGATCGTTACCAGAAAAAAAGATTTTAAAGAAGACCGAAGATGTGCTGGTCAAGCTCTTTTGAAGAAGCACCAAGAAATGGGCGGCTTTAAGAACCATATTTCTTCATAAATTTGACTTAAAACCACATCAAATGTTCCCACAAGTCCTAAAAGTTGATATAAAAAAAAAACAAATGAAACAAAGGAGTAAAAAATATTAGTTCATGTTAACTTTTTAGTGAGAAAAATGATCACATATCACGTCTGTGATTGGCAAAAGTATGTGAACCTCTGCTTTTGTGAGAGCAGGATTTATATTTATCTATCCTGACTCCATCTTGGTTTCTTTGTACATGTATGTCTTTCCTTGCAAGATGGAGTCTATGATCAGATAAGGGGGTATTGGGAATGTCTTTGTCTATAAACATAGATATAATGAGCAAACGAAACCAACGGTAGGGAGATATCTAGACCCAAAAGCTGGGTGTCAGTAATTGTAGCCACTTAGAAGTATGTACACTAAGGGTATGTGCACACGTCCGGATTTCTTGCAGAAATTTCCTGAAGAAAACCGGAAATTTTCTGCAAGAAATCCGCTTGTTTTTTTTTGCGTTTTTTTTTGCGTTTTTTTCGCGTTTTTTTAGCATTCTGCAAGCGTAATTAGCTTGCAGAATGCTAAAGTTTTCCAAGCGATCTGTAGCATCGCTTGGAAAACTGACTGACAGGTTGGTCACACTTGTCAAACATAGCGTTTGACAAGTGTGACCATCTTTTTACTATAGATGCAGCCTATGCAGCATCTATAGTAAAAGATAGAATGTTTAAAAATAATAAAAAAAATAAAAAAAATGGTTATACTCACCTGCAGGCGTCCGTTCCTATAAATGCCGGTGTGGTTCAGGACCTTCCATGACGTCGCGGTCACGTGAGCGGTCACATGACCGGTCTTGACCAATCACAAGACCGTGACGTCATCGCAGGTCCTTCACCGCACACCAGCTATAGAAACCGAAGCGGCAGCATGCAGCAGAGAGGCGGGAAGACTCCTCTCCTCCACCCTGGGTACCAACCGCACATAATCTGCTTACTTCCCGCATGGTGTGCACAGCCCCGTGCGGGAAGTAAGCAGATCAATGCACTCCTAGGTGTGCGGAATCCCCTGCAATTCCGCATTTTAATGAACATGTTGCTTTTTTTTCCGCGATGCGAATTTTTCACGGAAAAAAAGGCTACATTTGCACAAAAAATGCGGAATACACTGAAAATAATGGGAGGCATATGTTAGCGTTTTTTTCGCGTTTTTATCACGTTTTTATAGCGAAAAAACACGAAAAAAACGTGAAAAATACTGAACGTGTGCACATGGCCTAATGCCAGCACGTTTATATACAGATAAGATAGTTGTGAGGGAACACGAGAAACAGACACAACAGTTGTGGGGACTATCCCGTAAGCACAGCAGGGGAGGACCACAACACACAAGCGCAGGAAGGTAGGCACAGATTTCCACTTGAAAAGGGAACTCTGGAGGTGCCATCAGACCGACCGGACTTGCGCAGCCCGGTTAACCGTATTCCGGATTGAGGACTCAGAAGCCTTCAGTTAAGAGGTAAAGAGACTGCAACCTGGTGTCCTCGTTATTGACTGCGACCGGCACTACACCGCACCATAACATCAGCACCATACCACCACCTTTCATTGTGCGCCCCTCAGCAGGGTCACGGACCGGGTCTAGCCACCGTGACAACCCCAGAGCAGAGACTCAGAGGCCCGGTGCCGGGTACCCCTCGGCCCTGCGACAGTGGGGGCGCTGCATAAACTTTGAGTAATAATGCAATAAAAGGAGTTCTGTTCTGATACTAAGAGTGTTAGTGTGGTACCTCCCTCTTTATACATGTATTTGGATTTTACAATTTAATTTGGAGTAGACACATCTCAGAACGTCCAACAATACGTGGCGAAGACACTTTCAGTATCTGGTGTGACCCCCCTTGTGCAGTAGTAACTAATTGTTGATTAGTTCTGCACATTGGCTTTGAAGAATATTAGCCCGTTCCGCCCTACAAAACAGAATCAACTTTGTTATGTTGGTATGTTTTCTCCCATGGACTGCTTGCTTCAGGTTGTTCACCAACTTTTACATAGGATTAAGGTCAGTACATTGAATTGGCCATTGTAAAAATTTAACTTCATTCTTCGTTAACTATTCTTTTGTAGAATAACTTCAGTTTATTGCCTTGCATGACCAATGTTCTTTTTAGATTCATCTCATGGACATATTGTATGCCCTGATATCTTACTTTAGAATTTGCTGTTAAATTTCAGAATTTATTGCCTATCAATGATGGCTAACTATCCTGCCCCAAATGCAGCAAAACAGGCCAAAAGAATGATACTACCACAACGGATTTCACAGATGGTATGACACTTTTATCCTATAATGCAGTATTTTCTTTTTCCAAACATAAAACCTCTCATTTAAACCCCAAAACATTATTTTTGTTTCATTTGTCCTCATAGCATTGTTCCAATAGCCTTCTGTCTTGTCCAGGTGATAACCAAGCTGCAGATGGCAGCAGTGTTCTTCGTGGAGAGCAGTGGCTTCTCTTTGCAATCCTGCCATGCGCACCATTGTTCTTCAGTGTCCTCTTGATTGTGGACTCAAGAACATTAAGCTAATTTGAGAGAGGCCTTTAGTTGCTTAGATGTTATCTTGGATTCCTATGTAACCTGTCTATTATATGCCTGGATCTTGGAGTGATAGTTTTGGTTGACCAATCCAGTGGTCTTTAATTTCCTCCATTTGTACTCGATCTACCTGACTGCAGATTGCTGAAGTCCAAACACTTTAGAGATTTTTTTCTAATCACAACCTCATAAGCATCAACAGCTCTTCTGCTGAGATCCTCAGAAATCTTTTTTGTTCATACCATTATACATTTCCACAAACATATTTTGTGAAGATCAGACTTTGATAGATCCTAGTTCTTTAAAGAAGCACTCTCACAAAATGCTTTATTCCTTAAACCTGTTTTCAGTGCCGTTTAGGTCCTCTTCTCACTCACATTGCTGAAATTCCAACTTTCTGGATCAGACTGGGTTTTATGTGTAAGCCATAAGTAGCTTTTACAATGTAAGTATATGAGGCAATGTTCAGATGCACCATAGACATAGACTGCAAAAGCAACAAATAAAGTTGCACTCTGTAGTGCTATAGCATGAAATATGAATTGCATTACTTGCTCTAGAAAATAGGAAAATTCAAAATACTTAGCGCATAGATTGTTACAATTAATGTATACCCAGCTGCATGATAAAGCGATTCTCGTTGCTGGGAACCTATCTAATGTGAATCCTCTCTTAGGCTGAAGCCTGCATTTATGTGAGTAGATAGGATCCTGTCATGATTAAAACCGCCAAAGACTGATGGGCGGAGTGCTCAGTCAGAGAGCCTATGTATACTAATAAAAAAAGCCTGCCATCACTTTAAAAATAGAAAAACAGGTGTGTACTGTAGCCATCTCCATATAGACTGTAAAAGCAACTTTCCGCTCACACATAAACCTCTGTGTGAACTGGCGAGTCAGAATTTTAGTCATGTAAGGGAGCAGAGGATTGGAGTCATACTAGAAACCAAGGAAAACAGTGATTGGTAAGAATATTAACACACTAGTTACACTACATTATATACACATTTAGACCGTTCATATTTTGAGGTCACGTGCACCACTCCCTTAGCCAGTGCTGTCTTGGATGTTGTTATGATTGGGCTAGCGGAACGCACCTAATGAAAGTATATATTTTATTAGGATAGATGCGTTCACAGCCCGGGGTCCACCGTGCAGGAGAACCTGCTGCTAGCAAATAGCGGAACTGAATGGCGGTGTTAGCTAACTCTGTTACTTCACAGAGCAGCCGTGAACACAAAGCGCTGCGCCCTGTTAGACTCCACAGAGGCACAGGCTACTGTCTAAACAAGTACAGTCAGTGGTCTTGCACGCACACGAAACTCCTCGCCGGAGGTGCCAGCATTCTAGGGGCTTATTTCGGCCAGGTCCCTGAACACACAAGCATACAAACTCCTCGCCGGAGGTCCCAAACCAGCACCAAAGTTAAAGGGTGAGACAGGCTGAGACACAGGTGCACAATTAACTAAAGCCTGAGGCAGGGCAGGGCTGCTGTGTGTGTGGACGCCAGATCTGAGATGTCCGCACAGGACCTGATCAGCCTTTACCCGCGCTTGCCTTTCCTGGCACCAAGGGAGTGATTCTGAAATGCTCCAGGCACAGTTTGCATGTAATGTGGTCTTTCTTTTTATACTCTTAATACATTTAGGAGGCCGTAATGGCCCAACGCAAATAAAATACGTAGAGTACGACTGCCCCATTATGAGAATGCCGTGAAGTGGCGGGGTAGCTCAAAGAATTGATCAATTGTTTGCTAAATGTCTCATATTTGAAATACAGTTAGAATTTAGTTTGTGCATGTGCACTTTAATTGTTGCGTTCTGACCATAAGCAATGCTGGCTTCTTCCCCTTTTTTTTCTGCTATAAAAACAGTACCTGGTTGCACCAGGCAAAGTTTTCCATCACTATTTTTTTCTAAAGACATTGCCTGATGTCTTCTTTAAAGGGAATCTGTTGTGAACTCTGTTTTTGGGCTCCCTCTTGTGGTCACAACTGGTACTGTGTGAGTGCTGTTGTGAACTCTATTTTTGGGCTCCCTCTAGTGGTCACAAGCGGTACTGTGTAGTGTTGTCTTTCTGCAGGTTGCAGCATCAGCTGGTTCGTTATCCTGGTTGGTTTCCTATTTAGCTCACCTGGATACTCAGTTCCTTGCCTGCTATCAATGTATTCAGTGCTCTTCAGATTCCTTGTGTCTACCTTGCTACCAGTCTCTCCAAGACAAGCTAAGTTTTTGTTTGATCATTTTTTGATTATCAGCGTTCATTACGTTTTTAGTCCAGCTCGCTAAAATGTGATTTCCTCGCTTGCTGGTTGCTCTAGGGGACTGAGTTTCTCCCCCCACCCTGTTAGTTGGTGTGGGGGTTCTTGAAATCTCAGAGTGGATATTTTGTAAGGGTTTTTTACTGACCGCATAGATTCCCTTTTCTATTTTCTGCTATCTAGTATTAGTGGGCCTCATTTGCTGAATCTGCTTTCACCCCTGTGTATGTGCCTTCCTCTTACTTCACCGTTATTATTTGTTGGGGGCTTCTATATCTTTGGGGATTATTTCTCTGGAGGCAAGAGAGGTCTTTCTTTCTCTCTAGGGGTAGTTAGTTCCTCAGGCTGGCTCGAGACGTCTAGGATTTTTAGGCACGTTCACCGGCTACTTCTAGTGTGTTTGGATAGGTTCAGATTTGCGGTCAGTCCAGTTGGCCACCTCCCTAGAGCTTGTCCTATGTTTGTTACTTAGCTGGAGTAATTTGTGATCCTCAACCACTAAGGATCATAACAGTATAGCAGGCCTAAAAGTGTTTAATGCATCGCAGAAGTGGGATAAAAAGAAGACCTGAGTACATTTTTTTTTTTTCCTCCCGCTTTTCCTTTGCTGCAGTCTGTTTAGCTTCTTTCATCCCCTTGAACTCTGGGTGGTTTTGAGCTCAGCTGCAGACATGAATGTTCAGACTCTGACTTCTAGTGTGGATCATCTTACTGCACGGGTGCAAAGTATTCAGGATTTTGTTATTCATAGCCCTATGTCAGAACCAAAGATACCCATTCCTGAATTGTTTTCTGGAGATAGATCTAGGTTTCTAAATTTTAAGAATAATTGTAAGTTATTTCTATCTCTGAGACCTCGTTCCTCTGGTGATTCCGCTCAGCAAGTTAAAATTGTTATCTCCTTGTTGCGTGGCGACCCTCAAGATTGGGCTTTCTCTCTGGCCCCAGGAGATCCTGCATTGCTTAATGTAGAAGCATTTTTTCTAGCTCTTGGACTGCTTTATGAGGAGCCTAATCTTGAGAATCAGGCAGAAAAAGCGTTGCTGGCTATCTCTCAAGGTCAGGATGAAGCAGAGGTGTATTGTCAAAAATTTCGGAAATGGTCGGTGCTTACTCAATGGAATGAGTGTGCCCTGGCTGCAAATTTCAGAGAAGGTCTTTCTGAGGCCGTTAAGAATGTTATGGTGGGGTTTCCCACCCCTACAAGTCTGAGTGATTCTATGGCTTTAGCCATTCAGGTTGATCGGCGTTTGCGGGAGCGCAAATCTGCTCATCCTTTGGCGGTATTTTCTGGACAGAGACCTGAGTCTATGCAATGTGACCGAACTCTGACCAGAATTGAGCGACAAAGTCATAGACGTCAAAATGGGTTGTGCTTTTACTGTGGTGATTCTACTCATGTTATCTCAGCATGCTCTAAACACTTAAAAAAAATCGCTAAACCTGTCACCATTGGTACTATACAGCCTAAATTTATTTTGTCTGTTACTTTGATTTGTTCTTTGTCGTCCTACCCGGTTATGGCTTTTGTGGATTCGGGTGCTGCCCTGAATCTGATGTATTTGTCGTTTGCCAGGCGCTGTGGTTTTGTCCTGGAGCCTTTGGAATTTCCTATTCCTCTGAGGGGAATTGATGCTACGCCATTGGCTGAGAATAAGCCTCAGTATTGGACGCAAATGACCATGTGCATGACTCCCGTACATCAGGAGGTGATTCGCTTTCTTGTTCTGCATAATTTGCATGATGTTGTCGTTTTGGGTCTGCCATGGCTGCAAGCTCATAATCCAGTTTTAGATTGGAAAGCTATGTCTGTGTCAAGTTGGGGTTGTCAGGGAATTCATGGCGATACTCCGTTGATGTCTATTGCTTCTTCCACTCCTTCTGAGGTCCCTGAGTTTTTGTCTGACTACCAGGATGTATTTGATGAGCCCAGGTCCAGTGCCCTGCCCCCTCATAGGGATTGTGACTGTGCTATAAATTTAATTCCTGGTAGTAAATTCCCTAAGGGACAACTTTTTAATTTGTCTATACCAGAGCATGCCGCGATGCGGAGTTATATAAAGGAGTCTTTGGAGAAGGAACATATTCGCCCATCCTCTTCCCCTCTTGGTGCAGGATTTTTTTTTGTGGCCAAGAAGGACGGTTCTTTGAGACCTTGTATAGATTATCGTCTTCTGAATAAAATTACAGTCAAATTTCAGTATCCTTTGCCACTATTGTCTGATTTGTTTGCTCGGATTAAGGGTGCCAGTTGGTTCACCAAGATAGATCTCCGAGGTGCGTATAACCTTGTGCGCATTAAGCAGGGAGATGAATGGAAAACAGCATTTAATACGCCCGAAGGCCATTTTGAGTACTTAGTGATGCCTTTTGGACTCTCTAATGCTCCTTCTGTGTTTCAGTCCTTCATGCATGACATCTTCCGAGAATATCTGGATAAATTTATGATTGTTTATCTGGATGACATTTTGGTCTTTTCTGATGATTGGGAGTCCCATGTGAAGCAGGTCAGGATGGTGTTTCAGGTCCTGCGTGCTAATGCTTTATTTGTGAAGGGCTCAAAATGCCTCTTCGGAGTACAGAAGGTCTCCTTTTTGGGTTTTATTTTTTCTCCTTCTACTGTGGAGATGGACCCAGTCAAGGTCCAGGCTATTCATGACTGGACTCAGCCCACGTCTGTTAAGAGTCTTCAGAAGTTCTTGGGTTTTGCTAATTTTTACCGTCGTTTCATCGCTAATTTTTCTAGCGTGGTTAAACCTTTGACGGATTTGACCAAGAAGGGTTCTGATGTGACTAATTGGTCTCCTGCGGCCGTGGAGGCCTTTCGGGAGCTGAAGCTCCGGTTTTCTTCAGCTCCAGTCTTATGTCAGCCAGATGTCTCTCTCCCCTTCCAGGTCGAGGTTGATGCTTCTGAGATTGGAGCAGGGGCTGTTTTGTCGCAGAGAAGCTCTGAGGGCTCTGTGATGAAGCCATGTGCTTTCTTTTCAAGAAAGTTTTCCCCTGCCGAGCGGAATTATGATGTTGGTAATCGGGATTTTTTGGCCATGAAGTGGGCATTTGAGGAGTGGCGACATTGGCTCGAAGGAGCTAAACATCGTGTGGTGGTCTTGACTGATCACAAAAATCTGATTTACCTTGCATCTGCCAAGCGCCTGAATCCTAGACAGGCTCGTTGGTCGTTGTTTTTCTCCCGTTTCCACTTCGTGGCCTCATACCTGCCTGGTTCGAAGAACGTGAAAGCTGATGCACTTTCTAGGAGTTTTGTGCCTGACTCTCCGGGAGTTTCTGAGCCGGCTGGTATTCTCAGAGAGGGAGCGATTTTGTCTGCCATTTCCCCAGATTTGCGACGAGTGCTGCAGAAATTTCAGGCGGATAGACCTGACCGTTGTCCACCAGAGAGACTGTTTGTCCCGGATAGATGGACCAGCAGAGTTATTTCCGAGGTTCATTCTTCGGTGTTGGCGGGTCATCCTGGGATTTTTGGTACCAGAGATTTGGTGGCTAGGTCCTTCTGGTGGCCTTCCTTGTCGCGGGATATGCGTTGCTTTGTGCAGTCTTGTGGGATTTGTGCTCGGGCTAAGCCTTGCTGTTCTCGTGCCAGCGGTTTGCTTTTGCCTTTGCCTGTTCCGAAAAGGCCTTGGACGCACATTTCCATGGATTTTATTTCGGATCTTCCAGTATCTCAGAAAATGTCTGTCATCTGGGTGGTGTGTGATCGTTTTTCCAAGATGGTCCATTTGGTGCCCTTGCCTAAGTTGCCTTCTTCCTCCGATTTGGTTCCTCTATTTTTTCAAAATGTGGTTCGCTTGCACGGCATTCCTGAAAATATTGTGTCTGATAGAGGATCCCAGTTTGTGTCCATGTTTTGGCGGACTTTTTGTGCTAGGATGGGCATTGATTTGTCTTTTTCGTCGGCCTTCCATCCTCAGACTAATGGCCAAACCGAGCGAACTAATCAGACGTTGGAAACTTATTTGAGATGTTTTGTTTCTGCTGATCAAGATGATTGGGTGACTTTTTTGCCTTTGGCCGAGTTTGCCCTTAATAATCGGGCTAGTTCTGCTACTTTGGTTTCGCCTTTTTTCTGCAATTCTGGTTTCCATCCTCGTTTTTCCTCGGGTCAGGTTGAGCCGTCTGACTGTCCTGGGGTGGATTCTGTGGTGGATAGGTTGCAGCAGATTTGGAACCATGTGGTGGACAATTTGAGGTTGTCACAGGAGAAGGCTCAGCGCTTTGCCAACCGCCGCCGCGGTGTGGGTCCCCGACTTCGTGTTGGGGATTTGGTGTGGCTGTCTTCTCGGTATGTTCCTATGAAGGTCTCTCCTAAATTCAAGCCTCGCTTCATCGGTCCTTATAAGATCTTGGAAATCCTTAACCCGGTGTCTTTTTGTTTGGATCTCCCAGCATCGTTTGCCATTCATAATGTGTTCCATAGGTCTTTGTTGCGGAGGTATGTGGTACCGGTGGTTCCTTCTGTTGAGCCTCCTGCTCCGGTGTTGGACGAGGGCAAATTGGAGTACGTGGTGGAGAAGATTTTGGATTCTCGTATCTCTAGACGGAGGCTTCAGTATTTGGTTAAGTGGAAGGGCTATGGTCAGGAGGATAATTCCTGGGTTGTCGCCTCTGATGTTCATGCGGCCGATTTGGTTCGTGTCTTCCACGCTGCTCATCCTGATCGCCCTGGGGGTCTTGTTGAGGGTTCGGTGACCCCTCCTCAAGGGGGGGGGTACTGTTGTGAACTCTATCTTTGGGCTCCCTCTAGTGGTCACAAGCGGTACTGTGTAGTGTTGTCTTTCTGCAGGTTGCAGCATCAGCTGGTTCGTTATCCTGGTTGGTTTCCTATTTAGTTCACCTGGATACTCAGTTCCTTGCCTGCTATCAATGTATTCAGTGCTCTTCAGATTCCTTGTGTCTACCTTGCTCCCAGTCTCTCCAAGACAAGCTAAGTTTTTGTTTGATCATTTTTTGATTATCAGCGTTCATTATGTTTTTAGTCCAGCTCACTAAAATGTGATTTCCTCCCTTGCTGGTTGCTCTAGGGGACTGAGTTTCTCCCCCCAACACCGTTAGTTGGTGTGGGGGTTCTTGAAATCTCAGAGTGGATATTTTGTAAGGGTTTTTTACTGACCGCATAGATTCCCTTTTCTATTTTCTGCTATCTAGTATTAGTGGGCCTCATTTGCTGAATCTGCTTTCACCCCTGTGTATGTGCCTTCCTCTTACTTCACCGTTATTATTTGTTGGGGGCTTCTATATCTTTGGGGATTATTTCTCTGGAGGCAAGAGAGGTCTTTCTTTCTCTCTAGGGGTAGTTAGTTCCTCAGGCTGGCTCGAGACGTCTAGGATTTTTAGGCACGTTCACCGGCTACTTCTAGTGTGTTTGGATAGGTTCAGATTTGCGGTCAGTCCAGTTGGCCACCTCCCTAGAGCTTGTCCTATGTTTGTTACTTAGCTGGAGTAATTTGCGATCCTCAACCACTAAGGATCATAACAGAGTGCTGTCTTTGGGCTCCCTCTGGTGGTTCTTTGTGTCATTCTGCAGGTCTGAGGCAGGATCAGCTGTCTCGTTATCTCTTAGCTGGTTTCCTATTTAGTTCACCTGGACTCTCAGTTGTTGCCTGCTGTCAATGTCTTCAGTGCTATTTTGGAGCTCTCCTGCAGTCCTTCGTTATCAGTCTCTTCAAGAGAAGCTAAGTTTTGCTTGGTTCATTTTTTGACCATCAGTGGTCATATGTTTCTTGGTTTATTTTTGTTTTCTTGTCCAGCTTGCTAATATGTGATTTCCTTGCTTGCTGGTAGCTCTAGGGGGCTGAGTTTCTCCCCTCACACCGTTAGTTGGTGTGGGGGTTCTTGTATTCTCAGCGTGGATATTTTGCATAGGGTTTTTTACTGACCGCACAGTTCACTATCTGTCTTCTGCTATCTAGTATTAGCGGGCCTCATTTGCTGAATCTGTTTTCATTTCTACGTTTGTGTTTTCCCCTTACCTCACCGTTATTATTTGTTGGGGGCTTCCTATATCTTTGGGGTGATTTCTCTTGAGGCAAGTGAGGTCTTACTTTCCCTCCAGGAGTAGATAGTTTCTCAGGCTGCGTCGAGACGTCCAGGATTTTAGGCACGTTCACCAGCTACCTTTAGTGTGTTGGTTAGGATCAGGTTTGCGGTCAGTTCAGTTACCACCTCCCCAGAGCTCGTGTCTATGTTCATAAACTTAGCTAGTCCGTTTTGTGATCCTCAGCCACTAGGATCATAACAGTACAGCAGGCCAAAGAAGTGTTTAATGCATCGCAGAAGTGGGATAAGAGAAGCCCTGAGTACAATATATATATATTTTTTTCTCTCTATCTTTGCTGCAGTCTGTCCAGCTTCTCTCATCCCTTTAATCTCTGGGTGGTTTTGTGTTCAGCTGCAGACATGGATATTCAGAGTCTGACTTCTAGTGTGGATCATCTTGCTGCAAGGGTGCAAAGCATTCAGGATTTTGTTGTTCATAGCCCTATGTCAGAGCCAAAAATACCTATTCCTGAATTATTTTCTGGAGATAGATCTAGGTTTCTGAATTTTAAGAATAATTGTAAATTATTTCTATCTTTGAGACCTCGTTCCTCTGGTGATTCCGCTCAGCAAGTTAAAATTGTTATCTCCTTGTTACGTGGCGACCCTCAAGATTGGGCCTTCTCTCTGGTGCCAGGAGATCCTGCATTGCTGAATGTGGATGCGTTTTTTCTGGCGCTTGGACTGCTTTATGAGGAACCTAATCTTGAGAACCAGGCAGAAAAGGCCTTGCTGGCTCTTTCTCAGGGCCAGGATGAAGCTGAGGTGTATTGTCAAAAATTTTGGAAATGGTCGGTGCTTACTCAATGGAATGAGTGTGCCCTGGCTGCAAATTTCAGAGAAGGTCTTTCTGAAGCCATTAAGAATGTTATGGTGGGGTTCCCCACGCCTGCAAGTCTGAATGACTCAATGGCTTTAGCCATTCAGATTGATCGGCGTTTGCGGGAGCGCAAATCTGCGCACCATCTGGCGGTGTTTTCTGAACAGAGACCTGAGTCTATGCAATGTGACCGAGTTCTGACCAGAATTGAGCGGCAAGATCATAGACGTCAAAATGGGTTGTGCTTTTACTGTGGTGATTCAACTCATGTTATCTCAGCATGCTCTAAGCGCGTTAAAAAAATCGCTAAACCTGTC
Organism: Ranitomeya variabilis; assembly: GCF_051348905.1. Taxonomy (NCBI): domain Eukaryota; kingdom Metazoa; phylum Chordata; class Amphibia; order Anura; family Dendrobatidae; genus Ranitomeya; species Ranitomeya variabilis. The sequence goes on along the minus strand of NC_135236.1, from coordinate 416,691,580 downwards.
ACCATTGGTACTATACAGCCTAAATTCATTTTGTCTGTTACTTTGATTTGTTCTTTGTCATCCTACTCGGTTGTGGCTTTTGTGGATTCAGGTGCTGCCCTGAATCTGATGGATTTGTCGTTTGCCAGGCGCTGTGGTTTTGTCCTGGAGCCTTTGGAATTCCCTATTCCACTGAGGGGAATTGATGCTACACCATTGGCTGAGAATAAGCCTCAATATTGGACTCAAGTGACCATGTGCATGACTCCTGTACATCAGGAGGTGATTCGCTTTCTTGTGCTGCATAATTTGCATGATGTTGTCGTGTTGGGTCTGCCATGGCTGCAGGCCCATAATCCAGTTCTGGATTGGAAACCTATGTCTATGTCAAGTTGGGGTTGCCAGGGGATTCATGGCGATGCTCCTTTGGTATCAATTGCTTCTTCCACTCTTTCTGAGGTCCCTGAGTTTTTGTAGGACTACCAGGATGTATTTGATGTGCCCAGATCCGGTGCCCTGCCTCCTCACAGGGATTGTGATTGTGCTATAAATTTGATTCCTGGTAGTAAGTTCCCTAAGGGACGACTTTTTAATTTGTCTGTACCAGAACATGCCGCAATGCGGAGCTATATAAAGGAGTCTTTAGAGAAGGGACATATTCGCCCGTCCTCCTCCCCTCTTGGTGCAGGATTCTTTTTTGTGGCCAAGAAGGATGGTTCTCTGAGACCTTGTATAGAGTATCGTCTTTTAAATAAAATCACGGTCAAATTTCAGTATCCTTTGCCATTGTTGTCTGATCTGTTTGCTCGGATTAAGGGGTCCAGTTGGTTCACCAAGATAGATCTTCGTGGTGCGTATAACCTTGTGCGCATTAAGCAGGGGGATGAATGGAAAACAGCATTTAATACGCCGAAGGCCATTTTGAGTACTTGGTGATGCCTTTTGGACTCTCCAATGCTCCTTCTGTGTTCCAGTCCTTCATGCATGACATCTTCCGAGAATATCTGGATAAATTTATGATTGTGTATCTGGATGACATTTTGGTCTTTTCTGAGGACTGGGAGTCCCATGTGAAGCAGGTCAGGATGGTATTTCAGGTCCTGCGTGCTAATGCCTTATTTGTGAAGGGCTCAAAATGTCTCTTCGGAGCACAGAAGGTTTCCTTTTTGGGGTTTATTTTTTCTCCTTCTACTATTGAGATGGACCCAGTCAAGGTCCAGGCTATTCATGACTGGACTCAGCCTACATCTGTTAAGAGTCTTCAGAAGTTCTTGGGTTTTGCTAATTTTTACCGTCGCTTCATTGCTAATTTTTCTGGCGTGGTTAAACCCTTGATGGATTTGACCAAGAAGGGTTCTGATGTGACTAATTGGTCTCCTGCGGCCGTGGAAGCCTTTTGGGAACTGAAGCGCCGGTTTTCTTCGGCTCCAGTTTTGTGTCAGCCTGATGTCTCTCTTCCTTTTCAGGTCGAGGTTGATGCTTCTGAGATTGGAGCAGGGGCTGTTTTGTCGCAGAGAAGTTCTGATTGCTCTGTGATGAAGCCTTGTGCTTTCTTTTCAAGAAAGTTTTCGCCTGCCGAGCGAAATTATGATGTTGGTAATCGGGAGTTGTTGGCTATGAAGTGGGCATTTGAGGAGTGGTGACATTGGCTTGAGGGAGCTAAGCATCGTGTAGTGGTCTTAACTGATCACAAAAATCTGATTTATCTCGAGTCTGCAAAGTGGCTGAATCCTAGACAGGCTCGTTGGTCGTTGTTTTTCTCCCGTTTCGATTTCGTGGTCTCGTACCTGCCTGGTTCGAAGCTGATGCTCTTTCTTGGAGTTTTGTGCCTGACTCTCCGGGAGTTTCAGAGCCGGCAGGTATCCTCAGAGAGGGAGTGATTTTGTCTGCCATTTCCCCAGATTTGCGACGAGTGCTGCAGAAATTTCAGGCGGATAGACCGGACCGTTGCCCACCAGAGAGACTGTTTGTCCCAGATAGATGGACCAGCAGAGTTATTTCCGAGGTTCATTCTTCGGTGTTGGCAGGACATCCTGGGATTTTTGGTACCAGAGATTTGGTGGCTAGGTCCTTCTGGTGGCCTTCCTTGTCGCGGGATGTGCGTTCCTTTGTGCAGTCCTGTGGGATTTGTGCTCGGGCTAAGCCTTGCTGTTCTCGTGCCAGCGGTTTGCTTTTGCCTTTGCCTGTCCTGAAGAGGCCTTGGACGCACATTTCCATGGATTTTATTTCGGATCTTCCAGTCTCTCAGAGAATGTCTGTCATCTGGGTGGCGTGTGATCGTTTTTCCAAAATGGTCCATTTGGTGCCCTTGCCTAAGTTGCCTTCCTCCTCCGATTTGGTTCCTCTATTTTTTCAGAATGTGGTTCGCTTGCACAGCATCCCTGAAAATATTGTGTCTGACAGAGGATCCCAGTTTGTGTCCAGATTTTGGCGGATCTTTTATGTTAAGATGGGCATTGATTTGTCTTTTTCGTCGGCCTTCCATCCTCAGACGAATGGTCAAACTGAGCGAACTAATCAGACCTTGGAAACTTATTTAAGATGTTTTGTTTCTGCTGATCAGGATGATTGGGTGACTTTTTTGCCATTGGCCAAGTTTGCCCTTAATAATCGGGCTAGTTCTGCTACTTTGGTTTCGCCTTTTTTCTGCAATGCTGGTTTTCATCCTCGTTTTTCCTCGGGTCAGGTTGAGCTTCTGACTGTCCTGGGGTGGATTCTGTGGTGGATAGGTTGCAGCAGATTTGGAACCATGTGGTGGACAATTTGAAGTTGTCACAGGAGAAGGCTCAGCGCTTTGCCAACCGCCGTCGCGGTGTGGGTCCCCGAATTCTTGTTGGGGATTTGGTATGGCTGTCTTCTCGGTATGTTCCTATGAAGGTTTCCTCTCCTAAATTCAAGCCTCGCTTCATCGGTCCTTATAAGATTTTGGAAATCCTTAACCCGGTGTCATTTCGTTTGGACCTCCCAGCGTCGTTTGCCATTCATAACGTGTTCCATAGGTCTTTGTTGCGGAGGTATGTGGTGCCTGTGGTTCCTTCTGTTGAACCCCCTGCTCCGGTGCTGGTTGAGGGCGAATTGGAGTACGTGGTGGAGAAGATCTTGGATTCTTGTATTTCTAGACGGAGGCTTCAGTATTTGGTTAAGTGGAAGGGCTATGGTCAGGAGGATAATTCCTGGGTTGTCGCCTCTGATGTTCATGCGGCCGATTTGGTTCATGCCTTCCATGTGGCTCATCCTGATCGCCCTGGGGGTTTTGATGAGGGTTCGGTGACCCCTCCTCAAGGGGGGGGTACTGTTGTGAACTCTGTTTTTGGGCTCCCTCTTGTGGTCACAACTGGTACTGTGTGAGTGCTGTCTTTGGGCTCCCTCTGGTGGTTCTTTGTGTCATTCTGCAGGTCTGAGGCAGGATCAGCTGTCTCGTTATCTCTTAGCTGGTTTCCTATTTAGTTCACCTGGACTCTCAGTTGTTGCCTGCTGTCAATGTCTTCAGTGCTATTTTGGAGCTCTCCTGCAGTCCTTCGTTATCAGTCTCTTCAAGAGAAGCTAAGTTTTGCTTGGTTCATTTTTTGACCATCAGTGGTCATATGTTTCTTGGTTTATTTTTGTTTTCTTGTCCAGCTTGCTAATATGTGATTTCCTTGCTTGCTGGTAGCTCTAGGGGGCTGAGTTTCTCCCCTCACACCGTTAGTTGGTGTGGGGGTTCTTGTATTCTCAGCGTGGATATTTTGCATAGGGTTTTTTACTGACCGCACAGTTCACTATCTGTCTTCTGCTATCTAGTATTAGCGGGCCTCATTTGCTGAATCTGTTTTCATTTCTACGTTTGTGTTTTCCCCTTACCTCACCATTATTATTTGTTGGGGGCTTCCTATATCTTTGGGGTGATTTCTCTTGAGGCAAGTGAGGTCTTACTTTCCCTCCAGGAGTAGATAGTTTCTCAGGCTGCGTCGAGACGTCCAGGATTTTAGGCACGTTCACCAGCTACCTTTAGTGTGTTGGTTAGGATCAGGTTTGCGGTCAGTTCAGTTATCACCTCCCCAGAGCTCGTGTCTATGTTCATAAACTTAGCTAGTCCGTTTTGTGATCCTCAGCCACTAGGATCATAACAGGAATCTGTCACCTCATTTTGACGCTATAAACTGCGGCCACCGCCATTAGGGCCTCTCTGACCTTTCCCGGCGCAAGCACACTGCAGTACTTTGCTCTGCCCTCAACAGGGCAGAGAATTACACCTGCACAGGAGCCGCAACAGGAAGAAAAGAAGAGGACAACATCGTATGTAGATGGGAGGCGCTGGACCCGGACCTGCGACGCCCATCGGACCGGACCGCAGCGGGACCGCCCCTGGGTGAGTATAATCTAAATTGTTTTTCTCATCTTTCAGGTTACATCGGGGGCTTATCTACAGCTTTACAGAATGCTGTAGATAAGCCTCTGATGGCGGTGGTCACAGTTTATAGGGCCAAAATTAGGTGACAGATTCCCTTTAAGTCCCCATAACAGACTGTGATATTACAATCACAATATATGTAGCCAGAAACTTACACAGAAATCATTGGGCCCCAGTGTAGAAGTTGTAATTGAGCCCCCCAAAAAATTATATTCGGCGAGGTCACACAAGAGCATATCTCACAATTTTGCAGCCCCCCCCACTTGGCAACATATTGTTACCCCAACACAGTATGATGCCCCAACTGTGACCCCAAAACAGCCCTGAACACAATATGATGGGACCCACATAACCCTCCACACTGTATAATGGCCCCCACTAACCCTCAAAACAGTATAATGGCCCCCACACAGCCCTCCAAATAGCATATTGGCCCCCACACAACATGATGGCCCCCACACAACATGATGGACCTCACACAAACCTCCACGCTGTATAATTGCTGGCATGCAGTGTAATGGCCCCCACTAGCCCTCCAAACAGTATACTGGCTCCCCATATAGTCCTGCAAATAGTATAATGGGCCTCACATAGGCCCGAAAACTGTACAATGGGCCCCATATAGCCCTGAAAACAGTATAATCCTCCCCACATAGCTTTGCAAAAAGTGTAACATTGTCTTCCATATAGTATAATAGGTACCACATAGCCTACCATATAATATATTGGGCCCCACATAGCCTTCCATTTAATATAGGGGGCACCACATAGCTTTCTGTTTAGCTTTATGGGCCCCACAATATACTCATTGATTTAAAAAAAATACACACCTCTCCTTGATCCTCCACTTCTCTGATCTAAGTTCTGAAGCCCTGCATTGCTCAGCACAGCAGGCATGATGTATTGATGCCATTCGCCCACTGCACTGAGATGTTGAGCTCAGATGGCGGAGGAAGCTGACGGCTTTGTCTTTTATCATTGCTTTCAACAGTATCGACATACAGGATGCCAATACAGATGAAAGTATGATGGCGGGTTGGGGACGCAGTGCAGGCATTGGAACTCCCCAACTCATGGGCCCCATAGCGACCATGTAGTCTGCTGCTATTAGTGGTATGACAGTGCATGTAGCTGTGTAGCAGATGGTAACATGGGGTGCACTGCACTGTTTTTGTGTCAGCAGTGGGGTCCTCCTAGGTCTCCAAACATAGCATTTCATTTCATTCAAATGCCAATGGATAGTTTGCCCTGACACTGATGCACCCTGAGCCTTCAGGACAGCTTGAATTTCTTTGGAACTTGATTGGGGCTGCATATCCACTATTCGGGCAACCCTGCGTTCAAACCTTTCATCAATTTTTCTCTGCTGTTCACATCCAGGTAGATTGGCTACAGTGCCATGGGTTGTAGACTTCTTGATTGTGTTGCACACTATGGACAAAGGAACATCAATACCTCAGGAGATGGACTTGTAACCTTGAGATTGTTGAGATTTTTCAACAATTTTGGTTCTCATGTCTTCAGACAGTGTACTTCTCTTTCTGTTCCCCATGCTTAGTGTGGCACACACAGACACACAATGCAAAGATTCGGTCAACTTCTCCCTTTTTTATTTGGTTTCAGGTGTGATTTTCATGTTGCTCACACCTGTTACTTGCCATAGGTGAGTTTGAACAATTTTGAAAAGGTGTAAATAATTTTGTTTGGCCCATTTTTGGGGTTTTGTGTGAAAATTTGCCATTTTAGCTCTATGTTTTTGTGTTGTTCCAATACACATAAAGAAACAAACGTGTATAAGAAAACATGCTTTATTGTAATAATTTTATAGGAGAAATACTTCATTTTCAGGAATAATTTCAAGGGTGTCAACAATTTCGGCCATGACTTTATATTAGCAAAAATAGCTGTCCTCCTATAGTGTTGTAGGAGAGTTGCACATGCTGTTAAGAATGCTGTACTAAGTGCAGAAGAAGAATCTATAATACTTACATATTAGTAAATGTCATAAACTCATATCCACCAATATATTTGTTAAAAAATATAAAGAGTACAACATCTTTTACACTGATTTTTTACAGTTTATTAAAGTGAAGATAAATTATAATTTTGATGCCAAGTCAATATTATTTTCCTAGAACTTTGCTTTTCAGCTTCAAACATTGCTGCAGAAAGAAAAAATAATAATTACAGTATTTTCAGTAAGTGGTCAAGGGATGAGTCATTATTTTTTATTGGTGTTAAATAAACCAAATCATAATACAGCTCATAAAAATGACTCATGTGAATATTGAAATTACTGCCAAAGTGGATGGATGTGGGTGGCAATGTTCATTACTACTTAACGTTTGATATCTTAATCTTTCCTTATAAGTCTCAGCACATCACTCTTTGGAGGTTCCAAACATTATTGACAAGTAGCAAGACATGTGTCCCGCTGTTACGGTCTTCCGTAAGGAAAGGTAGCCTCAAACTGTCCATGGAACTGGGACCCTAACTATCCCAGTCCCGGGGTACTCTTGATAGTAGAGAGACCCGAGTTTCCAACCTTAAGGCCCCGTCACACACAGCGACGCTGCAGCGATACAGACAACGATGCTGATCGCTGCAGCGTCGCTGTTTTGTCGCTGTGTGGTCGCTGGGGAGCTGTCACACAGACAGCTCTCTCCAGCGACCAACGATCAGGGGAACGATTTCGGCATCGTTGAAACTGTCTTCAACGATGCCGAAGTCCCCCTGCAGCACCCGGGTAACCAGGGTAAACATCGGGTTACTAAGCGCAGGGCCGCGCTTAGTAACCCGATGTTTACCCTGGTTACCAAAAAAAACAAACAGTACATACTCACCATCTGATGTTCGTCAGGTCCCTTGCCATCTGCTTCCTGCTCTGACTGAGTGCAGCTGTACAGTGAGAGCAGAGCGCAGCGGTGACGTCACTGCTGCGCTCTGCTCTCACTGTACGGCCAGATCTCAGTCAGAGCAGGAAGCAGACGGCAAGGGACCTGACGGACATCAGATGGTGAGTATGTACTGTTTTTTTTTTTTTACATTTACGCTGGTAACCAGGGTAAACATCGGGTTACTAAGCGCGGCCCTGCGCTTAGTAACCCGATGTTTACCCTGGTTACCAGTGAAGACATCGCTGGATCGGTGTCACACACACCGATTCAGCGATGTCAGCGGGACCTCAACGATCAAAAAACAGCCCAGGCCATTCCGACACGACCAGCGATCTCGCAGCAGGGGCCTGATCGCTGGTACGTGTCACACATAGCGAGATCGCTACTGAGGTCGCTGTTGCGTCACAAAACTTGTGACTCAGCAGCGATCTCGCTAGCGATCTCGCTATGTGTGACGGGGCCTTTACTCTGCTCCTTTTAAACCCTGGTCTGCCTTCTCCCCCAACTCATGAGGCATATGACAGAAATGTAATGTAAACAAGACACAAAGACAAAACAGGGATAACAGAAAACCTACAGTGCCTTGCGAAAGTATTCGGCTCCCTGGAACTTTTCAACCTTTTCCCATATCATGCTTCAAATATAAAGATACCAAATGTAAATTTTTGGTGAAAAATCAACAAGTGGAACACAATTGGGAAGTTGAACTAAATGTTTTGGTTATTTTAAATTTTTGTGGAAATTCAGAAACTGAAAAGTGGGGCGTGCAATATTATTTGGCCCCTTTACTTTCATTGCAGCAAACTCACTCCAGAAGTTCATTGTGGATCTCTGAATGATCCAATGTTGTCCTAAATGCCTAATGATGATAAATATAGTCTACTTCTGTGTAATCAAGTCTCCGTATTAATGCACCTGCTCTGTCATAGTCTCAGGGTTCTGTTTGAAGCACAGAGAGCATCATGAAGACCAAGGAACACAACACGCAGGTCCGTGATACTGTTGTGGAGAAGTTTAAAGCCGGATTCGGTTACAAAATGATTTCTAAAACTTTTAAACATCCCAAGGAGCACTGTGCAAGCGATCATATTGAAATGGAAGGAGTATCATACCACTGCAAATCTACCAAGACCCGGCCGTCCCTCTAAACTTTCATCTCAAACAAGGAGAAGACTGATCAGAGATGCAGCCAAGAGGCCCATGATCCCTCTGGATGAACTGCAGAGATTTATAACTGAGGTGGGACAGGCTGTCAATAGGACAACAATCAGTCATACACTGCACAAATCTGGCCTTTATGAAAGAGTGGCAAGAAGAAAGCCATTTCTCAAAGATATCCATAAAAAGTGTCGTTTAACGTTTGCAACAAGCCACCTGGGAGACACACCAAACATGTGGAAGGAGGTGCTCTGGTCAGATGAATACAAAATCGAACTTTTTGGCAACAATGCCAAACGATATGTTTGGCGTAAAGGCAGCACAGCTCATCACCCTGAACACGCCATCCCCACTGTCAAACATGGTGGTGGAAGCCTCATGGTTTGGGCCTGCTTTTCTTCAGTAGGGACAGGGAAGATGGTTAAAATTGATGGGAAGATGGATGGAGCCAAATACAGGACCATTCTTGAAGAAAACCTGTTGGAGCAAAAGACCTGAGACTGGGACGGAGATTCGTCTTCCAACAAGACAATGATCCCAAACATAAAGCAAAATCTACAATGGAATGGTTCAAAAATAAACTTATTGAGGTGTTAGAATGGCCAAGTCAAAGTCCAGACCTCCATCCAATCGAGAATCTGTGGAAAGAGCTGAAAACTGCTGTTCACAAACGATCTCCATCAAACCTCACTGAGCTCGAGCTGTTTGCCAAGTAAGAATGGGCAAGAATTTCAATCTCTCTATGTACAAAACTGATAGAGATATACCCCTAGCGACTTGCAGCTGTAATTGCAGCAAAAGGTGGCGCAACAAAGTATTAAGTTAAAAAGGGGCTGAATAATATTGCACACCCCACTTTTCAGTTTTTGAATTTCCACAAAAATAACCAATAAATTTCGTTCAACTTCACAATTGTGTTCTTCACAAAAAATTTACATTTGGTATCTTTATGTTTGAAGCATGATATTTATTTTATTTTACTCATTTATATAGCACCAGTAATTCCACAGTGCTTTAAAGACATTATTGGCACTGTCCCCGATGGGGCTCACAATCTACATGATATGTGGGAAAAGGATGAAAAGTTCCAGGGGGCTGAATGCTTTCGCAAGGCACTGTATATCATGCAAAAGCACTTACCGACAATAGAGAAGAGGAATAAACTATCGTATTTTTCGGACTATAAGACGCACCGGACCATAAGACGCACCCCAAATTTGGGGTGAAAATTGCAGAAAAAAAGATTTTTTATAAGATGGGGGTCCGTCTTATTGTCCGAATTTACAGTATCTTACCTGAGGGCTGGCGGTGGCAGAGCAGGGTCACAGGAGGCATGGTGTCAGCAGAGGTGGGGTGATGCGGTACGGCGTGCACCTGAGCAGGGTCCCTTCCTGCTTAGGTGGGCGACGCCACAGCCTGGTGTCCATGGGGGGTTGCAGTAGTGGTGTGGCGATGGCAGAGGTGCGGCAGCAGAGGTGCGGTATGGCGTGAGCAGGGTCCCTTCCACAGGTGAGGTGACGCAGTGCCCTGGTGTCCATGGGGGGGTTGCAGCAGTGGTGTGGCAACGGCAGAGGTGCGGCGGCAGAGGTGCGGTATGGTGTGAGCAGGGTCCCTTCCACAGGTGAGGTGACGCAGCGGCCTGGTGTCCATGGGGGGGTTGCAGCAGTGGTGTGGTGACGGCAGAGGTGCGGCGGCAGAGGTGCGGTATGGCGTGCGCAGAGTCCCTTTCACAGGTGAGGTGATGCAGCAGCCCAGTAAGCAGCAGAGCCGGGTGAATCATGTTGCTATCGGTGGTGGCGGCCATCCTCCTGAGGCCGTGCGTGCGCAGATGGAGATTGCGGCGGCCATTTTCCTGAAGCCGAGATCTAAATCTGCGAACTCGGCTTCAGGAAAATGGCCGCCGCAATCTCCATCTGCGCACGCGCGGCATCCCACGGCCATTTTCCTGAAGCCCCGAGAAGCAGAGCACTCCATCTGCGCACGCGCAGCCTCAGGAAGATGGCCACCACTACCGATAACAACATGATTCACCCGGCTCTGCTGCTTACAGGGCTGCTGCATCACCTCACCTGTGAAAGGGACCCTGCGCACGCCATACCGCACCTCTGCCGCCGCACCTCTGCCGCCGCCACCACACCACTGCGGGTAAGACGCTTAGTACCATTGAGTGTCAGCTTAAATACCTAGTAATATATAGGAGCTGTTCATTGTTGTTATATCCACTCATGGCACTTGTGCAAGTGATGTTGCGGCCGTTGCAGCAGTGATATATGTGTTATCTTGCAGCGCTTCTCATACCATCTGAGGCGCCTAACTTTTAGCTGTTTTTGCTTTTCTCTACGTATTGCTGCTGTCTCTTACGCTTATTGATTATATTGTATTATGTTTTTCTGAATAAAATATTGGATCTATAGTTCTCCCCAGTCTGGTCTGGATCTGTGTGCACTGTCACCCTAATTTATTATAATTTTCTATTTAATGTGGTTATCCAGTACCTTAGGTTATTTTCTGTTGTGTTTGGTTTATATGGTTTTGGCCCTTGAGGGGGGATGTCCTTTGGTGGCTCTAAGGACCCCTGTTTTGGTTGTACACCACTGCGGGTAAGCCTGCATTACGACTATAAGATGCACCCCCTATTTTCCCACCTTTTTTTGGGGGGAAAAAGTGCGCCTTGTAGTCTGAAAAATACGGTAAATGGGAACAGGAGATAGACACATATGTATTACAGCAAACCACAGACCACTACTACTACAACTCTACTCCAACCACTTAGCTTTAGCACACAGCATAGGAAGAAGAATCTTTCACCAGCAGGGACAAGAAGGTCTGACCAGTCTACATATAAAGAGGTAATGACCAGATTATAAGCAACTGAAATGGAGCTGCATGTTTCTAACCAGCATAGAAAGGGCCATTAACCTCTTCAGCACCAGAAGATACTAAATCCATGTAAGATGGGACACAAATCACACCATCTCTATAGAAGACCTGCAATTCATTACACGACGTGACCGTTTAACACCAGATCTTCCAGGGGGCTGTGACACCCTCATGACAACATGACAGCAAAAAGATGTAAGTCTTCAGTGAAACTGAGTGTCCGGATAGAAAATGGTTATATTTAATGGTCTTAATCTCTTAATATGTTTAACCCCACCCCAAATTTTTGTCTTCTTTGGTGCAAATACATGTTTTAAAGAAAATTGTCTCGAAGTCTCACAAAACAAACTGACATATTGAGCAACAATTTCCATCCAGCACATAAAATATTGTTTTTGGAGACTTGTAATTTATCCTCTAACTCACGTTGGTATCACTTAGCTATTTTGTCTTTTTGGTTATTTAACCAAAAACATGCCAGGATCTCCAAAGTGAGAGGCTGAAGGTAGCAGTTCTAACTAAGAGGAAGCTAAATTGAAGTCCCTCTCTGTAATTGAATTTTCTTAAAAAAGGTTGTTCTAAATTTGTAAACCGTTCTAGCAAAATATTATATTTAGCAAATAAATTTTAAAATGATGTCAAGGTTGATTTTACCTTAATAGGCCTTATCTATCCATGCAAATCATCCTTATTAATCCAGTCAAACAATAAAGTAAAGGAGTGTACATACAGTTACCATTAAGTTGTCTGTAGAGCTTTTTTTTAATAATATGGGAAGCGATAATTACTATATTAGTAATGGACCATATCTAATAGTCATCACTATAATACAAAGAGGTTTATATCCTAACAATCCTAATGATCAATTGCTATACATTTTTTTTTCAAACAATTATCCAGGGTTAAGAACATGGTGTTCTATAGTAAATACATAGAAACATAAAAACTTTGGATTTCAGTATTTTAATGTATGAGTTTAAATAAAGGACCACACAAAGTCCCATAACAAAATATTCAGAGGAAAACATTAGAATAATTTTACACCTACACTGTTATGCAGGATAACTTATGGCCACTTTAACCCCCTCACCCCCAGCCTGTTTTTACCTTTTAGAGTCACTTTACCTGGTAAGAACTCTGGAAACGCTTCAACATATCCCAGTAATTCTGAGAATGTTTTCTCGTGACATGTTGTACTTAATGTTAGTGGTAAATTTTGGTAGATGTGATTTGCATTTACTTATAAAAATTTGACAAAGACATTTTAAAATGTTGCTATTTTTATGCTTTCAAAACAGATATTATAATATATATATATGCAGCGCCCCAGAGTCCTGGTCGTTGCAGTACTGTGGCTCCGCCACTATGGGGGGCTATGGTACCTCTGATGGCACTGAAGGAGTTCATCTGACCAGGTATCACATACACCAATACATTTCACAGTCGGGCCTCCAGGGGGAGCTAAGGGTGCTATTCATTAGGCCACTCCTCACATACTGGTAAAACTGGGGGTCAGGCAGGAAGTTAGGGAGAAAGCTGACTGGGTTGGAACCAGGCAACACCTTGTGGCAGAGGGTGTTGTGGGGAAGATTCGGTAGGGTCCCTGTCAGGGGTGGGATCCTGACAGAGGCCTGGCAACGAGAAAGAATGTTACGGGACCGTGCCTGCTCAGTATAGTGGCGGTGCCTGTTGTGAAATTGGATTTTGGGCTCCCCCGGTGGCCACTGGTGGAATTGAACTGGTGTGCATCATCCTCTCTGTTCACCTGTTTCCATCAGGATGTGGGAGTCGCTATTTAGCCTTGCTCCTCTGTCACTTCCATGCCGGTCAACATTGTAATCAGAAGCCTTTCTGTGCATGTTCCTGCTGCTAGACAACTCCCAGCTAAGTTGGACTTAGTCCTTGTTTGTTTTTGCATTTTGTTCCAGTTCACAGCTGTAGTTTCGTTTCTGTGTCTGGAAAGCTCTTGTGATCTGAAATTGCCACTCTGATGTTATGAGTTAATACTAGAGTCTTAAAGTAATTTCAGGATGGTATTTTGATAGGGTTTTCAGCTGACCATGAAAGTGCCCTTTCTGTCTTCCTGCTATCTAGTAAGCGGACCTCAATTTTGCTAAACCTATTTTCATACTACGTTTGTCATTTCATCTAAAATCACCGCCAATATTTGTGGGGGCCTCTGTCTGCCTTTCGGGGAAATTTCTCTAGAGGTGAGCCAGGACTATATTTTCCTCTGCCAGGATTAGTTAGTCCTCCGGCCGGCGCTGGGCGTCTAGGGATAAAACGCAGGCTACGCTACCCGGCTACTGTTAGTTGTGCGGCAGGTTTAGTTCATGGTCAGTTTAGTTTCCATCCTTCCAAGAGCTAGTTCGTATGTTTGCTGGGCTATGTTCTCTTGCCATTGAGAACCATAACAGTTTGACCGGCCTAAAGGGTTAAATTAATTGACAGAGAAAGGAGAGAAAAGAGAAGTCTGCTGAAGATTTTTTTTTTTTTTTTTCTCAGTTCTGAGTGTGCTTGTAATTGAATCTCTTGCAAGTCTGCCTATATTGCAGCCTTTCTCTCTCTCTCTCCTTCTAATCCTGGAATGGCTCTGTGTTCACCTGTTTAAAATGGATATTCAGAGTTTAGCTGCAGGTTTGAATAATCTCACCACGAAAGTTCAAAACTTACAAGATTTTGTTGTTCATGTTCCTATATCTGAACCTAGAATTCCTTTGCCTGAATTTTTCTCGGGGAATAGATCTTGCTTTCAAAATTTCAAAAATAATTGCAAGTTGTTTTTGTCCCTGAAATCTCGCTCTGCTGGAGATCCTGCTCAGCAGGTCAGGATTGTGATTTCTTTGCTCCGGGGCGACCCTCAGGATTGGGCTTTTGCATTGGCTCCAGGGGATCCTGCGTTGCTCAATGTGGATGCGTTTTTTCTGGCCTTGGGGTTGCTTTATGAGGAACCTCAGTTAGAACTTCAGGCGGAAAAGGCCTTGATGTCCCTATCTCAGGGGCAAGACGAAGCTGAAATATACTGCCAGAAATTCCGTAAATGGGCTGTGCTTACTCAGTGGAATGAGTGCGCCCTGGCGGCGAATTTCAGAGAGGGTCTCTCTGATGCCATTAAGGATGTTATGGTGGGGTTCCCTGTGCCTGCGGGTCTGAATGAGTCCATGACAATGGCTATCCAGATCGATAGGCGTCTGCGGGAGCGCAAACCTGTGCACCATTTGGCGGTGTCTACTGAGAAGATGCCAGAGAATATGCAATGTGATAGAATTCTGTCCAGAAGTGAACGGCAGAATTTTAGACGAAAAAATGGGTTGTGCTTCTATTGCGGTGATTCAACTCATGTTATATCAGCATGCTCTAAGCGTACTAAGAAGCTTGATAAATCTGTTTCAATTGGCACTTTTCAGTCTAAGTTTATTCTATCTGTGACCCTGATTTGTTCTTTATCATCTATTACCGCGGATGCCTATGTCGACTCTGGCGCCGCTTTGAGTCTTATGGATTGGTCCTTTGCCAAACGCTGTGGGTATGATTTGGAGCCTCTTGAAACTCCTATACCCCTGAAGGGGATTGACTCCACCCCATTGGCTAGCAATAAACCACAATACTGGACACAAGTAACTATGCGGATTAATCCGGATCACCAGGAGATTATTCGCTTTCTTGTGCTGTATAACCTACATGATGTGTTGGTGCTTGGATTGCCATGGCTGCAATCTCATAACCCAGTCCTTGACTAGAAAGCTATGTCTGTGTTAAGCTGGGGATGTAAGGGGACGCATGGGGACGTACCTGTGGTTTCCATTTCATCATCTATTCCCTCTGAGATTCCTGAATTCTTGACTGAATATCGTGACGTTTTTGAAGAACCTAAGCTTGGTTCATTACCTCCGCACCGGGAGTGCGATTGTGCCATAGATTTGATTCCGGGTAGTAAATACCCTAAGGGTCGTTTATTTAATCTGTCTGTGCCTGAACATGCTGCTATGCGAGAATATATAAAGGAGTCCTTGGAAAAGGGACATATTCGTCCTTCGTCATCTCCCTTAGGAGCCGGTTTTTTCTTTGTGGCTAAGAAAGATGGCTCTTTGAGGCCGTGCATTGATTATCGGCTTTTGAATAAAATCACGGTTAAATATCAATATCCGTTGCCACTGCTGACTGATTTGTTTGCTCGCATAAAGGGGGCCAAGTGGTTCTCTAAGATAGATCTTCGTGGGGCGGTTTTATCGCAGAGAAGTTCCGATTGCTCCGTGATGAGACCTTGTGCTTTTTTCTCGCGTAAATTTTCGCCTGCCGAGCAGAATTATGCTGTTGGGAATCGGGAGCTTTTGGCCATGAAGTGGGCTTTTGAGGAGTGGCGTCATTGGCTTGAGGGGGCTAGACATCAGGTGGTGGTATTGACTGACCACAAAAATCTAATTTATCTTGAGTCCGCCAGACGCCTGAATCCTAGACAGGCGCGCTGGTCGTTGTTTTTCTCTCGGTTTAATTTTGTGGTGTCCTACCTGCCGGGTTCTAAGAATGTTAAGGCGGATGCCCTTTCTAGGAGTTTTGAGCCTGACTCCCCTGGTAATTTTGAACCTACAGGTATCCTTAAGGATGGAGTGATATTGTCTGCCGTTTCTCCAGACCTGCGGCGGGCCTTGCAGGAGTTTCAGGCGGATAGACCTGATCGTTGCCCACCTGGTAGACTGTTTGTTCCTGATGATTGGACCAGTAAAGTCATTTCTGAGGTTCATTCTTCTGCGTTGGCAGGTCATCCTGGAATCTTTGGTACCAGGGATTTGGTGGCAAGGTCCTTCTGGTGGCCTTCCCTGTCTCGAGATGTGCGAGGCTTCGTGCAGTCTTGTGACGTTTGTGCTCGGGCCAAGCCTTGTTGTTCTCGGGCTAGTGGATTGTTGTTGCCCTTGCCTATCCCGAAGAGGCCCTGGACGCACATCTCGATGGATTTTATTTCGGATCTTCCTGTTTCTCAGAAGATGTCTGTCATCTGGGTGGTGTGTGATCGTTTCTCTAAGATGGTCCATTTGGTTCCCCTGCCTAAGTTGCCTTCTTCTTCCGAGTTGGTTCCTCTGTTTTTTCAAAATGTGGTCCGTTTGCATGGTATTCCGGAGAATATCGTTTCTGACAGAGGTACCCAATTCGTGTCTAGATTTTGGCGAGCATTCTGTGCTAGGATGGGCATAGATTTGTCTTTCTCGTCTGCTTTCCATCCTCAGACTAATGGCCAGACCGAGCGGACGAATCAGACCTTGGAGACATATTTGAGGTGTTTTGTGTCTGCAGATCAGGATGATTGGGTTGCTTTTTTGCCTTTAGCGGAGTTTGCCCTCAATAATCGGGCCAGTTCTGCCACCTTGGTGTCTCCCTTTTTCTGTAATTCGGGGTTTCATCCTCGATTTTCTTCTGGTCAGGTGGAATCTTCGGATTGTCCTGGAGTGGATGCTGTGGTGGAGAGGTTGCATCAGATTTGGGGGCAGGTAGTGGACAATTTGAAGTTGTCCCAGGAGAAGACTCAGCTTTTTGCCAACCGCCGGCGTCGGGTTGGTCCTCGGCTTTGTGTTGGGGACTTGGTGTGGTTGTCTTCTCGTTTTGTCCCTATGAGGGTTTCTTCTCCCAAGTTTAAGCCTCGGTTCATCGGCCCGTACAAGATATTGGAGATTCTTAACCCTGTGTCCTTCCGTTTGGACCTCCCTGCATCTTTTTCTATTCATAATGTTTTTCATCGGTCATTATTGCGCAGGTATGAGGTACCGGTTGTGCCTTCCGTTGAGCCTCCTGCTCCGGTGTTGGTTGAGGGCGAGTTGGAGTACGTTGTGGAAAAAATCTTGGACTCCCGTGTTTCCAGACGGAAACTCCAGTATCTGGTCAAATGGAAGGGATACGGTCAGGAGGATAATTCTTGGGTGACTGCCTCTGATGTTCATGCCTCCGATTTGGTCCGTGCCTTTCATAGGGCTCATCCTGATCGCCCTGGTGGTTCTGGTGAGGGTTCGGTGCCCCCTCCTTGAGGGGGGGGGTACTGTTGTGAAATTGGATTTTGGGCTCCCCCGGTGGCCACTGGTGGAATTGAACTGGTGTGCATCATCCTCTCTGTTCACCTGTTTCCATCAGGATGTGGGAGTCGCTATTTAGCCTTGCTCCTCTGTCACTTCCATGCCGGTCAACATTGTAATCAGAAGCCTTTCTGTGCATGTTCCTGCTGCTAGACAACTCCCAGCTAAGTTGGACTTAGTCCTTGTTTGTTTTTGCATTTTGTTCCAGTTCACAGCTGTAGTTTCGTTTCTGTGTCTGGAAAGCTCTTGTGATCTGAAATTGCCACTCTGATGTTATGAGTTAATACTAGAGTCTTAAAGTAATTTCAGGATGGTATTTTGATAGGGTTTTCAGCTGACCATGAAAGTGCCCTTTCTGTCTTCCTGCTATCTAGTAAGCGGACCTCAATTTTGCTAAACCTATTTTCATACTACGTTTGTCATTTCATCTAAAATCACCGCCAATATTTGTGGGGGCCTCTGTCTGCCTTTCGGGGAAATTTCTCTAGAGGTGAGCCAGGACTATATTTTCCTCTGCCAGGATTAGTTAGTCCTCCGGCCGGCGCTGGGCGTCTAGGGATAAAACGCAGGCTACGCTACCCGGCTACTGTTAGTTGTGCGGCAGGTTTAGTTCATGGTCAGTTTAGTTTCCATCCTTCCAAGAGCTAGTTCGTATGTTTGCTGGGCTATGTTCTCTTGCCATTGAGAACCATAACAGGTGCCCCAAGAAAGGATAAGAAGCGAGATTTATTGTGCTGAGTGAGAAACGAGATCAAAGCAAGAAGGAGAATACCAGTAGGAGTCGTGCTGTAAGATCAAGGCAACATCCTACTGAGGCGCAAACAACCGGCGGCCGGAACGCCGAGGAAGTACAGAGCTCTAAGCCATACTTCAAACCAACGGCAGGACAGTCAGTCACAGGTGGGCTGTCTCACCTAAATCACCTACGCAGACATAGGGGGCAACCTGTGGAGAGGGGCGACTCTAGGGTCCCGGAAGAGCTCTGAGCCTACCCGTCATACGGGTGCGTCCCAACCGTAACATCAGGGAGGGACGGAGGATTAGCAGAACATCATCTAATCGAGTTGTGAGGGAACACGAGAAACAGACACAACAGTTGTGGGGACTATCCCGTAAGCACAGCAGGGGAGGACCACAACACATAGCGCTAGCAGGAAGGCACAGATTTCCACCTGCAAAGAGAACTCTGGAGGTGCCATTGGACCGGCCGGACTTGCGTAGCCTGGTGAACCGTATTCCGGACTGAGGACCCAGAGACCTTCAGTAAAGAGGTAAAGAGACTGCAACCTGGTGTCCTCGTTATTTACTGCGACCGGCACTACACCGCACCACTACCACCATCTACATCTATCACTGTACGCCCCTCAGCAGGGTCACGGACCGGGTCTAGCCACCGTGACAACCCCAGAGCAGAGACTCAGAGGCCCGGTACCGGGTACCCCTCGGCCCTGCGGCGGTGGGGGCGCTACATATATATATATATATATATATATATATATATATATATATATATATATAAAACAGAAAATATTTAAGAAATAGCATTTACCACGTCTTCTTGATATTAGCATCATTTTTTCTTAAGAAGTTAGAAGGGCAAACATATATCAGCTATTTCTACTTTTTCCAACAAAATTTTCAAAACCAATTTTTTAGGGACCATATCCCATTTGAAGTGACATCATTTCAAAAACTACACCCAAACTGCACTCAAAGTGCTCAAAACCTCATTCAAGAAGTTTATTAACCCTTTAGAGGCTTCACAGGAATTAAAGTAATGTGGAAGGAAAAAATGAAAATTGTACTTTTTCCCACAAAAATGTTGCTTTAGTCCCAAATTTAGCATTTTCAAAGGGGTAACAGGAAAAAATGGACCATAAACTTTGTTGTGGAATTTCTCCTGAGTACTCCAATATCCCATATGTGGCGGAAAACTACTGTTTGGACGCACAGCTTGGGAGCACCATTTGACTTTGTAATGCAAAATTGGCTGGAATAGAAAGTGGTCTGCATGTTGCATTTTCAGAGCCCCTGATGTGCCAAAACAGTGGAAACCCCCCACAAGTGACCCCATTTTGAAACTACACCACTCAAGTAACTTATTTAGATGTGTGGTGAGCACCTTATACCCACAAGTGCTTCACTGAATTTTATAACGTTAAGGTGCTGTATGGGATCATACTCATCTAGGTGTGGCAGGAGGAAAACAGGAGGCGTGCTTCTTTATAAAGTCTGTGTGGGTTTATTTACTTCATAAACCCAGCAGTAACAACAAACAGTAAACAGCCTTCATAGCAGGCAAAACAACACAAAACTGTCCTTACCGAGGGCTCTCTGCTCCCTCAGGCCTGTGGGCACACACCCTGGGGCAATGTCCAGCATGCAGGCTCAGTCTCAAGCCACACACCCAGGAGGTCTTCTACCTCCCAAGACACAGGCCATGTGCCAAACAACAGCCTCCATTATGTAGGCTGTAAAACCCCCCACAAGTGAGGTATGTGGGTAGCCAGACCCACCCATTTCTCATAGGTACCCGCAACCCGGACCCAGGTGCACTAAACAAAATCTTAGTGGCAGTACAGTGGCTCAGTGGATAGCACTGCAGCCTTGTAGCGCTGGAGTCCTGGGCTCAAATCCCACCAAGGACAACATCTGAAAGGAGTTTGTATGTTCTCCCTGTGTTTGTGTGGGTTTCCTCTGGGTACTCCAGTTTCCTCCCACATTCCCCCCCAAAAAATACTGATAGGGAATTTAGATTGTGAGCACCATCGGCGACAGTGATGACAATGTGTGCAAACTGCAAAGTGCTGCGGAATATGTTAGCGCTATATAAAGATTATTATTTATTAGTGCTCACGTGCACTAAAGCAAAATACTCCGGGTTGCATAGCAAGAAGCAGTCATCTCTGCACACATACCTCCCATTGACTACACAGCCATTAGCCTCCTTACATACCTCCCCCTCTGCCTAAAGCCGTGGGGCTTGGCACCTTCCATTACCAGACCAGAGACCCTTCTCGGTCTCCTTTGATAGTACACCCGTCATTCAAAATCGGGCCCTGTCAGTGAACCTTTTTGGAACAATGTATCATTTCACTCCTTCACGTCCTCTGGTAGAGTTGCCCCTTTTCCAGACCATTCTCTCCCTGACTGCCTCCACTGGTTTGTGCAGCCTCGAGATTCCCTTACAGTCAAGCCTGCTGTCTGGTCTGAGTCTGACCCTTTGTCACTACATCTGATACAGGTTCTCCTGCTTATGCTACTCAGCACTGAGTTAACAGAGGAGACACTACTTCTAACCCTTTTAGCTTCAGATTGCATACTACTAGTTTTTAGGGAACCCCTTCGTCTCTCTATACCCCAGGTTGGAAGTGGTCGCCACCTTCTTTCCATTTCCTGTAGCTGTACCATAATCTGCAGTCTGTTCTGTCTCAGCTGCTCTACCTCTTGTAGGTACGCCAGCCAATATTCAAGGAGTATTTGAATATTTTTAAGGCTCTCCATTGACCCGACAATCAGCCGGGATCCTCACACTCGCCACACCAGACTCATTCACAATTTCTTGCATCACTTGTGCAAGTCTCCCAATGACTTTCCTCACCAGATTTCTGGGCAGCTGAATGATGTCTTTTACAAACCTCAGTTGACTTTGAGCTTTCTTTGCATGCTCCAGACGTCGAGCAGCTTCCTTATTCCTTAACAGGATCATCTGTTTCGTGCGGAGACAGTGTAGGTGCATGTCACTCAGGATAGCCACCCGCTTCAGTGTGTTCCCTAATCGACAGTATAACCAACTGCTGAGTCTCTGGCGCCCAGTTCACACTACATGCTTTCAACATCTTTCTAAATGCCTCATGCACTGCCTCACTGGCACACGCTTCTTGCACGTCCTCAGGTACCCCTACCAGGCACTGGAAGAGCAAAGTCTCATCCTTTTCATGAACGGACACCTCCTGCTTTGCCTTGGACATTTCTATCAAGTCATCTGCCACGACCGAGGGATCGTCTTGTTCAGCTTTTAGCGCAAGCTCTCCCTGAGCTTCACACTCTTCCAGACGCAAGTGCGAAGCCTTGCTGTGAGGAACTGTTGGGGCAGGTAGACTGTCATGCAGCAGGCGGTGAGGGCCCTGAGAGGGTTGTGGGTAGTCCACGGTGTGCACCCCAAGGAGGGATGGATCTGCTGTAGTCTTCCCAGGTACCTCCTGGACCGATGCCCACAGTCTAGCACCAAATGTAAAGGATCATACTTACTTAGGTGTAGCAGGAAGAAAACAGGAGGCGTGCTTCTTAAGAAAGTCCGTGTGGGTTTATTTCCTTCATAAACCCAGCAGTAACAACAAACAGTAAACAGCCTTCATAGCAGGCAAAACAACACAAAACTGTCCTTACCTGGGGCTCTCTGCTCCTTCAGGCCTGTGGGCACACAGGCTGGGGCAATGTCCAGCACGCAGGCTTGGTCTGGAGCAACAAACCCAGGAGACCTTCTACCTAACAAGACACTGACCATGTACCAAACAACAATCTCCATTATGTAGGCTGTAACCACACCCACAGGTGAGGTATGTGGGTAGTCAGACCCGCCCATCTCTCACAGCTACCTGCAACCCGGACCCAGGTACACTAAACGACATCATAGTACTCACATGCACTAAAGCAAAATACTCTGGGTAGCATCGCAGGGAACAGCCTTCTCTGCGACACATACCTCCCATTCACTACATGGCCAGAAGCCTCTTTACAGTGTGTAAATGAAAAAAATACATTTTTTCCCACAAAAATGTTGTTTTAGTTTCAGTTTTTTCCTTTTCTTAAAAGAAACAGGAAAAAATGGACCCCAAAATTTGTTGTGCGATTCCTCCTGAGTACACCAATACCTCCATATGTGGTGAAAAACCACCTTTTGGGCAGATGGTAGGGCTTAGAATGGAGCACTAACTAAATTCTGAGCGCAATTTTGGCTGGAATAGATTGTGAATGCCATGTCACACTTGAAGAGCTCCTGACATGCCAAAACAACAGATACCCCCACAAGTGACTACATTTTGGAAACTATACCTCTTGAGGAATTCATCTAGGGGTGTAGTGAGCATTTTTAATCCTCAGGCGATTCACAGAATTGTATAACATTGTTCTGAGTCAGTAGAAAATTACCATTTTTTCCAATGTTGCTTTGGCCCCAAGTTTTCAGTTTTCAAAAGAGATATTAGCATAAAATAAATGATACAGTTTGTTAACCAATTTCTCCTGAGTTCGCTAATACCACATATGTGTTCAAAAATTACTTTTGAGGGACAGTGCAAAGCTCAGAATGGAAGGAATGCCTTATTGGAGTGCAGATTTTGCTGGAAAGGTTTGAGGATGCCATGTCACATTGGCAGAGACCCTGAGGTGCCAGAACAGCAGAACCCTTCCATAAGTGACCCACTGTACAAACTACACCTCTCAGTTAATTAATTGACACCAAATATGCCTCACAGAATTTTATACGATTGGTCGGTGAAGAAAGAATAATTACATTTTTACCACTAAAATGTTGTTTAAGGGCTAATAGGAAAAAAGGACCATACTGTTTGTTTTGTGCAATTTCTCTTGAGTACGCCAATACCCTAAATGTACTAGGGAACTACTTTTCAAGCACAGTGGAAAGCTCAGAAGTGAAGGAGCACCATATTATAGTGCAGATTTTCCTGTCATAGCTTGCGGATGCCATGACCCACTGGTTGAGCCCTTGAGATGCCAGAACAACAGAAACACCCATAAGTTATCCCTTTTTACAAACTACACATCTTGATGAATTAATTCAATGTTGCAGTGATCTAAGCAACAACACGGATGTGTCACAGAATTTTATACCATTGTGCAGTAAAGAAAAAATAATTAAATTTTTTAACACAAAAATGTTGTTTTAGCCCCAGATATGACATTTTCACAAGCTGAAATGGGTAAAAATGGCACCAATTTCTGCTAAACAAGGCAATAACCCATATGTGGCTGTACAGTACTGTTTAGCCACAAGGCGAGACTTGGGAGGGACGGAGCACTATTTGACTCTTGGAGAATTATCATACACTCCCTGACAGAAGTTATGTCGCTTATCCATGTTATGTAAATAAAAGCTTATAACCTGATGTTAAATTCATCCATTGGTTGTATAAATTATTCTTTTGAAAGCTGAAACCTTCCGAAATGTGGTTTAGGTTAAGAAAATAAATTGGCATCAATGCAAAAATATTTATCAGTTAATGGATACAGAATGGTCAGATTTTGGCAAGACAAAAGTTTTGTCGCCTGGTCATATAATACACCCAATCCTAGTTTACATCCTCACCTGTGCTCAGTAAATGATCGGTTAATTAGTGTGTGTATAAAAAGAAACCCAGCACCCCAGACCTTCACTTGAACTGCAACTTGAGCTCTGACAACATGCCAAAAATCCACCCTGCAACCAAAGCCTGGATTATCAAGAGGCTAAAGACCAGATCCACTGCAGAGGTTGCACCTGTAATATGTCTCAGCGTCAAGTACAAAGAATTAAAAAAAGATTTCAAGAGACTGGAGATGTGTCTGACAAGCCCAGGTCCGGCAGTCCCCGCAAGACAACTGCTCAGGAGGAACGTTTGTTGGTTAGAAAATCCAAAGCAAACCCATCTTCCACTGCAGCAGAGCTCCAACAGGCCTGGTCACCTCAAGTCCCTGTGTCAACTAGAACAGTTTGTAGGATTCTGTCTCGAAATGGCCTCCATGGTCGAATCAGTGCCCAGAAGCCAGCACTAAACAAAAGGCAAATAAAAAACCGTGTGGCATTTGCAAAGTCCCACAGCCTGCTAAACAGATAGACGCTGGAAAAGTGGCAGAAGGTGGATTTTTCTGATGAATCTTCAGTATAATTACACCACAGCCACTGCAAATACTGCAGGAGACCTACTGGAGCCTGTATGGATCCAAAATACACCCAGAAAACTGTTAAATGTGGTGGTGGAAAGATCATGGTCTGGGGTTACAACCAGTATGGGGGTGTGCAAAACATTTGCAAGGTGGAAGGCAATATCAATAGCCTAAAATATCAAGAAGTATTAGCTACCTCTTATATTCCAAATCATAAAAGGGGTCAAATTCTGCAGCAGGATGGTGCTCCATCTCATACATCCATCTCTACAACAAAGTTCCTCCAGGCAAAAAAGATCAATGTGCTCAAGGACTGACCAGCCCAGTCACCAGACATGAACATCGCTGAGCATGTTTGGGGTAGGATGAAAGAAGAAGCTTAAAGACAAAACCAAAGAATCTAGATGAACTCTGGGAGGCATGTAAGACTGCATTCTTTGCTATTCCTGATGACTTCATTAATAAATTGTATGAATCATTGTTGAACCGCATGGATGCAGTCCTTCAAGCTCATGGAAATCACATAAAATATTAAATATGACTCTAATAGCACCACAACTTCATTCACCAATGTTATGCAACATATATTTATATTTTAAGTTAATTATTTGTTTGAATATCACATTACTTTCTGTGGGTGACAAAACTTTTGTCTTGCAAAAATCTGACCATTCTGTGTCCATTAACTGATCAATATTTCTGCATTGATGCCAATTTATTTTCTTAACCTAAATCACATTTTGGAGAGTTTCAGCTTTCAAAAGAATAGTTTATACAACCAAAGAATGAATTTAACATCAGGTTATAAGCTTTTATTTACATAACATGGATAAGCGACATAACGTCTGTCAGGGAGTGTAGAATTGTTTGT